>NC_090921.1:1299267905-1299570935 GCF_040938575.1 Ambystoma mexicanum | reverse complement strand
GGATAGAATCTAGGGAGTAGTGTCGTACTAAAGTATGGCCTGAAGCCCAAGTGGCAGCTTCACAGATGTTACGAATAGGAACACCCCTCTGCAGGGCAGTAGAGGCAGCCATACCCCTAGTGGAATGGGCCCGTAAGCCTACCGGAGGGTCCTTACCCACCAAGCGGTAACATTCAGAAATTGCCAAGATAATCCATCTAGACAAAGTCTGCTTAGTAACAGCTAGTCCCGACCGCCTTCCAGCGTAACCTATAAAGAGCTGATCGTCCACTCTGACCCAGGACATGCGTGAAATGTAGAAACTTAAAGCTCTCCTAGGATCCAACCTATGGAGCCTCTCCTCTTCCTTACCAGGATGCGGAGGAGGATAAAATGTCGGAAGAATGACCTGCTGGCTTAAATGAAATTCCGACACCACTTTCGGAAGAAAGGAAGGACGAACACTAAGGACAACCCTGTCCTTATGAAACACTGTGAAGGGTGGCTTAACAGAAAGTGCCTGCAACTCACTCACTCTGCGAGCGGAAGTAACCGCAACTAAAAATACAGTTTTAAGGGTTGACAGTCTCAAAGGACAAGAATGTAAAGGCTCAAATGGAGCACCCATTAGGAATTTTAGAACAAGGTTCAAATCCCAACCGGGCACCTGGAAAGGCGACGGTGGAAACACATTAGTGAGCCCTTTCAGAAACTGAGAAATTAAAGGAATTTTGAAATAAGAACACTCTTCAGACGAGCGCTTAAATATGGACAGCGCCGCCAGGTAACCTTTTTTGGTATCCACTTGCAGGCCCTTGTGGGCTAAAGAAAGCAAAAAAGACAGAACCACAGGAATGTCACACGAAAAAGGATCCACATTGTTAACCCTGCACCAGTCGCAGAACTTTCTCCAACGGCAACGGTACAGGGACTTTGTTGCAGGCCGTCTGGCTGTTAGCAACACCTCCATCACGTCTTCAGGGAGGTCCCAATCCTTATACCTCAACCTAGGCGACTGAGGGCGGCACCTGAACGGGGTCCGACATCCTGTCAATGGACTGTGACCACTGCATCTTGAGGGCCCATTGCAGAGATCTCATCCGCAACCTGGCCTCTGGCACCAGAAGAATGCAGGATGCCATGAGGCCGAGCAACCTCAAGAACTCAAACGCCGGGAGAGTCTGGGCATGTTGAAACTTGTGCACCATCTGCTGAATGTGAAGAGCCCTCACCTGGGGAGGGAAACACTGCCCAAGGGACGTGTCGAGCACTGCTCCGATGTACTGGAGCCGCTGAGTTGGCACCAAGTTGGACTTCTTTACGTTGAGGGAGAAGCCCAGCTCGTGAAGGGAGTAGCAGGTGACTGACAGATGATCCAGGACTTGCTCGGGAGAGCGTGCCCTGATCAACCAATCGTCCAGGTAGGGGTAGGCGTGAATCCCCCCTTTCCTGAAATACACTGCCACCACCACCATGAGCTTGATGAAAACCCTCGGGGTGGAGGTCAATCCGAACGGCAGGACCCAAAACAAAGTGCGAGCCGCCAACCGCAAACCTCAGGTAGTGCTTGTGCTTGGGATGGATCGGCACATGAAAGTAAGCGTCCTTGAGGTCGAGAGACACCAACCAGTCCTGAAGTTGAAGGGCCTGGAGGATTTGAGAGAGAGTAACCATCTTGAACTTTTCAAACCACACAAGTCCATGATGGGTCTCAATCCTCCATCTTTCTTCGAAATCAAAAAATATGGGAAATACCATCCCTTGTTCCTCTCCGCTACAGGCACCAGTTCTATGGCGCCTTTCTCCAGCAGGGATTTGATTTCCTGCGCAAGGAGCGGATCCGGACTCTTCAAACAGAGATTCCCTCTGCCGGAAAGGAAGACAGTAGCTGTGGGCTATGATCTCCAGAACCCACACATCTGAAGTAATTGCATGCCATTCTACAAGATGCTGCGCCAGCCTTCCCCCAACCGGCGAACCATGGGACATGGCCTCATGACTGAGCTGAAGCGGCTGCGGCATTTCTGAGGGTAAAGAGGCAACTGCCTGAGCGGCCTTAGCACGTCGAGTACCTTGTTTTCCACCTCTGGTACTCCTACGGTGGCCCCTTTGACTTGCAGCTCCTCTCGATCTACCAAAGGATGAGTAATATCGAAAGGAACCTCCCCTCCATCGCTATCCCCTAGGACGAAAAGGCGGAGGTTGGTGAACTGCAGCGCTCAACGACTTTGCTGCAGCTTTGGAGGTCTGCAACCTCTCAAGGCTCTCGTCAGCCTTGCTGCCAAAAAGATGTTCACCATCAAAGGGCATGTTGAGAAGCCGGCTTTGTACAACAGGAGCAAACCCCGACTTCCGCAACCACGCAAATCTGCGCATTACAGTGTTCGCTGCCATGTCCAGACCAGACTGAACGGATTCACACATGGCATCCTTGCCATCCTGAACAAGAGCAAGAAAGCCATCCTGTTCCTCCCCTTCGGGAATGTGTTCAGCCGCCAAAGAGAGACAATTCCACAGACTATGAGTGAAACGTGCTAAGGCGCACACGGAGTTGACTGCCTGTAAATCCATACCCCCTGAAGAAAACACTTTCTTCGCCCAGTCATCAAAACGTTTGTCGCCCCTATCAAGAGGGATGGTAGGGTACAATGCCTGTTTTGCCGGGGCCGTAGCCTCCTGCACCACCAAACTCTCTAGAGTGGGGTGCGTAGTCAAGTAGCTGGGGTCGCTACTGGCTGGATGGTATTTATTCGGCAAAAACTTGCTCACTGCCGGGAGACTCTCCGGAGCAGTCCAAGCCGCTGCCACCCTTCTTTAGAGGGCCATATGGAATGGCAGTACCAGGTCAGTTGGAGGACTTTGGTCAAGGATATCCGTCAGGTCATCCTGCAGAAAATCCACTGGTGGCACAGATCACCCCAAGTATTCCGTCACCCTCGACATAAGGCGCCGGTACGAGGACTCGGCGTGCGTGCCAGGCTCAGGCCTACTGAACTCAACCTCCGGAGAGGCGTCCAGACCACTGGCGTCGTGCAAGGACTGACGCAGGTCTTCTAGCTGGCTATGACCAGACATGAGTTCGTCAGGAACCTCTTCAGGAACCATAACTTCATCAAACACTTCATCCACCTCAGAAATGTAATCCAGAGGCTGGAATAAATCCCTGGATGAGGGCACAGAAAAAGGCTCGAATACAAGCCTTACTGACTTCTGCAGGGCCTTTCTCTGAGTTTCCACTGGTCTCCTGGGCACCTCCGATAAAGCCTCCTCGAAAGGCGTCGACGGAATCAGCGTTGAGCCGATGGCTTCGACACAAGCATCGAGGGCAGAGCCCTGAGCGTGTCCTTCGACAGCCTCGGCGCCGATGGCATTGATGGCTTCCTCGGAGGCGGAGCCTCGAGAGAGAGTCCTTCGACAGTCTCGGCGCCAAAGGCGTCGATGTCTTCTTCGAGGACCTCACAGGCTCCAACGGTCTCAAGGGCGTCGAGGACCGGAACCTGGAGCAGGCATGGCTAGAGCGATCCACCTTGTCCGACCGGGACCTCAAAGGTTCCCAGAGATCGCGATGACCGCTCGAGCCTGAAGGCATGCGAACAGTGTCTCTAGCACGTTCCCTGCCGGTGTCTTTTGACGGTGCAGACGGAACGGAACCCTGTGACTGAAAAATCAGCATCATCTCCATACGAAATGAATTCCTTTCTGCAGGAGTGGAATACTTGTTGGGACAAGCAACCCGCCGACGGGCGGAGTTCTCAGACGAGGACGGGGAAGGCGACCGGTAACGGCGCTTCCGGGAGTGCCTCGAAGAGGCAGAGGAATGGCAGGACCCACTCTGGGACCGCGACCCACTGGACTTACGCCGACGATGCAGAGAGTCACGCCTCGAATCGTCAATCGAAAGCCCAGTGGCTACCGGGGCTTGGCCACCTTACCGACAGAAAGCTTCTTCTTACGCTCCCGCAAGGACTTCGATGTTAACGACTAGCACTCGTCACAATCGTCCATGGCGTGGTCCTCACCAAGGCACCAGAGGCAGATATCGTGCAGGTCCGTCAACGACATTGTGGAACCGCAGTCCCGACACTTCTTGAAACCCGGTCGCAGGGTAGAAGAAGATGAAGACATCATGGAAATCTTCACAAACAAACAGGTTCGAAGAACTGAACGAATAGAACTCGGAAGAACTGAGGCGCACCGAGATCTCCGAAGCGAACACATTCGCGGAAAAAACGGAACTGAGGCTATGGGCGTCGTGCGTCCTACTTATAACATTGGCTCGACGGAGGCCCTCGAGGACAGCGTATCGACGTCATCGACGCAGGACGCCGAAAATGTTCCAAAGCAGCACAGCTGTGGTGATAACCGATCATAGATACGGAATACGTTGGAGGACCCAATCCCCTCGAAATATGATTACGGTGAGTAATGTATCCCTTCTGAGGTTTGTGAATATGCTTAGATCAAATACTCTGCATATATTAACGAGCAGTATCTGGAGAAGGAGGTGGGATGTGAGAAGGTACAGCAGTAAATAGAGGTTTTAGAACCGCTTGCCCCACCTGTGAATCTGCCTTAGAGTGTGTGTCAATGCAATAATGCTCTGTGAAAGTATGAATGGCACTCCAAGTAGCTGCTTTGCAATTGGAGTCTAGAGGGACGTTTGAAATGAAGGCTAAGGTAGCTCCGGTACCTCTGGTAGAGCGAGCCCTTGGAGTGAAAGGTAAAACAATTTCTGGATAGGGAGTAGCAGAGCTGTATGCACTTGACTATCCATTTGGAGATGGTGTTTTTTGATATGTGACCACCCTCTCGCACATGTGCTATGGAAAAAGAGCTGGTCTGTTTTCCTTAGGGGTTTAGTTTTGGTCACATAGTACAAGACCGTCCTCCGTACATCAAGGAATGTAGGAAGTTGTATGGATCGATAAACATGGAGCTTTGAAATGAACTCGGGTGGAAACCTAGGATGTGTTCTGAGAACAACCTGGTCTTTGTGGATTGTGAAGAAAGGGTCTTGTACGGAAAAAGCTTGCAGCTCTCTGACTCTCTTTATAGAGGTGATGGCTACTAGGAATGCAGTTTTGCAAATCAAGTGGTTTAGGCTGGCTTTGTGCATAGGATCAAAAGGCAGACCCATGAGTTTGAAGATCATGGTATTAAGATCCCAACCCGGTGGAAGGTTAGAAATGGGGGGGGTATAGTTGCTTTACCCCTTCCATGCATGCTTTAATGACAGGTGGTATAAGCTGACAAACCCGCCAGGTGTACTTTGATGGAGTTGAATACTAGGCCGGAGTCTAGTAGGTAAAGCATGTCAAGTAGAATGTTAGCTGGTGAACATTCAATTGGGTGTAAGGTTTGTGACCTACACCATATCACAAATCTCTTCCACTTGTTAAAATAGCAGTGTCTGGTGTTGGGTTTCTGTGCATCCATTAGGATATCCATACACCTTTATGAAAGATTTAAGTGGCCGAATTCTATGACTACAGTAGCCAGGCTGCCAAGGTCATAGTTTAAGTCTGAGGATGGAGAGATGCCCCTTTGTTTTGTGTTAGCATATTGTACGGTCACAGGAGCTTGACTGGGTTGTGTAAGGAAGGCATGGTATCAACAGTAAAACAGACACAATTGACCACAGTTCAGGGGTGTTTAATGAACTTCAAAAAGGATATGATAAACGCTAAATCTAAAGCGTCTAAATCGGTCTAAATCTACAGATGGGAGAAACCTATTGCCAATCCTTACCCCTGAATACAAATACAAATAGTGTGCGGAATAATGTTATGAAAAAGAAAGAAGTGCTCAAAATTATATGTCAGGATGTTCAGGCCGTTGGCCTCCCTTGGCCTGCCTTCCCCACGTTTTGAGCACTGGACTAGGCAGTTCACTCAAGCGCAGCACAGTCTCTGGCTTCCTTAGCAAGAGGATACAGTTCGATCATTAGCATCAAGATCTTCTGTACGCAAGTCTCTTTACTTCTCAAAGACTTCATATAGAGGGCCTGATAAAACCAAACCAAAGAATGACAGTTCTTTCCCTCTTGTGATTTTCACACTTATTAACTTTAGGTGATTCACTATTCACCCGGATCCCCCTCAGTCAGGCTCAGATCTCTTTAGTACATGTTTGGTCCCTTCGGATCCCCCTCATTAGGGCTCAGATTCCTTTTCCACAGTGTTCGCAGGATATTCTTTTTGGGTGACTCACGGTTCACCCTGGATCCCCCTCAGCCAGGCTTTGATCCTTTTCCACACAATTAGTCTCCCTCAGCTGGGATTGGACCAAGTTCAATATTACATCAAGTATCGAAGACTTTCGAATGTGCACAGGGTTTGGCTTGAGTCGTCGCAGGACCGCTTCTATTTTACAGTTTTTCCTCAAACCTTTATCATCGTTCGGTTGGATACCCAACAGATTTTTGAATGAACACCCACGTGGTGTTGGACCACTCAGTTTACAGTATCGAATCTTTAGCTTCAAAATTCAGTCACTCATCTGCCACTTTAATTATATTTGCATCACTTTCTACATATACTTCATGCACTGTTCTCTTCAATTTCCTTTATACAATGTTGCTGCTTGCAACCTTGATTTAGACACAGCCTGGGCTGGTAGTCTCCCCAACGCACTGGCTGTGCTGACTTCACTGGTGTTACTTTGTTGTAGGAGCCAAGGACAGCACCGCAGCTATTCTCCCTGACTTATCGATGCGGTAAAACCTTGGGTCCCCCGACACACAATGCAGGATTCTTCAGCTTTAATTCCAGGTCTTGCGTTTCCTATTCTCAAAGGCTCATTAAAAAGTTACAGTCTTTTGGTGAAAAGGTCAAGGGCACTGCCCTCCTTGCACTCCTCTTAGGTCTCGCAGTCTTTCACCTTGTTATAAACTGTCCTCTTGGAACTGCTGCGTCCTTGTGTGCTTTCGTGCTCTGCCTTTTATCCGTGTGGGGAAGTGGGATGGAAGTCAGGTGTGTGTAATGATCAGCAATACGTAGGCAAATTTCCCTGACCAGTTCATCCACAGGGCATTCCCCTTGGACCCTGATTGGTGAAACCTGGACACGAAGTCTGGGCATTGTGCGTTTAGGCTTGTGGCGAACAAGAATAATGGGGGATGACCCATTCGGGAGAATATTCCATATAGGATATCTGTGTCGAGTAGCCAATTGTGTTAATATGGTAGGGGCTTAGGGTGTCGTGTTGAGAGGTTAGGAACATGTTCCGCTTGAGTGCCCACTTCCATATTTTTGGGGATAGCTTAGACAGACTTAGTTTGTGTGCCTCCCTACTTGTTTATGTAGAACATGGCAGTGTGCTGTCTGTAAGGACTTGCACTAATTGACCTGAAAGATGTTGCTGAAAGGATTTAAGAGCTTTGAGAACTGGCAAAAGTTCCGGGAAGTTGATGTTTCTTTGGGCTGTAGCACGTGAGCACCCCATCCGGCGAGTGAGGCGCTGTAGTTAGGATCGCTTGTGCTGGTGGAACGCAGAAGGGTTTTCCTTTTAGCAGGTTGTTCCTGGACCACCAGCGAAGAGGCTGTACCAGGGTAGCAAAACAACTAATAGATCGTCCCACGGACCGCTTGCCTGAGACCATTGTTTTGCTAACCATTCTTGTATTGGGCGTATTCGCAGGCGCACGTGTGGATCAAGTGAATGCATAAGACCATCATCCCAAGCAAGCACATTGCTTTGCGTACAGTTATCCGACAACCGGCCTTGTAGTGAGGTACTTGCAACAGCATGTTTTGTACTCTCTCGTTTGACAGGAAAGCCAGCTCCTCTTTTGTCTTTAAAATTACTCCCAGAAATTGTTTTATTTGGCTGGGGACTAGACTTAGTTTCTTGTCATTGATGGAGAAGGCCAAATTGAAAAGGTGGTCTATTGTCTTTTGTTTGCAAATTTGAGGAGATTCCCCAGTGATTAGCCAGTCATCCAGATAAGGGTATACAGGGATTGACTCTCTGCGCAGGTGTGCTGCCACTACTGTGAGCACCTTTGTGAATACTCTTGGCACTGAGGAGTACCTTGAACTGGTAGTGACCTCCTGCTATCTTGAATCGCAGATATTTCCTGTGCCCAGGGGGCACTGAAATATGAAAGTATGCATCCTTCATATCCAATGCTGCTAATGTAGTCCCCCCGTTTTAAGAGGGGGATTACATCTTGAAGCGTGGTCATGCGAAACCTTGGAGCTTGACATTTGTTCGCAGGGCGCAGATATAGTACTGGGCACATGGAAAGGTCTTTCTTTGGCACAAGGAAGTACGTTGAATAAATACCCTTGTTACCTGGTTTGCTGGGACGATCTCTATGGCGCCCTTTTTCAGCAGTGTCTTTACTTATTCTAACAGTATGCGCAGCTCTTCCGGCATCATTTTCCTTTGTTTTGGCAGGTGGTTGAGTGGCTTTTGTAACAGCTCGATGCAATATCCGCCTGCCATGGTAGACAACACCCACTTGTCTGACATTATCCCCTTCCATGTATGGTTGAAGTCTGAAATTCGACCTCCTACTGGAGTGGCATGGGAGGAGACCTGCAGCGGTGCATCATTGATTGGGGTGCTGCCTCTTTCTCTAGATCTTTTATTCCCTCTTTGAAAGCCAGAAGAGGAAGATTGTCCTTGCGATGGGCCCCAGGTTGAAGACTGTCCGCCCTGAGTAAATCCAGAAGAGCATTGTGAACCCGGACCCTGAAACCTTCTGGAGTTTGAGGAGCCCCGTTGTACATGGGCCTGGTTTGTTAACTGGCCAAGGGAGTTAAGAGTGTCATACTCCTCCTTCGCGCTCTTGAGGGAGTCTTAAGACAGCCTTCCTGAAAAGTACATTAGGTTCCACTGGCATGTTAAGGAGAGTGGCCTGAGTCTCTAGCTGACAATCTGACTGTCTGAGCCAGTAGTGGCACTTGATGAGCATGCCTTCTGTGCTGATGCGGCCTGCATGGTCTGCGGCATCAAGATTATTTTTGAGAATTCAGTTTGATACCTGCTTGGCATCTGCAATAGTGCTAAACAATTTAGTGGTTCTGGAACCGCTTCAACCAGGTGTTCCACGTCATCCCACTTGTGGCAGCCATAACTAGCCAGGAGTGTAGTATTTGCGATTCTAGCTTGGTATGCCGCTGAGGAGGCAACTTTTCTTCCGAAAGTGTAGATTTTCCTGCTTTCTTTGTCTGGCGGGGCTTCAGCCAATGCCAGAGGAGTGCCAGTCCTCTTTCTGGTAGTGGTGACTACTAGTGAATCAGGTTTTAGCTGGCCCCTAACATAGAGGGGGGTCTGTGAGTGCTGGCCTGAATAATTTCTCGATTCTGGGGTTAATCGCCCTTGTGAGGTTAAGCGCAAGTAGGGAGGCCTGCATTTGCCTTTGTACAGATTAACAGTGGGATAATCTGAGTGGCAGACTCTGTCTCCCAGAATGTCCTCCACAAAGACTTGTCTACTTGTGCCTTTTGGGTGTCAATACTAAAGCGTTGGGCAACCTTCAGTAGCAGCTCATTGTATTGTAGTTGATTGTCGATGGGAGAATCTGCAACAGGCTGGTCTTGGTGGTCAGGCAACTGGATGACTTCGATGTCGTCGTCATAGTATTGGTCCTGACTGTATAGGTCCCTTGCGAGCAGAGTGATCCACCCAATACATGCCCTCAGAGGGGTCTTGGTAGGTGGAGGCCTAAGGCAGAAGTGCTAAGCAGTTGGTCCAGCCGAGGTGTTTTGGCAGGGGGTTGCTGTTTTGAATCCCCTGGCTGTGAAGTATCTCAAAGGGACGTTGGTTCTTCTGGATGCTTGTATATTAAGTCAATCAAGCATGACATCCTCTCTATAATTCTGTTAAATTGTTCAAGGGGTATAGTCACATGAAAGTAGGAAGCCTGATATGGTAAAGGTGCCTTGGGGGTGTGCCTGGTCCTTGTGATGCATAGCCCCTGAGAGTGTGTCTACAGGGGAAGGAAGAAGCCGTAACCGGAGTGCTTTTGGAGGACAAAGGCGGAGAGGAACTCGACTTTTTCTGTGACTGTTTTTAAGAGGGTAGCAGGACGTGTCTTTTAATTAGTTCCTGCATTTTCGGCATAAGTTTAGGGGACGCTGATGACCCTTTCGCCACCTGTTTTTCGGCTCAAGAAAGGAGGGCCTTTTTGTGCCTGGTGTCTGAATCGACTTTGGATGCCAGTTTTGGAGGCCTGTCGTGAGGCGAAAGTAAGCGACGGTCCAGACGACAGGGTAGACATAGAGGCTTTTTACGCAGACACAGCGTGGGCCTCGGCGCTCGTTGATTTAGTCGAGTGTCGTCCATGACTTATGTGCTTAATGTTCTTGGACGTGGGTGCACTATGGCAGCTGGGTGTCTTCTCCAATAAGCAGGTCGGCGGCTCTGTGATGGAGTCGGGGGCTCGCACACCGGGTTGAGACGAACACTGGTCGCCTTCGGCCTCACTAGGGACACCGATACTGCCCTTGCTGGAGTCTTCCATCACATCGGTGGAGGCTTCGGCATGCATTGCGTGGACGGCCCAAAGCTTTGTGCGACGATCTTTGAGTTTTCGGGTGGAACGGTTTGCAGGATTTGCAAAGCTTTTTGGGGTGATCCCTATGAAGACAGTAATTGCACACTCAGTGCGTGTCTTTCCAAGGGAAATTTGTATGGCAGTTCGGTCAAAATTGAATTGGTGTTTTGTCCATTAGAGATAGAAAGGGCAGTTGGGTGAGGAAAAGGGAAAGGGGTGGCTGAATGTGCATTCTCTAAAAGAAGTCAGTATGAAAGACCTCCCCCCTCTCTCCTGACTAAGTGCCGAAGCCCGAAGAGGCATGTGAAGGCTGCATCTGGTCATCGATTCAGTCAAGTCATTCACAAAGGAGTTGTTCGTCAAAGGCCGTCCAGCAGTTGGATGACGCTGTGGCAAAGGCGGACAATAAAGAAAGAAAGAGAAGTCTACGAATACACGTTTAATTCATCAAAGGCATCAGCCTGGAAGGAACTCTGCAAATTGTGGCCGACCGCGATGGCAGAGAAAAACAATCCGAGGGACCTCGACGTGTGAAGGACCATGGGTACAGTACACGTCACACTAGGGATAGTATTACTAACATGCCCTGTCGACGACCGTTTGAGTTTCGAAAACAAATCTTGTAATAATCTGTGACTACCACTAGATGTCTGACTATGCAGAACATGTGATCTATGCAGAACATGTGATCTAAGAAGAGCCACAAGCCTCAAAAATAATACAAAATAATAAAATAATATATAATTCCCTCTATCCCTACTCTATAAGCCGCAGCCTGGAGTAGGTTGAAGCAGATGACAGTCGCCTGGACGGATGTTGAAGAGCTTCTTTGTTAAAAACGCTGTTGAGAAGTCGAGCTTCTTTGTTAAAAACGCTGTTGAGAAGTCTGTCACAATGTTAATCATCAAAGTAATTGAGCAACAACACTGAAATGTTATAATAAAGGCTATAAGCCACAAACTCTGCAGCATGCAACTCACCGCTATGGCGGAAAAAGAAAATAATTAGAGGTACCTCGACACGTGAAGGCCCATGGGGTACAATGGATGTCACACTAGGGATAGTATTACAGACATGCCCAGTCGACGTCCCTTTTTGAACTTCGAAAACAAATCATGCAACACTCTGCACTTATCACTAGATGCTGGCCTATGCAAAGCATGCAATTCTAAGCAGATCCACAAGCCCACTAACAAAAAACATTATTAATGAGACGTTATGGTTAGGTTGCGCTACTAAAAACGTATCCCCTTTACTGAAAAAACTATGCTACAGGAAGGTTCGGCTCACAGTGGCCTACTAAAAACCTATCAAAATCACTGGAAAAACATTGGTAAAAGGACATTATGCTTCCGTTGCCCTAACAACCACCTACCGAATTCAGTGCAAAAACCTTTGTTACAGGGACGTTACAGTTACTTTGCACTAACCACAACCGATCTATAGTATGGTTACCAGTAAAACCGAAACCCCCAGAAATTAACCAGTTATCGTAAGCTAAGCAACTATAACTCGCACCAGCACTGTGCTCTGCTAAGACTAACACCCATGACATCAAAGATGACATCACAAATGTCATTGACATCACATGTCTGGCTCCCTCTTTTTTTGTTCACCAACATATGTAGGGCAGGTGGTTTTCTTCACTGAGAGTCAGAAACGAAACATAGAAAAGGTAATAAGTTTGCAGACTTCATCCTTCTCATATGTTCTTACACTGCTTTCCTAAGGGTTCAGTCACAGCACGTCATACCGATACATAAGGGAAGAAGCAGGCCTGCAACAGAGCAATCATTGGTGTGTATAAAGATAACAAGGTAGGTTAAGACACTTTCTGATAGTACTCTTGCTTTTTAGCCAACTTTGCTTTCCGTGTATGGGAGCATTTGTGTGTGCTGTGGTCTCTTTATGGTTTGTGTCTAGCAGTACAGATATGTTGTAAGTGAGGCGTTCGTAGCTACTTATTACATGTGTCACATTATGCAAAAATGTGACAAAAGCATTCATCATTTTACTATCCAACGTGGCAAAAATGAAAATATTTATCCTCTATGGTGCATGCTGCAGGCAATGCCTACATTTCTGCATAAGTTGCCTTGGACACTGGAAATAACTCTGTACTGCAATGGTGTTTATAGCAATCCACATGATAGTTCTCCGAATTACCTTTGATAGTTTTCTGGCAACATTACATTGAGAATCCCTTGTGCAGGCTTTTCATGAAAAGTAAATGCACATGTGATGTCATCAGCGATGTCATCAATGACACTTTCGTGATGTCATCTTTGATGTCATGGGTGTTAGTCTTGGAGCACAGTGCTGGCGAGAGTTATGGTTGCTTAGCTTACCATAACTGGCAAATTTCTGGGGGTTTTCGGTTTTACTGGTAACCATACTATAGATTGGTTAGTGCAAAGGAACTGTAACGTCCCTGTAACTAAAGTTTTTACACTGAATTCGGTAGGTGGTTAGGGCAAAGGAAGCAGAACGTCCCTTTACCAACTTTTTCCAGCGATTTTGATAGGTTTTTAGTAGGGCACTGTGAGCAGAACCTTCCTGTAGCATAGTTTTCAGTAAAGGGGATACGTTTTTAGTAGCGCAACTTAACCGTAACATCCCTTTAATAATGCTTTTTGTTAGTGAATTTCATATGTTTTTAGTAGGGCACTGTAACCGGAACGTTGCTTTAGCATGTTTTCTGTAAAGGTGATCTGTTTTTGGTACCGCACCTAAACCATAACGTCTCATTAAGAACGTTTTGTCACCGATGGCTTGTCTGCCCTGCTCACGAACTTGTGGAAAGGGCAAATGCCCCAGTGTATCTATCCATTTGTGCTACCCCTTCTCTTGCCTAATAGTGTTGGTTTATCGTACAAATGAAAGGTGTGCATGTTAAGTGTTTTGGCGAGACTGAGTAGTGTTGCTTTTTGTGTTAACATAGCATGCTGAATCTTTGGCGCACATTACTAGCCAAGATAGCTGCAGGTAAGTAATGTGGAGGTTTCCTATGCAGACTCCACCTGTCCGGCGTATGTGCAATCACAATGCAGGTATCTGTAGGACTGCAGTACTGGCTGCATGTTCTAAAGCACTTTTAATTACATGTGGGAGCGCACGTCTATCCGTTGTTCAACTATGTGCATGCTTAGGGCATCCTCTGTGTGCTGGTAAGAGCGCCCCTGTTGCCAGCCCTACGAATTGATACGGTAGGCTACCGCATTTCAAGTACTCCTCACGACTTTATGGGTTGCTCTGCAAACCTACCACTTTGTCGCTGCACCATGCCTGCCTGAGGCCCACTAGAAAACAAGGAACAGCAACCTCGAGTGTATGGTGGGCGTGCTAAATGTCACAATAGTTTGATTGATGTGCCGCTTACCTTTCCATGACCCGTGAAACAGACACACTGTCTCTACACTGAGCATTGCGCCAGAAAGTGTCAAGGGTTCGCCTGTGGGTGATAGAGTTGGAGATAACATTTAACTGCAGGTATCACATAAAAGGAGCTGTGCTACTGTGGAAAACACTACAGTCGAATCGGGTCAAAACTACTCGCTGTTGAAAGATTGTTTTACGTGTTGCACTGCATTTTCAAGAGCTCAATCGTGTTACATGTAGTGCAATTTTCCCTCTGTGCGTCACCAAAGTCTCACACAGACAAACCAAAATCAATCACTTCATTGTAGGTACTCCATACAAGTACAAATCCACATGATACAATCCACAATGAGCTCCCACTACACTCTGTTTTCCATTCACTGTCAATCAATGTATTTAGAACTCCCCCACAAAGCATACGCTGTGGCTCGTGCACACACCCACCCATAAGCGCACCCTCTGCATTTCGCTTGACAAATACACCGTGTACCACAGTCTGTGCGTGCAATCCACACCCAGAAACCTTATTGACCAGTCCCGTGTCCTCCACAGGCTCAATTCTATGGCCACCATCTGCAAAAGGGGCGTATGTCACACGTGCAACCCTGCAACTCTCACAATGTCCGCAGAGTTTTCCAGGTGTGCGCACGCGGGAGTGGGGAAATAAATTGCAACCAGGGTAGGGGACCTCGTTAGTAGTGGCGGCTCTGAAAAGTGTGCTTTTTAAAAAACAGGTTTTAAAATTGCTTCCTTAGAAACACCATTTTTTTTGTGATTTTTATAAGTATTTTTGTGTTTTGTAGTTTAGCTCACATGCTTACAGTAGGGTCTTCAGTGCAGCCTGTATATTGGAAAACAAAATATTATTGCCACTGTCCAACAAAGAAATTCCATTAGCTTTGAAAAGGTGTATATATTACGAGAACCAATGTTGTCGTCACAGGAGAACTTCCCAGCAGCACTTAAGAAGTCACACATTCTTCGGTTAATTAAACCCCTTTCGACTTCTGGCTGGCGACAACTATCATTGGAATAGTCCCACACTAGTCGTGGTGGTATACATGAGAAAAGCACCTTGGCAGTGGGAAAAATGTGCTTCACTGATTTCATCAACTTCTTGAGTTGATGGTACACACGGGAACAAGCCATAGAACCGACATGCAATGCTCCATAGTGCACGACCATAGCATACAAAGTTGCGAAAGTGGCCCCTCGTCGACATTCAGCAAGTAGACCGCCGAAATTGCACACATCGCCACACCACCACAAAGCATACACTGTCTCCAAATCAAAATCACAATGAAAGCCTTTTTCGACCGCATACTGGAACAGATCTTCCACAAACTAATGTCAAGGTCCCATGGGGCTTGGGCAAGTTCCCATATTACAAGGCACACTTTAAAGGTTCATTTAGGGTTCCACACTGGAGTACATTATTTAAACACTGACTACTGGAGTTGTAGGAGTGGTGATAAGTACTACCTTTTAGTTAGCATTTGGGTATGCATTTAGTTGCTGGTAGTTACTGATCTGGAATGTGAAGTTTTTCCTTAATGTGGCTTCCAGGAAGTCTTTGTTTCCCCAGGGCAAGATGGAATCTTGGCTCCACAGCAGTGATTGGATGTGCCTGGTGGTGAGGTAGTTTAGAATTCTTCAGGGAGTTCTAAACTGCCTTTCATTCTAGTTCCCCAAGGGACAGGACGCAGTTTCTTTAGTTCTGTAAATAAGTTATAAAAAATTCCCTTGAGAAGCAAGTTACAGAAGAAGAGTCTTTGGAGAAACTACAGTAATCTACAGAGAAGCTAAGCAAGTGCAACTTCAAGGAGCGCTAAATGCAGATGAAGAAAGCTAAGTTCTTTCACAGATTAAACTATTTGAGTCTTTCAAATTGATTTGAATTCTGAACTCTGTGAAAAAGTAAAGGAACAATTGCTTTAACGTGATTGGCTTTTGAACACGCAACTTGTAGATACTGAAAAGATAAGGTTGTGAGCTAGTGACAGTCAGCTGGCGTCTCGTATGTGCGCACGCTCGTGTGAAGAGTTTCTAGTTAAGCCTCTGTCCACGTATTAATAAATTAACCACGCCCGTGGTCGGAGATGGTCGCGTGACTAAATACAAGCACTAACCTAGGTGAATATTAACAGTTAGAAAACCATATATATATATATATATATATATATATATCTTCAGGGTGAACCTTGTAGGTCTGCATTAGAGGAAAGCACCTAGTAACATTACGAACGTGCCGTGCGCGAAGGGCCATGTCGTTTTCTAAGGAAGAAATTCAAATCCGAAGTCACTACAGTTTCTGGGTTGCGGCAAGCCGGCAAAGAGAAAAGGGTGTTAAATTGAATCAACGCTGCGTCGCCATGAAGAGGAGATAACGTGAGGAATTTCTTGTTTTGCCAGCATAGACTCTCAGATCCGCACCAGAGCAGAGGGAGCGGAACAGCAGGTTAGTTTTCTGTTTCAGCGTGTGCAGTGGAGCAAGTGTTTGGGACAATTACATGCAGTTGAACTCGTAGCGGTGAAAAGCCACGCACGCAGCTGTACTTTATTAGCAATTGATTGTGAACTTCAAAGGAGGCAGCGAGCAGACAAGAAATAATACAAGTAAAGACAAGTCAATCCACAAGACTAAGTGGGACATCAGCACTTTGGAAATTCCCATTAAGACCATGATAAAAGACTAAGCACTCAGCAGCAGAAAAAAATAATACAAGCCTATAACCTAAAAAGCATAGACAGCAGGTATTCACAGACACAGAGCCATCCAGTCCAGTCCAAAAGGGCATCTGAAGGTGCCAAAGAAGATCTGTGTTTGATTTTCTCCACTTCCCCTTGGGTTTGCCAGCTTTGTAGTTATACCTGTACTGAGACTGTTGGGCAGGAAGACTTAGGGGGTCTGGTGGGCCAGCATCACTCCTGCAGGAAGACTGGACCTGACAGAATGAAAAGCCCACGTATTTAACCCCAAGTCAGAGTTGTATTTGGGAGTCTTGGGGAAGATGTTGCTGGAGATGAAGGATTTAAAGGTTGCCAGGAAGGAGACTATCGTTGGGTGTTAAAATGGAGGAATTAAGCAATTTTGTGCACAGATCCGAGGTTCCAGGTTCTTCCAAGATGAGAAAAGAGTCATTTAGTGATAGTGACCCTGATCCAACTGTGTTGTATCCGGAGGGAGGAGTTGGTTGGCAGAGGCGTGCATCTGAGGAGAGCAAAAGAGTTAATTTGTATCCTGGAATATCTTTAGCTTCCACCCCATTGGCACCTCCATAGAAATATGGTGGAGATTTTAGGAAGATTAAATCTCGTTTAATACAGTGTGAGTTACACTTTTTGTGCAGGCCAGAGTCTTTTTCCACAGGAACCTCCAAAGTAGTCTTGATTTCATACCCGACTGGGGAGGCGGCAGCTTGGTCGGTTCCTTTGGTGGAAAGGGGAGCAACCGAGTTACAGAGTTGGACAGAGAAGTGTGACTTGAGTAAAATATATGATAGGAGAACATCATCCCAGAGTGTTGACGGGGTGTTATTGGCATTACGCCAAGGGAATAGGGAGCTGGGGGGTTATATAAATTAGTTCCGGGCTTTAGTGCAGGAGAATGGGTGGCCTGAGGAGAAGAGAGCATTCCTATTCTACAGAGGGTTAAGAGAGGAATTGAAGGACGCCTTGGCTACTGTAGTAGAGAGACCAATGGCTAGTGAAGATTTAATTTCTTTGGTTGTCCAGTTAAACGTTGGACTGGCAGAACGGAGGTCAGAAAAAGAGGAGAAATGTATCTGAGGGCAGAGTATGGAGTAGGAATGAACGTCCTAAGGTGGATCAGATTGTGAAGGAAGTTAGAGGTCCTGGGAGTGAAAGTCATGTTAGGGGACCCTGGTCCAAGGAAGCGAACGACAGGAGGCGTAAGGATAAATTATGTTTGTACTGCGGAGATGGGACTCGCTTCGTGGGGAGATGTCCTCGCACACCAAGATGCTTTCCACCATTTGCCGGAAGGGGTCAGTTGGTGGAAAATACCACCTAGACTGCGGTGCCACATATCACTCCTAATGTATCCTTGATTTGGGAAGGTAAGGCGAGGTGTGGGGGTCCATGTGCGATTGATTCGGGAGCAACAGGGAATTTTATGGACCTTACTTTGGCTAATAAATTGTGAGTGCTTCTAGTTAAGAAGGGAGTTCCAGAGCAAGTGAGGGCGGTGGATGGTACACAACTGACATCGGGGTTAATCGCATAATGACAGGAGTTTTAAGGATGAGGATCGGGTAGGAGCATATAGCCAAGGGCGAGGATATAGCCTTTGAGTTAATTGATGCACCACAACTGCAGTTGATTCTAGGAATGCAATGGCTTACTTTACACAATCCCTTGATTGATTGGGGGAAAAAGAACAGTGGAATTCAGGTCTGAATTCTGTAAGGAGCAATGTTCAATGTTGATACAGGAATGGGGACAGGAAGAGGTGTCTGAGGTTCAAGGAGGGCGTTTGGCTGCAGGGATTGTTAAGGAACATATAGTTGCTGTGGCGGGAGTTTTACCAGAATGTTATCAAGAGTTCCGGGATGTGTTTGATAAGCAGGAAGCAGGTGAATTGCCTCCTCGTCGCCCATTTGATTGTAAAATCGATCTAGAGGATGGAGCTCCAATTCCATGTGGTCGAATTTATGCTCTGACTGAAAAGGAGAATGAGCATTTGAAAGAATATTTAGAGGAAAATGTCACCATGGGCTTTATTCAACAGTCACAGTCATCTGCAGCCTCGCCATTATTTTTCGTGCCCAAAATGGACAAAACTTTGAGGACATGCATCGATTATAGAGCGTTAAATAACATCACTATTAAGAATAGGTATCCCTTGCCGTTCATTTCAGACATGCTTGATAGGATCCAGGGAGCGAAGATATTCACAAAATTAGATTTAAGAGGTGCTTATGATCTAGTGAGGGTTTGTGAGGGTGACAAGTGGAAGACTGCATTTAGGACTCGCTATGGTTTGTTTGAATATCAGAGTATGCCATTTGGTCTCTGTAATGTTCCGGAAGCTTTTCAGTTTTTCATCAATCAGGTCCTTTGAGAATTTTTGGATGTCTCCACCCATACACCGACAACTGTAGGTTGTTCTACCAATCACCACACCCATGCAACCAACAATGTGTGCAATGCAGCCAAACCACACACACAAAGCGACAATGAGGCGTCAATTTCCAACCACTCGACACATCTTTTCAACCAGTGGACATACTTTTCTGTGCAAGGGCTGCAGCCATGCATCGAAGGGGCTACGGACTTAACACACACATCACACCATAGTGCACGCTATGTTTAAATCCTCATGTCTCGTGGAATGCACTCCCCTTCTGCAAATGTGCCATAACAAAGGCTGCCTACAATGACCACGCAAGATTGTTGCCTGTTGAGGTAACCGCGCATTGGCGGGGTATGCACGGATACCGCTGGCACACCACTGTCATCTTCTAATGAGATATATCCCATGAATCACTTCTCACTCCCGCACCCTTTCCATCCCTTCTTCCCACCACCAGATGCCATACTCTATCTTTTTCAGGCCCATTCGCCACCGCATTGTCCTCCGATACAACATGCCGCCATCATGGAACACTTGACACACAGCCCGTCACCATACACTGCAGTGCAATCAAACTTTTGACCGTGCAGCGAACAGGGAAATGGGATGCCGGAGCGAAGCCAGATAGGAGTCATTTTAGTGCTCACACTGCTATGTGCAAGAGGCCCAACCATGCACACAATAGCTTCTTGCCTTGCCACACACATCAAAAAACTATCCTCCGATACACCAAGGCGGCGTTTCCCAGAAACTTTGACACACAGCATGCTTCCCTCTAGCCAACCACCGGCTGCGTCCGACATCACGGCGTACTGCAGGCCACTGAGACTTCAGTTTGCGGAGCGAACAGTGAAATGGGCCAGCAGAG
Organism: Ambystoma mexicanum; assembly: GCF_040938575.1. Classification (NCBI taxonomy): domain Eukaryota; kingdom Metazoa; phylum Chordata; class Amphibia; order Caudata; family Ambystomatidae; genus Ambystoma; species Ambystoma mexicanum. Next base: position 1,299,551,111 of record NC_090921.1, on the reverse strand, counting down.
CCGACCCAGAGATCACTCATTTTTTGGGATGTACATTTCAGTTCTTTACAACAAAAGTACTGGTCGGATTTCCACCAAACACACAAAAGCACACTTTCTGACCCAAGCTCCCGCCCCTGCAGCAAATTTGGTGAAAATCCATCTAGCCGTTCGGCCTGTAGTCGTGCGCAAAGTTTTTCCCCATTCAGTCTATGGAAAAAAAAAAAAAAATGGGGACCTCCTTATAACTTTGCCCCCCCCCTGCACGAAACCTCACCAAACTTTGTTAAAAAATTCAGAGTCAGCCATATACCTCTTTTGCAAAGTTTGGTGACGATTCCTCCAGGGGGAGCGAAGTCACCAGAAAAGTGCTCTTCTTAGGAGTTTAGCAACTTAACCATAACTACACGGCCGCTAATGCGGGCCCTATAATATACCCACAAAGCTTTGCTGTTGTGGCTCAGAACTGGAGGTGAACTTCCAGTGATGGCTACTGGGTGGCGTAGCGGTATGTGTGACTCGGCTCAAATGCACTATGCTACTTTCACATTTCAGGTGAAAGTTTTTTTTTCAAACCTTTTTAAACCCACCATAACTTTTTTGGTGTTGTGAAAACTCGGGCAAACGCTCCAACCACAAGGCTGTCACGACTATACGGCACTGATGATCCCTTATAAGGGTGAAACCAGGTATGTAGTTGTCCTGGCAGCCTTGCAAATGTCTGTCTTGGGATGATTAAGCTATGTATAAAGTAGACAAAGGCAATATCCTGGAGAAAAAGGTTTGCATTTGTGCTAATTTGCATACCCACAGTGACTTGGTCTTGTGGCTCAGAACTGTAAGTGAACTTCCAGCGATGGCTACTAGGTGGTGTTGTGGAATGTGTGACTTGGCTCAAATGGACTATCATATCAAATGGATATATATATATCAGTATATCAGGTTTTTCCAATAGTTTCATTCCATCTCTGCCTGTGGAAGAGAATTCGATAAAAGCTCGGAAATATGTAAAATAAAGACTGTTAGTCTAATTAAGCTATCAACTTGTTTTGGAGAGATTATAAATATATGGTGTGGGTGGGACTGGGTGTGAGCTTGTTCCTTGCAAACCTGATGACTACAGCTACCAGAAGTCCTTGCAGCAGAATCATCACTGATTGTTAACACCTGCACTTGCTGTGAGAAGCAAGTTAAGACTGCCTCCCTGAGGATGGGAAGAGTACAGAAACCGGTAGGAGGAGAACACCAGTGGCTGAGAAGGTTTACTGTGCAGGGAAGTGGAGTTGCCCCTCAAAACGTCTGTCGTTTTTGTAGCCAGCACACCAGACAGGTTCTGTGCTTTGTTGGGCCTTCCAGCATCATTGCTCCCCTGCATTTACACCAGGCTTACCTCTATCCAAAGGCAGGTGAGTGCTTATAAGCGGCACAGTCTCCACAGCCATGGTCAATGAATCCTCCTCATCCTTTTTGACAGATTGCACCAGGGACCGCCGCCTCTTCCTTGTAGGCTGCTGCAGGCGCAGTTTTCTTTTTGTGGGCGGCTGCTGCAGCAAGGGGGGCGTCTGCTTGGTGTGTTGCCCTGCTGCTGCGACCCCCCACATTGCACCTTTCTCCCTGCACACCAATTTCTCCAGCTCCTCAAACTCAGCCTTCATCTCTGGCGTCTGCAGGTCAGCAGCCACCAGTGCGCTCTGCTGGGTCCGGACCAATCGCAATAAAGCAATGACCAGCCTGAATCAGAAGAAACAGAGGCGTTGAAAGCATGGGTCAGAAAATGATACTGCACTGCTGAAAGAGCCCATTTAACATAATGTGTCAATAAATCAAAATGTAATCACGTTTTGCCAGTTGCTCATTTAATCCTTACATCCATCAGTGCTGGGAAGCGATCATCTGACAAAGTCTCTTGGCATCAACAAGCAAAACTCTGATGAGGCCTGGACCACCATGAAAATACAAAACCCCAATGATGTGAGAAAACAGTACTTCCTTGCATCACAACCAGGAATGGAGGTACCCTTAGCCCCCTAACAAGTCCAGAATAAGTGCTAGACTCAGGAAAAAAAAGTATGATTGGCCCCCTTTGCTCCACAGTATTAAAACACAAAACCAACACTTAACGTTCCTTTTCCTGGAGTTCAAAAGAGAGCCTTTCAAATAATAACTTGAGATAGATATAGATATATATATATATATATATTATATTATATTGATATATATTTTGTTAAACAGCTAATTTTGAAGCAAGATAATATTACATACTTAAAAGCAATAAACACCCAAGATACCTAGACAAAATACATTATCAGTAAAAGCCATCTACTGTTTTTCCCAGCACAAACTTGCCATTTTATTCTCAGGCTCGTCTTACTCCATTGTATGGAGAATGAAGCTGAATGCACAACCTAGCATTCGCCCACAGCTTAGTGAAACTTCCTCACAAAACCCTCAAGAAAGTGGTCTGGGAATCACTTCATGCAGCAAAGCCACTCTAGACAGCCCAGTGGTGCTAGCAGGCCACAGAGATAGCCCAGTTTCCAGAGCCAGCCCCATCGTAGCTGGGCTAACCTCCCATGTTATTTCCAGGGATCTGGGTTACTTTCCCAGAGTTTCTCTGGCGCCTTGCCCCACCACTCATCACATTGAAGGACTAAGACTGGGCGGGTATTGTGGAGAAAGAACGTGGGTGCTGCGACCCCTGTGGGAGCCAGATTCCTTGCAAGCACAAGTCATGCTCTCGGAACAAGAACCGAAAGATGTTACAGACACCGCACATTACTGAGTATTATTCTGCAATACCCAATCCAGCATGATCACATCCCAACAGGTCGATACTGAATGGCACATGGCTTCCCGAAGCCAATTCTCCAACAAAGAATATAAACATGGTGTGGCAATACCCTAATAAAAAGGAAAAGACTGATTCTTGACTCACCCGGAAAAGAGAAAAAGACAGGAAAGGCAGCTTTCAACGAATGCATGCATTTCTTTCCACCCACACTGTGGCCTACCTCAGAAGAAAGAGACAGAATTCACAACCCACTGCTGTCAATCAAAGCAGACCTAGGCTATATTAATAGGTGACACATGGTGGGGGTTCCTTCATGAATATTCCACTATGAAAGGCGTTAGAAAATCTCAACATGTGCCAGGGGCTCAGCTAGCAATAACTAGTATTGTTCCCATCCCTAAGGGATATTTCAGAATTAAATACCATGCTTAGTAAAGGTGGATAAAAGGAAAGTTATTTTATATTCGGTTTAGGAGTTGCTGGATTTTTGTAAAATATTCATTCATTCACTTACCCTTTTGACATTGCTGTGTTGGAATCATATTACATTCATGAATCGCATGTAGTGGTTTGAAAGCCAATAAATACATCTTTTAAAACAAATATTAAAATATCGTGCTTATGCATTCTACCCAGCCTGGACAGTGTGGACAGTAATTTTAACCAATGTGACTGGTCAAATGTGCTATAAAATACCTGATTTTCTATACCCTCTCTCAAAGAACTGGCCTCCAGCTAATAACATTTTCTTAAGAAAACTCAAATAATTTGTGAATCAAGGACATTCTTTTTGAGCTTGGGACCGTTTGTTGTGCTAGTACATCCCTGAAGCAACGCCTCTCCTTAGAAGGTCAAAATCTTCCTCATACCAAGCAACCCAATATAGTCCCTATTTTCCAATTCATAAAAGACCTGCTTACCTCTCCATTCGGTCAATGTACTGCGTCTCGTGCTCTGTGACTTGCCCCTCAAGCAGGTCCTTACGGCGTTGGCTCGCGTTCCGAGGTCTCAGCCTGCGGCGATATTCTGAGTTCGGTTGTGGGTCCTACAATCCAAGAAGGGAAGTGGGAAAAATATATTGGAGATTTCGAAGGAAAGAAATATTTAATAAATGTTTTATTAAAAACACAGCACTGAGACTGGTATGCCCTCAGCCTACACATATATCAAACTATTTACTTTCCCTGTTCAAATTGGTCTGCATGACAAACCCCTCGACGCTCTCCAACCAATCAATCAACTACAGGCCCATTACCAACACCCGATCCTTGGCAAAGCTCATCGACCGAACTGCATGCTCCCATCTCAACTGTTTCGTGGAAACCAACAACCTCCTAGACCCCGAGCAATCAGGTTTGCATCCTCGCCACGGAACAGAAACCACACCGATCTCTATCTGGGATGACCTCAATGTTACTGCAGACTCAGAAGGATGCGCAGCACTTATTCGTCTTGGCCTCTCTGCAGCATTGGACACGGTTAACCACACAATCCTCCTTGACAATTTCCTAGGAATCCGAGATTCGGCACTCAATTAGATAACTTAATTTCTCACTAACAGACAGCAAATTCCCCATTGTAGCTCTATCCTCTCCACCACACGCCCTGTGAGCACTGGAGTACCCCAAGGCACCTCCCTCTCTTCAACCTTTACATGACCCCTCTGGCAGGGCTCATCCGCTCTCAACCTCACCTGCTATAACTACGCCAATGAGAAATCATCCCAAGTATTCTCAAATCGACCTCAGATCCTCACCCTGACATAGAGGTATGTCTTAGACATTGACTTCTGGGTGACTAGTAACCATCTCCTTCTGAATCCAGGGTAAACAGAGATCATGGTGAGTGGCAAAACAGCACTATTGCAGCAACCGTCTCCCTGGCCACCCTCCCTTGGCACTCCCCCTGTGCCAGCCCCTCCACCAGTGTCAAAAACCATGGCTGCACAATGGACTCTGACCCAACTCTATCACACCAAATAAACCATGTATCCAAAACCTGCCACTTCCACCTTAGGCTTCTGTAAATCTTCTTCCCTTACCTCACTTACCCCAATAGAGTGGCAGCAATTATGTCCATCATCATGTCCAGACTTGACTATGCGAACTCCTTTTACCTCGGTGCACCAGTCTAACAACTAAAACTCAGAAGAGTCCAAAACTTGGCTGCCAGATTGCAGCTTGCGTTCAGACGAAGGAATTACATTCCAACTGCTCTCTGCACCCTACACTGGATCACAAACGGACAAAGAGCCACCTTCAAAGTACTGTGCATCACTCACCGAGCGGTGCTTTCCACTTGGGCAGACAGGTTAGAAGTGGGGGAACCAGAGCTAACAAAGTACTCATGTGCTTTTGGAAGACTTTAAAAATATTATTTGATAAATAATATTAAAAAAAAGTCTTCCAAAAGCACACGAGTAATTTGTTGGCCCCAAATACCTACAAGAAAAGATTATGCCTTACCACCCAACCCACACTCTAAGGTCAAGCACTGCCCTCCTCCTAGTGGTCCCTCCCTCCAATTCAGCCAGCATCAAAGGGACACAGGCACCAACATTGTGGAACTCAGTGCCTCCCCTCATTCGACACATCCAGGACTATATGGCATTCCAGAAAGCACTCAAAACCTGGCTCTTGCCCATAAATGGTGCAAAGGACCGTTTTGGCCCTCGCCCCCATGAAACCACCCCTCTTGACCAACCACCCACGCCAAGACAAGGCTTGGAACCCATCAATATGGGCAGGTAAGAAGGACCGGGACATGGAACCTGGTTGCTAGTAAAGAATTAAGTTAAACGCTATGAACCTGTTGGCCCCTTACATGTTCGGAAATTAATGCATAGTTGTCCTCATGCGCCAACGCGCTGATTAGGTTTACCCTAAACATGTTTGGAAATTAATGCCCAGTACTCCAAACCCACGGCCCAATAGAATTTATGCTCAAATGCTATGATTGGGCTTGATCTCGTCTTCCAACGGTTATGCACTGTGCTCTCTGATCAGGTGATGCGTACCTTTACTCGTCTGGAAATTAATGCCCATGACTCCAACACCCAGGCCCTAGTATCACTTAGGTTCTGAAGCTATAATTGGGTCTGCTCTTAGTCTTTACCGGGTATGCACTACGCTCTCCGATCAGTTGAGATCTCCAGCACGTTCCCCTCTCGCAAGGGACAATGATGCAGTGTAATTCACAACTCAAACCATAAACTAGGATGGGTATACCCAACCACTCGCTGTAAACAAATACAGGGGAGCTGGAAAAATTGTCCCATTAAAACTTATGCTCTAGCATTGCAAATGGACTGGCTTGGTTTCTCCATCAAGGTACTACACTATCAGGTGAGGAATTTGGCATGGCAAGCTCCTGCCAGTGACAACGATGTACTGTTGTCCGTTATCAATACTCAAACCACACCCTAGACCAGGAACATTTAAAACTTCTGCTGCACATAATAATGTCAGACAGGCACACGGTCTGGTTTGATGCTGGACCTGCAGGTTCACCGCGTGCCAGTCCTCGTATCTAGGATGTACCCGTAATTCCAAAAGAGCAGAATTAGATGTAACTGCACACAGAGAAGATGTTAACCGATAAGCAATTGCAGACGCGCAATTCGAGACAGGGATGACCATAGACCTGCAATCGTTTAGCCCAGTGAAGGTTTGGACTCGGCCAACTCAACACTGATGATCCTGGAAAGCTGGGAAAGATACGGCCAGGCTTGGTAACAGAACTAACACCACATTAGACTGAGAAAGTTTCTGGGAGAACTAAAGCACCAAACCTCTAAAATAGGGAGAAATGGTTACCTCGGCAGGCACTGAAGGTAATCGGGAACAGGGGACCTCTTTCAACTGTAGATACTCGCACTAACCAATACGCCGGCTCTCTCCTCAGCACCAACAAACATTGAATTCAGCTATATCCTTCGATTCATTCGGCCCAGCTGAACACATAATTATACACCTCCATGAACATTTCAACAATCTTTAGCATGCAGCTATACCCCCAAGAAAATCGATCTAGCTGCACGCAATCTCATACAAGCACCACCTCCGTCAGACGGCTCCTCACCTCAGTCCCCTTTTAACACATTGGACGCTTTAATGCCTGGCTATGCTGAATATTTTCGCCCATGGCATACAATCGGGGGAAGGTGGGCGGGAGGTATGGTGGAAAGGGGACGGAGTACTCTGGTCACTACGATGAGTAACTTTAATTACTCCTAGGTCCCGTCCCCTTTCCTCAATCCTTGTAGGCGATTCCACCGAACAAGACCATAGGGTGGAGCTGTGACAACCTGCCTCATACCCAAGACGAAGCAAAAAGGTTCTTCAGAACCGCCTGACCGAATTCTGCATCCTTCCTGGAGCTGGTAACCAGGCAATAGTGCTTACAGAACGCAGACAGTGGTCCAAGTAGCCGCCCTACTGATGACATCCCAAGAAGCATATGTCTGAAACGCGAAGGCCGTAGCCTTAGCCCCGACCGCATGGGCGTAAATCCCTGCAGGAACCGGTTTGCCCATAGCCGTATACGCCTGCGAGATGTCCTAGCCAATCCAATGGGCTATAGAAGATCTGCAAGCCTCGGTGCCAGGAGACATGCCCGCAAAGGTTACAAAACGCCTCAGACTTCCTGAAGGATTTTATCTGAGAGAGATAGAACTTGAGGACTCTCTTGAGCTCCAAGGAATGTAAAACGCTTTCGGCCTCCGACTGCGGGTTCCGAAAGAACACCGGCAGGAAGATTTCCCGGTTCAAATGGAATGGAGAGACCACCTTGGGCAGGAAGTTTGGATGAGTGCGCAAGATGACCTTGTTATGAAACGTAGTGAAGGGCTAGCATGATGACCAAGCCTGCAGCTTGATGACCCGGCGCGCAGAAGTGAGCACCACCAATAACACTGTCTTCAGTGTCACCAGCCGGATGTCCACGAGGCATCGGCTCTAAGGGCTTGCGCTGCAAGGCAGCAAGAACCACGTTAAGGTCCCAGATTGGATGCAGCCTATGTGCCGGAGGAATGAGGATGGACAACCCCTTGATGTGGGCTTTAACTGCCAGGTTGGCTGCTGAAAAAAATATGTGCTCTGGGGAATTCTTGTAGGCCCCAATTGCCGCCAGATAGATGCAGCAGGCATCGATTGATCTAAACCCTGGAACAAGCCAGATGTGTGGAAAAGGCCAGAACATCGCTCAGGGAGAAGGTGAGGGGGTCCAGACTTGTCGTGAGCCCAGTGGCAAAATTAAGTCCAATTGTCTCTTATACTAGGATCGAGTAGACGGCCTCCTGTATTATGTCCCAGTTGTCCTCCAAAAACTGAGCATAGCGAAGTCTCAGCTGGTCAGGAATCAGGCCGCTAGGGCCAGCCTGGCTGGGTCCGGGTGCTCCACTGCCCACCCTGCCGAGTCAGGAATCCCCTGCTGGGGATCTGAAGATGGACCAGCCCCTGGGAGCACAACTGCACCAGATCTGAGAACCAATCCCTCAACGGCCAGTGGGGAGAAATCTGCATGAAATTGCAGCCCATCAATGCCCAGAACTTGCGGATCGTCCGCTGGAGCAACGGAGTAGGAGGACGCATAGCACCTGCTGTAACATTTGTTCCAGAGGGCGTCCCTTGGTTCTCTTGTATCTGGCAATAGTTTTGGGACACAGCATGGAGAAACATGATCGAACTGTTGCAGCCTTTGAGTGTCTTGTGCCCCGATGGAGGTCTCCCCTGACCAGGGATTAGAGCACTATCCCCCCCCTCCCCACTGAACACGTTCCCCTGGGCTCTCCCCACTGGGTTCCGCCAAGAAAGGTACTCGGGCCCCCAGGACTCGGGAACCAGTGTACTCCCTCTGTAGAGGAGGGATTAGGGGGGCAACCAACTCTAAACGGCTCCTTGTGGGTGGGAGAGTCATGACCACAGAGGCAGGAGACGGGCAGGGATGCAAAGACTGAATCCCTTTGGTAGGCTCTAACTTGGGTAACTCTGACCGCCCTGGGCCAGCCCCTGCTGAACCCTCCCCACCTCTACCCACACCACCTTCCCCCCTGACCCCCAACACCTCCTTGATCAAAACTAGTAGAAGATTTTTGATCGACCATCTCAGTGAGCAGGAAGTGAAAGGGACAACTTGACAGTTTTGCAGGTTCATAGGAAGGTGGGGCTGATGGACAGAGTTCTACTTTTGAGGGGGGTTTGGAAGCCCAAAGAGGGCCTGGACGGAGGAAGGAAATGGCCCCCGAGGGGGCATCGATCGTAAACTCGCTCCCGATGCTGGACGGAAACACTGGACTTCTCGCCCCCACCGAAACCACCTGAACCCTTGCCCCCCAAATCCAGAGACATGGACACAGAAGAAACAGGGGAATGTCTTTGAGGGTGTGCTTCGGCAACTGGGGGAACCAATGGCGGCTGCAGGACTGCAGCGCAAACATTTGGGCCAGTAGATGGACAAAGAGGGGCCAGTCTCAGGGAAGCAGCCAAAGGTGGGACCAAAGGTGGGACTAAAGATGGGGCCAACGACACCTTGGCACCAGTCGGCTTCGAAAATGCCCATAGAAATCCTCTCGCACCCGATGGCCAAAGTGTCGAGGAGAATGGCAGGGGCCGCCCAGTCAAGACCCCCTCCAGGGGTTAACAAATTGACAGGGGGGCAGGGATTAATCCTGGAAGGGACTTTCCGGGCCGAAAGTGGGGAGAGGGGTGAAAGCAGGACCATTAGTGGACTTCCCACTTGGTGCCACCGTTAATAGAGGAGTCTGTGGAAGGAAGAGAGAGAGTGGAGATGAGATAAGATAAGGGGGTGTCCAAGGATCAGGAGAGGGGACAGAGAAAAGGATATCGGTGAAAATTGGTGATATTCCCTGACAATGGGAAGTCCAGGGTTTGCACTCAGGATGTCTTTTGTGCTTTTTCCTGCTGGACATGGGAGAGGGATGGGGGATAGGTGATAGTGTAGCAGTTAGAGAATATAGGAGAGATGGAGAGAGTCATAGGAAGCAAGAGGTTTAGCCAAGGAATGAGGGGGGAGTGGCAGAACTGCACAACTCTGGCTAAACTCACTAGGAATGCTAGTAGATAGAGTTGGAGAAAATAAGTGAAACCCTGAAGGAATAGAATTACATTGGATAAGTGGTACAAAGATGTATAAACTATACACACCTAAAATCGATTTTAAACATAAATGGAGGCAGCAACCAATGCAATGCAGATGGTGCACAGTAATGCTAAAAACACCAACATTCGATTTTAAAAGCACACCCCAAATTTGATTTTAAAATGGAGGCAGCAAACAATGCAATGCAGATGGTGCACAGGTAATGCTAAACACAAATGAGAGTAAAAAAATGCAGTGAAAGGAATGAAGTTAGTTAAGGCAAGGCTGAAGGAGCTGAGAAAGCACTGAAGACACCTCAGGAGTTGGTGTTGGAGGTCAGCCAAACTCACTTTCATGACTGTAGGGTTCGTGGATGGCCTTTGAACCAGTGGCAGTGAAGCAGTCGTCCAGGGGACGGATCATAGTTAGTTCCCTTGAAGACTAGCCGAGAGGAGGAACAATCACCAAATACAAAGCAGCAAATTGAACAAGCCTTTGTCATTCTCTAGATGTACCGACAGCAGGAAGGTTAGAGCGCATTTTTAAGGTATGACAAGGTTGTATTAGAGAAGTGTGGGGTCAGTGGGGGTCTAGAGAAATTCGTTTGTGTAGAAAGTTAGAACCGAGAAGTGAAGGGTAGGTGCCAATCTGGTGATGGAATCAAAGGGTAACATCTTGGAGGAAAGGAAAATTTTGAAGCAGGAAAAGTGGTCCCAGCTTGGTGAGGAGAAACCAGAGGTACAGCTTTGAAAGTAAAGGAGAACATGGCACAGATCACTTTGGAGCAACCCAAGAGGGGGAGATAGATGACCTGGGAACAGGATACACATTTGGAGAGACTCAAAATATAAAGGCAAGTACAGCAGAACATTTACAGAGAGAATAGAAGAGATTGCTTGGAGAGAGAGCAGGGAAGATGAAGACTCTAGAGAGGAGGACTGGTACCACCTTGAAGAAGGAAGTGAGGGGTAAAAGCTGAGATCCAGTAGAAATAGGGAAGAGTAAGATCACCCTGGACAGATGGAGCAGTAGAGAGACAACAGCGAAGGGAGTCTAAGAAAGGGACAGGAGGACCAGAGTGGATCATGAGGAATAGGTCAGTTGGGGGGAGGGGAGCGGGCATCATAGTGCACGGGGGTACAAGACAGTGATGCTACGCCAGTACACAATAGCAGGAAAAACAGATAAAGGGATCCATGAGAAGCGATACAGGAGGACAAAGGGGATGGAGTCCCTGAGCGAAGGCAGAGCAAATGTCCTAGAATACAAAGGTCTGGCAGACCTCCAAAACACTAGTCAGACAGATGTGGAACAGCGGCTGAGGACTATTTGCAGGACCAAGATGGGGCCAGAGGGGAAAACCACCATCCTTATGAGTGCTGCAGGAGGAGAGAATACATCCTCCTTGAGAGACTTGTTGCAAGACACTTTTGTTTTGGCTAGTGGAGAACATTTAGTTCAACTTTGGGTTGTCGTGGTCACAATTTTGGAAAGCGGGACATTGCTGTGAAGTTATTTTATACGAGGAAACCATGAGGCCACAAAGCATCATTTTTGGGACAGGTTTGTGAAGCATCATTTATTCCTTTACTTTTGAGGCACCTTATCATTGTGACTATCTTAATATTTAGTTTTAAGCACAGTTGCAAATAAACACAAAACGTCTCTTATGTCGGCCTCTATTTGTGGGGGAGAGTAAACACAGTGTACCCTTGTCAGATGTGGTGTAAGAAGCAGGATGTAGCCCAGCTAATTTGAGCAGTCTGAGAACACCCAGAGACAGGTGCCTACACAGAGACTGCATAATACCCTGTGGGTTATCCAGAGAAAACTCAGGTTCAGCTAGGGACACACACTGCTTCTCCTAAAAGACGTCGATACAGAACACCCATCCTACCTTCCAGCCCATCCCAAAGACTTAACAAGCGTCATGGGAATGTAAAGTGGTAGACAACTGGTCTTTCATTGCCAAGCTCGTCCATGAAGTCTATCCTGAGCAGGCCAGGACCCGGAAACTGAAATCCATTCCAACATGGAACAATACCTGGCCACCAGACTCCTACCGGTACTCTCACAAAGAGACGTTGTCAGAAGAGTACAATTATAAACCCAAAGATGTGTCACACGAGGATGCTAAGCAACTAGCCAGAATCCACCTGAGCCGGGATCCTATAGATGTCGTTGCAGAGAGCTCAGTCATCGAACCAGCACATGCCGAAAAGGACATCCAATGGCCAAAGAGGAAACCCTTTGTCGTGGCAGGAGGACATTGAGCAACTGCATGCCCCATCCTGACTCAGGGAACCGTGACAGCATTACCAGAAAGGGAACACCAGAGGGAGGTGACCAATAATATACAGTACTGGGAGAGGCCCACAGAGACTCTAGAGCACCTAGGGCATGGCAAAGACCTACAGAGAATTGTCACTGTTCAGCTAGATTTTTTTTACACACAGCTACATTGATTGCAGCAGTGAGATTTGTTCATATGAAGCAAGGAGAACAGATTGCATAGCGTGATCAATCTCATTAGCTACATTATTTCAGATTCAACTATATTATTTTTTTAATCCAGTTTATTGGGTTATGCGCTAATATATTGATTATTGTAGATAGATTCTTCAATTTTGCCAGTCCTACCCAACAAACTACTCAAATTCTGCACTGACACACACACAACACTCAAACCGAGCAAGCCACTCGCACACCGTTTTGTAATTACCCCTCCATCAATGGCAAACAGAACACTACACTTGTACATCCATCTTACATACACAGCCCTGACCACAGAATCCCAAGACCCAGGGAACCCAATGCATCCTTTCTGGACACAAAGGCTGCGCTGACCTTTATGAACCCAGGAACCCATCTGCATGCAGAGCTTGGGGTACTTCCATTCTGCACACATCAAAACAGGAACAAAGCATTCTTGCGTTTGTCCATTCATCCTCCGCACTAACCAAACCCACCCATTTCTCCTGTTGATTTGCTAAAGCAACTGGAGACCATCCATATGGCAGCAGTGTGCTGTGAATCCTAATAACCAAGCATAGCTCAAGCAGTGAAGCTCAGACAGGCTGATGGCAGCGATGACCACATTTTGCATGTGTAGGTGCAATAATGAGCACCCGAGCATTACAGACTTATGATTACTATAATTGTCAGAATGGCTAACACTGCTTACGGTGGGTCTTTTTAGCTCACTCGGTTGGTTCCAGTCTCCTCCCTCACCACCCTTCCAGGTAGAAAACCTCAATGTGTAACCAGACTCCTTTGTGGGCTCTGGCTACCGAACAGGAAGGGCCTTTATGTGCTTGGTAGCCGACTTGGACTGAGTAGGCAGACCCCGACACATCAACGCACACCCAAGCCATAGTGATGTCAGACATCTGAGCTGACCATCTAATTAATGAAGCTTTTTTAATGCGCTTAATAATAGAGACCAGTCTCTAAGCGTGTTCTATGTGGTCTTGCTTCCTAGGCAAAAGCATTGCCTCTGAGCTATCTTCCCAACTCCATCTAGGATTGGGTATCCATACTAAGTTTGAATGCTGCAGATTCTCTGATAGGTAAGCTGGGGTCTCCTCCAGCCGAGGTTCCGGTAGATCAGGAGATATGGAGGCATATCTTCAGTTGATGACTCGCACCTGAAATCCTAAGCATGGTAGGGACACTGGAAGTTGCTGCTGAGACACCCATTGCCAAAAGCCAATAAAGCATTCCCCTTTAACGGGTGGGCACAACCAGTTAATTTCTGCACCTTCTTGGACATCCTCCCAGAGCTTGTGAAATCTGTGGGCATGTTGGAGTCATCATCGAAGTGGGGCCTCCCCTGTGCCAGGCTATCATGCAACTTCCAATGCTGCACTTCATTGAGGGACTGACTTTGTGCTTCCGCTGCCTTTCATAAGGCAGAGGGGACTTGCTGGAGCTAAAGTCCTTTGCCCTCTTTCGCAGTCCCTTGGTTCACTGAACACCACCACTCTGAAACATTTGTATAAACTTGCCGAGCACTGTTGACACAGGAGCTATGCGGAATCAGACTTTTCTGAAAGCACAGCTCCTTTTGTACCATAAGGCTATTAAAGAAGAAAAAGTATATTTCTTCTCTAGCGATTCGTGAAGCTCAATTCGATTCAAATATAATGTTTTGCTGTAGTACGGGAGCTGTCTCCGCCTACTATGAGTACTCTAAGGTGCAGCGGTCGCAAGTTCTTGGTCACACGCTCTCTCGCCTTTTTGGTCCAAAAGATTGTTAGGACTCGCCAGGATATTCTGTCCTCTAATGAGGCAGCAGCAGCACCTCCTCCTCCTCCTCCTCTTGTGCGGTCATCTCCTCGGTCTTCTACTGAGTCCTCTTTTGTTTCCTTTCCATTGATCGAGGAATCCCAAGTTCTCCAGGCTATTAGCCTTCTTAAATCAGCATCCCCCCTTGACCCAGTTCCCCTGCGGGTCTTGAAGTCTATTAGTCCGGAGCTTGCAGAACTGCTTACTGGCCTGGTTAACCACTCGTTACAGACTAGTACCATTCCTGGTTTTTTGAAGCATGCTCTAGTTACTCCCTTGTTAAAAAGCCTTCTTTAGACCCTACAGTACCTGCCCATTTTTGCCCTATTTTTTTACTGCGCTCCCTTTTGAAGATTCTTAAGTCCATCGTGGTGCCTCAATTGAGGGACTACTTGGAATCCCAGTTCATCCTGGATCCCCTTCAATCTTGCTTTCACCCCCTTACCGGGACTGAAGCTGTGTTGGTGACAGTTATTGATGATCTCACTTTGATCCTTGATCAGGGTGGAATTGGTGTTCATCTTACTTGATCTCTCCCCGGCGTTTGGCACCATAGATTATGTGATCCTTTGTCAGCGTCTCAGGGAGAGAGTCGGTGGCCTTGTCTTGGAGTGGTTTTGATCTTTTCTTTCAGATGGAATTCAGTCTCTGTCTTCACCTCCTTTTTCATCTGTCCCAGTTATTCTCACTTATGTTCCCCAGTGCTCAGCAATTTCCCCCTCTTCTGTTTAACATGTATATACACCCACTGGCCAAACTTACTCATTCTCATGGATGTAGGTTTTTTGCCTACGTTGACAACACGCAAATTATTTTGCGTGTTGACCATGATCCAATGGCTGCCCGTCCAAAAACTGCTTTTATGACATTGGAGTTAGGATGCGTACAAACTGACTCAAGGCTCAATGCAGATAAGAGAAAAGTGATGGCACTGGGAGCCACTCCCTCTGCCAGGTCCATGCCTTTTTGGCCATCTGCCTTGGGCTCACTTCGCAGCCCTGTGGAAATAGTAAAGAACATGGGCATCGCCATCTCTGCCTCCCTCTGCTGTTCCTCAGGTTAACGCGAGATGTAGCCCATTTCAAGATTAAACTTCTTAGGAAAGTCATCCTGTTTATGCCCATGGACCTCCGTGGCCTGGTAGTTTCCAACTTCGACATGGGAAATTTGGATTACTGTAATGCAACTCTTTTCTCAACAGCCTTTAACTTTCCTCCATTGATTACAGCTTATGCAGAACTCCGCTGCCTGTCTGGCGATGGGCTTGCCAACCTTTTCCAGAACCTCTAAGGTGCTCCAGAAACTTGATTGGCATGCGATTGCTGGAAGGATAAAGTATAAAGTTATTTCTTTTGTACACCGGGCCATGCATGGATTGGGAGCCAGTTGCCTTTGCCAGAAAATGAAGCTTTACTCCCATCTCCCCTCGGAATCTCCGCTCCATGACAAACCCTTCTTCAACTTCCGCATTTTTTTTGCAAATCTACAGTTGGGGGGAGAGCTTTCTCTGCGTCGGTTCCTTTGTTATGGAATTCTCTTCCTACATTCATACGGAAGACTGAGGAGCAGCTTCACTTCTGTAATGTTTAAAAAACCCTTTTGTTTTATAGCCGACGTGTTCTTCTCTCCATTTTTCTGTGGCCTCTCTACCTTGTTTTTCGGAGGATGGACCCTTGGTCTTTTAGCGCCAGGATGTCTTCAGGCCACGGTTGCGCTTTATAAAACGCTAGAAGTGTTAGGGAGAATTCTGTTTAGGCTGAATTTCCCAACCTAGTGAGTTCCCCAGCAGCTTTGCTGGATTTTTGGGGTTTATTTTATTCTCCTGCCAAGAGTGAGACTCTTTAACCCTCACTCTTGGGCATGATTTGAGTGCGTTTCTTTGACTCTAGATGTGTTTAATGGGCTATGGGGTCTTTTACTCCATAGGGCTTCATGTGTTTTTTGTGATGTGTGTTACACAGCACCCTCAGTGCAGTAACACAGGGGTGTCATAGTGACCCCCCCACTGTAGACTCCATACCCTGGGACTGGCTACTGTCTCCCAGGGCATGTAAAGTCACCATTTGCTTTACTAGTCCCAAATTATTAACAGAAACCAGTACAAATCATCATATTGTGGACGTACTGATCGGGGCAATTAGATTGCCCCAGGGTCTGTTAGTCGAGGGGGCACGTCTCCGTCCCCCCTGATCGAGTTTTGGCTGGTGGCAGTGGAAACTACTTTTTATATTCGACCGTGAATATTTTCCTATGGGATTTCCCATTGTTCGAGGCTACCAACTTTAATTATTTAATTCCTATAGCCTCAAACATACCGCCAGGTTTATTTATTTAATATTAATTCTCCGGTTGGTATTTTTTGCCAGAATTCGGTCCTAAAATGGCGTTTGTGTTCGCTTCTGTGACTCCAACCCAAGTTGAGCCCTTTGTTCCACTTTTTGGCGGGCTTCTCCACAGAAGCCTCCAAAGTGGTGCCACTCTGTCTGGGATACTTCGGAGGGGTGGAGGGGGATTTAGGCACCCTGGACTGAGTTGCCTAGGCAACTCAAGTTGCACTCCGTCCTGATTGGCCCAAGTGGTGAGCCGGCCGGCTCACCACTTAGCATGTTTGAGTGACAGCTAGGCTGATCGAATGGGGGTTTTCTGCATAAAAGCAGGGCTCTGGCGACTGGAACTTCAGAAGTCGCCACAGGACCGAAGAATCCGACGAGGGAGAAGCTGAGCCGACCTGCTACGACGACACCACCGGTGGAGCCCTGCTGGACCGTCTCACCACTTTCCCAACGACAGAGGAGATCTCCAGCCCGGAGAGTCTTCTTCCTTCGACTGGTGGGGATAACCAGTCTGCTTCCTTTTTCGCTTCCTGGAGCATCTCGTGGCCGCCTTGCCTGTGCCAAGCACCCCGGCAACCATGATACCACGTTTTACCACTACCACAAATCAAAGGGTAGTACCTTTAACCGGAAAACTCCGCGGCTGGTTTCTTCCCTGGCCGTGCAACGACCTTCATCTTTCCTCCACGTCGAGATCTTCTCTTCCTCTGGACGACGCCACGACTTGCACCCGCTGCCAGGAACAACTGCCCCCGCTGGAGGATCCTTTCCACATAAGGTACCGTGTTCCGCCTGGCTTCCCTTGCAACCGACTGTACGGGGTAGATTTAGCCCCCGGCTTTTGAACCTGGGTTAGCCTGGGACACCCTGGCTAAACTTTTCTGAGCCTAACTAAAACCTTCCTGAACTCCCTGCAAGACTTTTTAAGCCTGTTGTCATTGTGTGATCTTGGGTGCATTTGTGCCCTGCTCTCTCCAAGAGTGGGCCCGGCCTATGGACTTTGGCTCACAAGTAACTTTTGACTTTCCTGCCTTGCTTAAGAGTTCCTAAAGATTAGTGTGGTGTATTTTCCTATAAAATAGAAAAAAGGAGGGAAATCAGGTATAGGAAATGGGCGGGGTGGTTTTTAACCTGACATCAATGAACTTTCAACAAAAAGGAGGCCACCTCGCTATGTTAGGTTATAAACACATAATTCACTTGATACTAATGGGATTCTCACATCTGTGGGGGTAGTGCAAACCTGAAAGGCAGAAGTCTTAGGAGAATTCAACCTGACCTCATTGGTAATTCTAATTCGAAAGCAAATTTTAATATAAATAGTAATCATATAAAAGCACATAAAAACTAACATGGAAAACTAGCTCAAGTGACAAGTGTTTCACAAACAGTGCTTAGTATTCATCATCAAGAAGAAAACTAATTTAGTGCAAAACATACAATTAAACTGTATCTCTACTATGAGGTACTTAGCTAACCTCAAGTATACAGGTCAACATGTAAACAGTTCTTGAATACTTGTAACATTCATTCTTTGCTGGACATTCAACCATACAATATATACATATATAGAAACCTTTGTTGGACAAGGTCTCTAATTGTGATGCCTCAGTAACCAAATGTTTTAGAGTGCATCAAAGTTAGTTGATACTCATTTAGATACTGCTCAGTTGTATCTGTGTAGACCCAACATGTTTCGTTCCTTCCAAGATTCAAACTAGTTGTAGGAACCTCTTCAGGGGGATAGTTGAGCCAAGGCCAAAGAGCGCCCTTGACCCAATTCGTGATGGTATTAGATGGACACTTGAAGACTTGATGTTGACAAAACAGTGTGAGTTTGAGGATGGTTTATCCCTTCTGGGCACATAGTAGAAGTGCCAAAGCCACTTCGTTGGTGTTAAGTGCAAGGAAGTGGATCCAGTGTGAACCGTTTCTCAGTGTCGGTGTATTTTCCTATAATCAGCCTTTTTCCCTCCCTTTTTCGTTAACTTATTGGAGTGCCATCTATAGTTAAGCGCTCACCTCTGTCTGGAAATAAGTGGTGTCAACTAAGACTTGTCTGATAAGGAATAAGGGATGTATATATAATAATAGTAACTGTGTTGAGAGTGATTTACAATAATAGTGCTGGAGTGTTTCAATCTGTGTTTTTAAATAAATAATTATATACCTTGATACCAAAGCTCTGGTCAGTGTTTGCTTGTGCTATTGTATCTGAGTGCCTATTGTGTATACTTTGCATACTGCCCAACTCTTCTTGAGGGAAGTCTGACTGCTCAGCCACAGCTACCAAGTGAATCTGTGTGCTACAGACTGCTACCAAGTGGGTTTACTGCCAAACACCTGTAGTCTTAAATCTTTTGCAGTGGTCCCAGAGGGAACTGCGCAGGTTTCTGCCTAACAAGAACATAACAGTTACATGCACACTCTTGCTGCGTGACAAACACTGATTTTGCTGGGTGGTGCATCACTGTGGTCTCCTCGTAAGTGCTGAAGCAGAGGTCCTTCATCAGTGCAAAAACTGGTCGAGCTCCTGTATCTTGAGCAGTGAGGTAACAAACTGGGACAAGCACCACTAACTTGCTAGGCCCAGCTGTCGAAGCTCACCCCTGCACCTGTAATCCCTATGACCCCATCACAGAAACATATTACGGCTAATTTTGACATCACTACTGACCAGTAATAAGAAAAAGAGGCCACTGTGCAGTGACTAAGCTTCCCCTGGATCCTGAGCTGAATGCTTGGAATGTTGAGTGAGTGACAGAGAATGCAGCCTGAGAGAATGTTGATGTATGAATGTGTTCAGTGAGAGTCAGTTGGAGATGTAGACCCCTGAGAGAGGATGCTGGTGCATGTTGCCCTAAGCTTAAGTGTACCTGACCCGATGTACTTGATAAAATGTACAAGAATTTACAAGAAAGAAGATCCTCTCAGGTAGGGGCAGCGCTGATTGCCTTAAGGCGCAGAGGCGCCCAGCGCTGGATGCAGAGGCGCATGAACTAGAGAGCAGTGCCAGGGCCTGGGGCCAGCGGGCCTACCAGCAGGCAAAGGATAATGAGGGCTTAGAGCCTGTCAGATGAACGTTGGCGGGGCTAAGGGCCCATTGACAGATATGAAGGGGTTTGAAACCCAATGGCTGTGACATGGAGGGGCTTGTAGCCCATGACAGCAGCAACTGAAGGGGTTTGAAGCCTGCAGCTGCGCTTAAGAGGGGCTCGGAGCCCACTGCAGTGCAGCGTAGGTGTTTGGAGCCATTTCAGTTAGTTGGAGGGGCGTAGGGCTCAGGCAAAGGTTTTGCTGCAGGAGGCAGTGGACATTTTACGGTACCAGCGGGAGCTCCAGAGCGTTTGGTTGTCCTGGAAGATGCTGGTAATGCATGCAAACTGTCTTACCTGATCCCTGAAGGGCTAGTAAGGGAGCCGCTGTTGTCAGAGAATATTGAAGGCGGAGCGTGTCCATGCTTTAAAAAGGGGGCTCCGATGTGCCATGGGTGGTCTATTGTGCAGAGCAGCGCTGATTGGGAGGCACAGGCGTCTCCTGGAGTGAAACGGGAGGCTAGTGGCCGGTTCGCTGTGCACTGGCCTTTGGTGTTGGGAGCTCTGTCTCTCAGGGCAGCTCAGATGGACTGATGACATTAACTAGAATTCCTGGGGGATTGGGGATAGTACCCGAGAAGTGAAGACGTCACGGAGAACGTTGTCAACAGCGTGTTGCGCTGAGGAATAGAATTGTCCATTATACTTCACTAGAACTGGGAATGTTTAGAAAGCTAATGTGGAGCAGGAAGGTTAAAGAAAGGAACCTTTGTTGGTGTGCGCGACGTCACATGGCGCGATTATAACGGCAACATTGGACAATCTAAGTGGTACAGTTGCGGGCCCGGGCAAAGTGCGAGAGTTCTGTTCCTTCAGTTATGGTGCTGCGTGAGAAGGAAGCAGAGATGGCACTGTTGAGAGAGAAACGCATAAAGCCTTTGGAAGCAGATGAAAATGAAGCGAATGCAGTGATTTAAACAGCTGAGGCGGCATAGGGAGGCATCATGGCTAGTGTAAGTAGCACCTCAGCTATCAGCTGCAGCACTGCGTTGCGGTCTGGCAGTAAAGTGCGATGTTTATCTTGTCACCAGTGGGGAGATGGGCCGGGTGCCCTGAGGTACTTTTTGTTTTCGAGGGGGTGCCGGCAGGAGGAGCGGCAAACGTAGTCAAATTTGGTTTTGTTCTGGTTAGGACATTAAGTTGTATTAGTGATTTTCATGTGAGGCCTGTGTTGTTGGGCGATTTGAAATAGAGCGCAAGCTGGTTGCAGTTTGAATGTTACAGTTGGTGAGTCGTGGCCTCTGTTAAAATGATTTTAGCACAGGATTGTAACAATGATAATATTAATTGTTTTGTTTAAAAAGTTTTACTTCCACATATGGACTTTTAAAAGCAGTAGGCAGTGTGCATTGATTTTAGTGCAATGTTAGTTGATCCTAATATAATGTTTAATGGTTTTCTTTCCACAGATGACCTCTTAAAAGCAATAGGTAGTGTGGACTGGTCAATGTTACAGTAAATGGAGTTGAAACAGCATTTGTGAAATTTTGCCACACTAATACATTTCCTTGCAGGTGGGACTTTTATTTCAAGTTAAAGAACTTAGAGGTTTAACAATAGAGCTTTTGAGTAGTAATGTTAAATGGTAACTTATGTTATTTTATTGTAGTATGTGGACATGGTATGATATTGCGAATGGTTGTATGAGATGCAAATGGTTGTGATGCTGCGAGTGCTTAGTGTTTTCGTGTGTGTGTGTATGTTATGTGGAGCTTTCTCACAGCAGGTGTGGTTGGTTATAGTGTGGTGGTCCATGGGACACAAGTAACTGTTAGGGGTGGAGACGCAGCACCTTGAGTGTTTATGTTATTGTTCATCCGGGTGTTTGGAATACCCAATCTGGTTTCTAGGAGTGGAAGTGCCAGTGTGTTGTGTTGTATAGACTAGCTGTGGGGAAGTAGTGTGAATATTATTATTGACTTATGTTCTGTGGTTAATAAAGAGTTGTATCGTACGGTGAGTGGTGATTTTAGAGCTCCCTGTAGGAAGAGGTATGGTATAGAAGAACAAGTTACTTACCAATTGGTAACGTCCTTTCGATTGGATGTTCCTCCAATGTATTTCTCATCTGGGATGTATTCCATCCAGCTTTAGCTGCTTCGGAAAAGAATTTCGACAGAGGGCACTGTGCATCGATGTCGTCAAGCGATGGTCCCTCGAAGGCCTCCATCAAGGGTGACGTCATCAGGTGTATAAGTAGCACGCGCGGAACCCGTTGGCCTCAGTTCTGTTTTTCCCTAACATTATTGATTTCGCACTGTGTAGATTGTGTCGGTAGACCGGTATCAGCCTCGCGAGAGTTGAAATGGCAACAACCCGGAAAAATCTACAAAGGGGTAGGCTGGGAGGGCGATGAGGAATACGTTGGAGGAACATCCAATCGAAAGAACATTACCAGTAGGTAAGTAACTTGTTCTTCAAGTGGATTGTGTCCTCCAACGTATTCCTCATCTTAGATAGACTCCCAAAGCAGTATGGACAATTTTTCTGAAGGAGGGGTTACATTTTCGATCCACTTAGATGGCTGAATATAGTACTGCTTTACCAGAATTTAGCTCCTTAGACTGGGAAGCATCCAAACTATAGAATTTTAAAAAGTATGCAGTAAAGACCAAGTTGCTGCTTCCCAAATTGACCTTATTGGAACACCTCTTTGTAGGGCTGCCGACAAAGCTATGCCTCTAGTGGAATGGGCCCTTAAACCTTCTGGTGGATCTTTCTGTGCTAATCTGTAGCATACTGAAGTGCAAAGCACAATCCAGCGTGATATGGTTTGTTTTGACACCGACTGAGCCAATTTCCTTCCGGTGTAGCCGATGAACAGTTGATTGTCCATTCTACGCTTGGAAAGCCTAGTGATGTAAAAGCTTAAAGCTCTTTTTGGATCCAACCTGTGTAATCTTTCCTCCTCCTTACTAGGATGAGGTGGAGGATAGAATGCGGGTAGGACAATTTTCTGACAAATGAAAATAGACACCACTTTAGGTAAAAACAAGGGTTTAACCCTTAACACAACTCGGTCCTTATGGACAAAGTATAGGGTGGTCCAGAAGACAGTGCCTGCAATTCGCTCACTCTTCTTGCAGATGTTAAAGCAACTAGGAAAGCAGTTTTCCATGTCAGTAATCTTAATGGACAAGTATGCAAAGGCTCAAAAGGAGCACACATTAAGAATTTTAGGACCAGATTGAGATCCCAAATTGGTACTTGGAATGGGTAAGGAGGAAACACATTGGTGAGTCCTTTTAAGAATTGCACTACCAAAGGAATTTTGAAATAGGAGCATTCTTCCGATGAGCGCTTGAAGATGGAAAGCGCTGCAAGATAACCTTTAATGGTTCTAACATTTAGACCTTTACGTGCTAGGGACAGGAGGAAGGACAGTACTTCTGGAATAGAACATAGAAAAGGATCGACATTCTTTTCTCTGCACCAGTTGCAAAACTTTTTCCAACGGCAACGGTATAGAGACTTTGTTGCTGGCCTTCTTGCCGAAAGCAACACCTCCATGACGTCATCTGGAAGGTCCCAATCCTTGGATCTCAGCCTTTCAGATACCAAGCATGAAGGTTGAGAATTTTGACCTCTGGATGGAGAACCTGACCCTCCATTTGTTAGGGAAGGTCCTCTCTCTGAGGAAGACGTACTGAGGGACAGATGGACATGTCTAGAAGGTCCGGGTACCACGCTCTCCTGGCCCAATCCGGGGCAATTAGGATCATGCGGTTCCGAAACCGTCTCAGTCTCCTGATGACCTGAGGAATGACTGGAATCGAAGGGAATGCGTATAATAGTGGGAAATTCCACTCAACCACAAACGCGTCCCCCAGGGCTCCTCTCGGGGGAAATTCCCTTGAGCAATACCTTTCGCACTTCCGGTTGACTCCGGTCACAAACAGGTCTACTTGAGGGGTTCCCCAAATGGCGAAGATCTCCTGAACAACTTCCTGAGCCAGTTCCCATTCGTGGGACAACGTACTCTGCCTGCTCGGAGAATCTGCCATTATTCTCCTCCCCGGCTAGATGAACTGCCGGTACAGATTCCTTCCTGAATTGCCCAATACCAGAGTTGCATTGCCTCTCTGCACATAGGTAGTGACCATACACCACCTCTTTTGTTTAGATAATGCATAGCCACTGTGTTGTCAGTCATTATTAGGACATTTTTTCCGTTGACAGATGGCAGAAAAGCTTTCAGCGCTAGTCCGATTGCGCTCAGCTCTAAACGGTTAATGTGTAGTTTGGACTCCGATGGAGACCAGCGACCGCCAATTTTCAGATCGTTGGCATGAGCTCCCCACCCCATGAGTGAGGCGTCCTTCACCACTGTGATCTCCGGTCATGGTTGCCAAAAATGTTCTCCTTTTAGGATATTCTCTGTACAAATCCACCATAGAAGATCTTGCCAAACTTTGTTCGGAATCTGGAGAAGATCCGTCATTTGACCTAAGAACTGGGACCATTGAGTCTTTAGAGCCCATTGAAGGGATCTCATCCTCAGGCGTGCCTCTGGCACAAGGAAAATGCAGGATGCCATGAGGCCGAGCAACCTTAAGAAGTCGTAGGCCTGGAGATTTTGGGCATTTTGGAATCTGGAAACCATCTGAAGAATGTCTTGAGCCCTCGACCTGTGAGGCGAGCTCTTTCCCAAGGATGGGTCTAATACAGCTCCTATTAATTGGAGCTGTTGAGAAGGTGTCATTTGTGACTTCTTGCAATTGAAGGAGAAGCCCAGTCTGTGGAGGAAGTGGCAGGTGACTCTCAGATGATCCAGTGCTTGTTTGGCAGAACGCGCTCTGATCAACCAATCGTCCAGGTAGGGGTAGACATGAATCCCCCCCCTCTCCTGAGGTGCGCTGCCACCACTACCATCAGTTTGGTGAAGACCCTTGGGGCAGAGGTCAATTCGAATGGCAGGACTTGAAACTGATAGTGTGAGTCACTAACTACGAACCTCAGGTATTTTCTGTGCTTGAGATGAATCAGCTTTTTGGGGAATCAAAAAAATACGGGGAGTACCATCCCTTGTTCCTCTCCGCTGCAGGTACTGGCTCTATAGCACCTTTCTCCAGCAGGGTTACAACTTCCTGCTGTAGGAGCGGGTCTAAAAACTTCAAAGGGTGTCTCCCTGGTGGATTGTTTTGAGGTTGCGTCAGAAAAGGAAGGCAGTAACCTTGGGTTATTATTTCTAGAGCTGAAACATCTGAAGTAATGGCTCGCCATTCTTGCAGATGCTGTGACAGCCTGTCTCCCACAGGTGTCTTGTGATGCAAGTCCTCAAAGTGGATTTGTGGTGGTTGCTGCAGCCGCTGATGGCAAAGAGGCTGCAGCTGGAGCTGGCTTTGCACGTTTTGCTCGTCCACCGCGAGTGGCCTTTCTCTGGCCCCTTTGACTGACCATTCCTCTCGCCTTTCCATATGAGGAGTAGTAACGATAGGATCATCCCCTCCAAGATTGTCCTGGCACACAAAAAGGTTGAGGTTGCCTAATAGCCGCCCCGAAAGACTTGGCAGCTGCTTTTGAGGTCTGCAACCTCTCAAGGCTCTCGTCACCCTTGCTGCCAAAAAGGTGAGATCCGTCAAAGGGCATGTTCAGAAGGCGGTTATGTACGTCGGGTGTGAAACCAGACTTCCGTAACCACGCAAATCTGCGCATTACAGTGCTAGTGCCCATTGACCTGCTCACACTATCTGCAGTGTCCAGTCCAGATTGAAGGGATTCCTGCATGGCCACCTTCCCATCTCCAATGATGGCTAGGAATCCTTCCCTTTCGTCCACTTCTGGTATGTGCTCCGTCGCCATTGCAATGCACTCCCACAGAGCATACGAAAACTTTGCCAAGGCACATGTGGAGTTGGCTGATTTTAACACCATACTCCCAGCTGAAAATACCTTCCGTGCCCAGCAATCCACATGTTATCGTCCCTGTCCGGAGGGATAGAAGGGTACGCCAGTTTGTAAGAAGCTGTGGCTGCCTGTATGACCAAACTCTCGGGAGTGGGATGTTTAGACAGATAGCCGGGGTCGCTACTGGCAGGGCGGAATTTTGAATTGAGGGATTTATTCACTGGAGGAATAGAATCCGGAGTCTCCCAATTTGTGGCCACCCTATTTTGTAAGGCTACATGAAAGGGTAGTATTGGGTCTTCGCAGGACCATGGTCCAATATGTCTGTCAAATCATCTTAGATGAATTGGGTTGGTGGTCTAGTCCATCCTAAGTAATCTACCACCTTTGTCATTAGCTGACGGTATGATGGACTGGCATGCTCTCCTGGTTCTGGCCTGCCAAAGTCTTTTTCAGGAGATGTATTAATGCTAATTGCATTGTGTAGTGATTCAACCAGGTCCCTCATCCTGCTTTCTTCTTAAATCAGACATTCTGGGACATTTGGGGTGCCATACTCCAGCCCAAAGGGTACATTCTCCTCATCAGAATTCTCCTGTTCCTGAAAAATTGAGGTCAGGGACTTGAAAAATTCCTTCCTAGGAAGAGGTTTGAAAACCTTTTCTGGGAGAGGTGGAGGAGTATTAATGGGTCCTGAAGGCATTACAGGTCTTGTAGCCTTCTCATTCCCTTTTTCTGGCTGACCTGGTCGACCTGGAGCCTTTGGCGCCGAGGGCTTCGGGGTCGACAAGGGCGTTGACTTATTAGCTGTCGTCAACGGCGCCGGCTTCGAGGCACTCTTCGAAGACTTGCCCTTCGAGGTGCGTTTGGTCTTGGACGGCGTTGGTGACCTCAAGCGGTAGACTCGACTCGAGCGGCTTTTCTCGCTGGGCGTCCTAGAAGGTTCTACATCCTTCCTCTTTCGATCATCCAGGCTCGAGGGTGCGCGAGTGTCGGAGCGATGACGCTCCCGGCCGGCTTCCGAAGGCGGCGCGTACCGAGGCTTCGCTTTTTCGATCACCATAATTTTGACACTGAATGCTTCCCATTCTTCGGTTGACAAATGTTTAGTGGGGCATTTCATCCTTTTTGGGGATTCGTCCGAGGACGAGGTGGACCTGTGGCGTCGTCTTCGATTTTTTGTCGAAGACAATGAGCAATGGGAATTGCTTCAGGAACTGGACCGATGCCTTTCGCATTGAGATTGCTCCTCACGGGACCTCGACTCGACGCTAGAGGCTTTACGGTCAGATTTACGACCTACCTGTAGTCTTCCCCGTCATCGCCTGACACTTCGTACAGGCCTCCATGTCGTGGCCCACCCAGAGGCACCACAAACACTCTCGGTGCGGGTCTGTGATAGACATTTTTGAACCGCACAATTTGCACTTCTTGAAACCCGATCTCGGGGTTGTAGTCGGCGTCAATGGCGAGCACATATCACTATATTGTAGTAATTTGCTATTCTTCACAGAACTCGAGGCGCGCCGAATCTCCGAAGCAACGTGTACTGGGAAAAACGGAACTGAGGCCAACAGGCGCAGCGCGTGCTGCTTATACACCCGATGACGTCGCTCTCGACAGAGGCCTTCGACGGACCATCGACTTGACGACATCGACACACGGCGCCCTGTCGAAATTATTTTCCAAAGCAGCTAAAGCTGGTTGGAATACATCTAAGATGAGGAATACGTTGGAGGACACAATCCACTCGAAGGTGTTCTTTGAACACGTGCACATGTGGGATTGCGACACTGAGGTTGAGGTGTTTATCCAGGTATTCAGAATACCCGAGCTGGTTAAGGAATATGTGGAGTGCACAGCCAGTGAGTTGTGCATATTGGCGTGGATGTGAGGGAGGCGAGTAAATGGTGTGATGTTGACGCTGTGAGATGACTAATATGTAGAGGGGCTGGTAGGCCTGAAGTTGTTGAGGAGATTAGAAGGGTATCTTTGTTTAAGTTGATGGTGTCTCTTAACTGGGGAGAAAAGGGGAAAGGCATGTGTTTGGAGAAGTATATGTCCCACTGGGTGAGGACGCTCTTAGAGTTAAGGTGTGTGGAGTGTGTTTCTGTTTTGAGGTAAAGGATGCACAAGCTTTGGATGGTGTTCGTTTGCGAGTATGTATCTTTTGCTGGTAGGTGTTACTTGTTATTAAGGTGGGGAGATATGTAGTGATTAAGCTTCGCCTGGATCCTGAGCTGAATGGTTGGAATATTGGAGTGAGTGACAGAGAATGCAGCCTGAGAGAATGTTGATGTATGAATGTGTTCTGTGAGAGTCAGTTGGAGATGTAGACCCCTGAGACAGAGGATGCCGGTGCATGTTGCCCTAAGCTTAAGTGTACCTGACTTTATGTACTTGATAGCATGCACAAGAACTTAATTAAAGAAGTAACTAATACATCAGAAGATGTCAGTTACCTTTAGCAGAACACAATCTTTACACACTGCTGCTCTGTAATCCGTTAATACAGCTGGATTGTCATGTCACAATGCCCGGTGCGGGAGCAAGTGGGGAGCAGAATTCCAGCTGTCAATGCACCACTTAATCAAAGCCTTGACTATCTTTCTTGTATAATACATATATGTGGCACTTAGCCATTAATTGATAAGGAACTGTTTATGGTATGTTCTTTTTGTGCCAAGCTGAAGATTAACAGAGCAAAAAGCGACATATTACTTAGTTTAATACACAAGACAAACTTTTTTTAGATGAACTTTATTTGCAATGCATTAGGCGCGACATTGGTGTTTTAAAAAACAAAATCAGAACAGATTCTGAATTGACTATACTAATCAGCTATTTGAAGATCTTGCACTGCATCAGGGCAGAAGCCGGGTACGTACGAAATGGGACGACAGTCCATCATTTCGTCAGAGCAATGGAGAGAATGCGTTGAATTCAAAGCCTTCCAGCCATCAACCTTCAGTTTTATTAGTGAGCAAAAAACTGACGTATGACAGAAAATAAAAGGTGCACATGAGAGCTCACAAAAAAGGTGAGAAATAAAAAAAAGGTAACACTGCCACCAGCCTGTCTAGACTTCCCACAGTATGGGCAAAACACACATACAAATCAAAGGAAAGGAACTGTGGTTCCCCCAGCACCACAGTTCATAAGTAGGAGTGATCCACCACCGACTTAAACGAGAGACAAGGGGCACCTTCACTCACTTAAGGACTCACCAGTGCCCGCAAAACAAAGTGAGTTCAGTGAGGTTAAAAAAGGATGCACTAAAAAAAGTCAGCAACTATGTGAGGATCTCATTGAAGTAGGTAGGAAAGCTGCATAAAGAAACATCTATGCCAACCTGCTAAGATTACCATTCTGGATGTTTACGTTTGTTGTTTGAGAGGGGATCAGATTTCCTTCTTCTGAAGACAGCAGAAAAAGTTGGGTGATTAATATTTGGCACAAATATTGCTACTCTGTGTATCTTGAATGACTATATAGAAAGAAACCTAAATCTGCAGGCAACACGTAATATTATAGTCACATTTTGACCAACCTCTCATTTTAAAGTACACAAATACATTGGAAGTTACTTAGTTAAAAAATATTTAAAATTATATGGAGAGGGTCATGAGGGGATGGGGGTATTGGGGAAAAGCCCCCCTGGCCCTGCTTCTGATCTAGAGCCGGCATCCAAACAGTAATGCTGGCAGAAAGCTGAGGGAGTGGCCCAAGTGGCCGCCCTGCTTATGACTTGCCAAGGGGCATGGCGCTGGAATGTGATGGCCGTTGCCTTGGCCCTGACTGCGTGGGCGAGCATGTTGGACGGAAGCGGCTTGTGCTGGCCCTCGTACGCTTCCTTGATGGCAGAGACCATCCAGTGGGATATGGAGGCCTTGGAGGCCTGTTAGCCTGGTCTTGAGCCTACGAAGGTGACAAACAGGGTGTCTGATTTGCAGAAGCCCTTGGTTCTGTCCAAGTAGAATTTCAGAGCACGCCTGACATCCAGGCAGTGAAGCACTCTTTGTGCCACGTCCTTGAGATCGGTAAAGAACGTAGGAAGGACTATTGCCTCGTTCAAGTGGAAAGCAGGCGGCACCTTGGGCAGAAATGCCGGGTGTGTCCGCAGGACTACTTTGTCCCTGTGAAAGGTAGTATATGGTTCCGAGGCGACCAGTGCCTGGATTTCGCTGACTCTATGAGCCGAGGTGAGGCAGACTAGTAAGGCCGTCTTGATGGTGACCCGCCTGATGTCTGCGGATGCCATCGGCTCGAACGGTTTATGCGTGCGGGGACCCAAGACTATGTTAAGGTCTACACGGGGTGCGGCCTCTTGATGTGCGGTGAGAGCCTTGCGAGCCCCGTCAAATGTTTCTTGACAATAGGATTGGAGGAGAAAAAGATCCCCTCCTCCAAGTTCCTTTAAGCCCCAATGGCTGCGAAGTATGTACAGCAGGTGTCCACCTGCACACCAGAATGGGCGAGGTGTGCTGAAAAGGAGAGCACGTCGTCCAAAGTACATGCCAGGGGGTACATTTCCTTGGAGTCTGCCCAGTGGCAGAATCTGGTCCATTTGCTTTTATACCGGGCCCAGATAGCCTGGCTCCATGCATGATATCCAGATTAGCCTGTGAGAGGCTGAGGTGCCGCAGCGTTACCTTCTCGGGTACCATGCTGTGAGGGATAGCTTCTGGAGGCGCGGGGTGGATGACCCTGCCCCCCCTGCTGCGCCAGAAGGAAATATACTAGGAGGAAATATTTTGCCCTCACGCTAGCTGCCCCCTCTAGCCCTTTCCCAGACTACCTAGCAGCTATGGTACCTATGCATCCACACACAGGAGAAGAGCAAAACAGGTGACCAAACAGTAGTGAGAAGAGAAAGTAGCAACTAAAACAGACAGGTCCACTTAAAAAAGAGCATTCTCCATTCCTAGCATTCAAATATAACCGAGCCACGGGACCTAATCTTTACCGTCATAGGGCACACAGCCTTCCTACCTGCTTAATCTTCTCTTCCGGTGAAAAGTTATCATGCTGGTGGCCTCGTCTTCGGGCAGATGTTCGAGCATTGAATTCTCTCACGCGTGATCCTGCTTGCTCAAGGGTCTCACAAACTGCTTCTTGGTCACTCTTTGTTTCCTGTGGGGGCTCCTCTAGCCTGACGAAGCATTAGATGTGCAGAAAAGAAAGCAGAGAACGCAAACTGTATTAAGGATACCATTGAGGAGGACATGGCAGCTATAAAGTCTGTTCAGAAAAGTAATCACATTAAAAACAAGTTACTTACCTGCAACTATAGTTCTTCCCCTTTTGGCACCTTTAGTGAGATCATATGCTTGGAGTGATTGTGGCACACCCACACTGTGTGGATCTTTTCAATTATGGCCTGCGATTATCTGAGAGACAAGCTTGCGTCCAAAGGCCATCTTCAGGTTCTAGAGCACAGATTTCATATACATACGTCGTCCTCTATATGGACAAGGAATGGTTGCATGTAATCAATGGAAGATGTATTGGAAGACAACTTGTTACATGTAAGCAACGTTCTTATCCAGCAACGGATCTTCCAGAGATTTGTGTGCTTTATATAGAAGGCAAAGTAGCGATAGGAAGATGGGAACGAGTCTTTAATAGAAGAGCAAGTTACTTACCCCAGGTAACGTTCTTTCGACTGGATGTTCCTCCCACGTATTCCTCATCTTTCCTAAACAATATCCAGCTTCAGCTACTTCGGGAAAAAAGAACATTCTGGCAGAGGGTGCTGTGCATCGATGCAGTCGACTCGATGTCCCTCAAGGGCCTCTGTCTCGAGGATGTCATCGAAGGCATATATAGCATGTGCAGCTCCTGTTGGCTTCAGTTCTGTTTTTTCGTACTATTCTCCAGTAGAACTACCCGCATCAACATAGGTTTCACCATACAAGGCTCTGAAGGAGCAAAAGCTGTAAAAGCATGGGAAATTCTACTGCAGGATAAGCTGGGAGGGCAATGAGGAATACATTGGAGGAACATCCAGTCGAAAGAACGTTACCAGGGGTCGGTAACTTGTTCTTGGAATGGATTGTGTCCTCTCACGCATTCCTCATCTTTGATAGACTCCCAAAGCAGTGTTTGTTTTGGTGGAGGGAGTAAGAATTTAGCTATCAATGGTTTCCATGAAAAGAATGGAGGACAGCTTTTCCAAAGCTTCCATCCTGACTTAGGGAAGAATCAAGGCAGTAATGCTTCTTAAAGTGTGTAATGTAGACCACAGTCACCTCACAAATGTTTTTAATAGGAACACCTCTTTTCAGAGCAGACGAAGCGTTGGTAACCTTAAGGGACATGAACGTAGTGGTTGAAATGGTGCACACATAAGAAATGTTAAGGTCCCAAACGGGGACCTGAAAAGGAGATGGAGATAACACATTAGTGAGTCTCTTCAGAAATTGTATTACCAAAGGCATCTTAAAATATGAAATGCGATAACCATCTGCAAAATGTTTTGAGCCTTCACCTCAGGTGGCAAGCTCTTTCCCAAAGATGTATCCAGTACCGCGCCATTGAAATGGATCTTTTGAGATGGTGTCATGTGGGCCTTCTTGTAATTGAGGGAGAAGCCAAGTCTGTGGAGAGAGTGGCAGGTGAGGTTGAGATGATCCAGGACTTTTTCGGGGGAATGAGCCATAATCAGCCAATCGTCTAGGTAGGGGATGACATCAATCCCCCCACTTCTGAGACTTCCTGCCACCACCGGCATCAGTTTGGTGAAACCCATTGGGGCGGAAGTCAGGCCAAACAGCAGAACTAAGAGCTGATAATGAGAACCGCCAATGGCGAACTTCAGGTACTTTCTGTGCTTGAGACGGATTGGCACATGAAAGTAAGCGTTCTGAAGGTCCAATGACACCATCCAACCCTGTAGTTGGAGGGCCTGAAGGATTTGAGAAAGTGAGACCATTTGAATGTGTCCTTCCTGATGAACTTGTTCAAGTAGCTGAAGTCCAAGATGGGTCTCAGTCCTCTGTCCTTTTTGGGGATTAGGACATTTTTAGAATACCATCCTTTGTTCCTCTCCGTTACAGGTACTGGTTCTATAGCACCTTTCACTAGCAGGGTCAACATTTCCTGCACAAGGAATGGATCTGGAACCCTCAAAGAATGGCTCCCCAATGGATGTTTCTGAAGTCTCTGAAAGAAGGGCATGCAGTAACCTTGGGCTATGGTTTCTAATGCCCAAGCATCCAAAATAATGTCTTGCCATTCTTTCAGATGCTGAGATAGTCTGCCTCCCACAGAGGGGGTGTTACTCAAGACCTCAGAGAGGTTTTGAGGCAGTTTAAACAGTGGCTGTTGGTAAAGACACCGCTGCTTGAGCAGACTTTCCACCTCTCCCTTGTCCACCACGAGGGAATCTTCATTGGCCTCTTTGACCAGCCATTCCTCTCGCTCTTCCAACTGAGGAGTAGTAGCGAAACGACCTACCCCTCCAAGACTGTTCACTGGGGTGAAAAGGCTGAGGCTGCCCAATAGCAGCACCCAACGATTTGGCAGTGGCCTTTGAGATCTGCAGCTTCGCAAGGCTTTCGTCAACCTTGCTGCCAAAAAGATGAGACCCATCAAAAGGCACGTTAAGGAGTCTAGAATGCACGTCCGGTGCAAATCCAGATTTCCTTAACCACGCAAATCTGCAAATTAGAGTCCTTGCCGCCATGGCTCTTCTTATGCTATCAGCAGAATCCAGTCCCAATCGAAGAGACTCATACAAGGCTTCCTTGCCATCCCTACAATGGCCAAGAAACCGATGATTTCCTGCCCTTAGAGTGTATGAAAACTTTGCCAAGGCACACGTGGAGTTGGCAGACATAAGGGCCATATGCTCCCCGCAGAAAATACTTTTCTTGCCCAGGCATCTACCCTTTTGTCATGCCTATCTGGTGGGATGGTTGGATAGGCTGCTTGTTCTGAGGTTGCAGTTGCTGCCTGAACCACTAGACTTTCTGTGATAGGGTGTTTCAATACGTAGTTGGGTCACTACTTGATGGGCAGTATTTTCTTGTCAAGTTCTGAATTACTGCATGACTTCACTCCGGTGTTTCCCGATTGGCACTTACCCTTTTCTGAAGAGTAATGTGGAAAGGTAAAATGGGATCCTTTTGAGGACCTTCATCTAGGACGTCTGTAAGATCATCCTGCTCGAAGGGGAGGGCAGGTCTGCTCCATTCAAGGTATGAGGCATCTGCATGTTCATCAGACTCAGGCTTACCAAATTCTAATTCTGGTGAAGTGTCCACTCCACTGGCTGTTTGCAAATTTTCATATAGGTACTTCAGCCTGGATTCCTCGGATATAAAACTAACAAGGACATTTGATGTGCCATACTGTAAACCAAATGGCGCATCATTTTCAGATGGCTCATTGTCCCCATAAAGTAATCCTTTCTTGGCCAAGGAGTGAACATTTTCTCTGGTAAAGGCATCAAAGGCTTCAAAAATGCTGAGCTTGACGCTCGAGATGTCGATGTCTTCGATGAAGACATTTGACTTAGATGGCCCCAAAGGTTTCGATGGCGCCACTGGTGTCGATGGGCCAGCTGACGTCAATGGCGCAGCTGTAGTCGACGACCTCGACTTGTCTTTCGACTTACTCGAAGGATCCTTCGATGATTTCTCATTGTGTTGAGGCCTCGACGGCTCTCGATGTGGAGCTGGCCTTCGTCCCGGACTCAAGGGCGTGCAAGATTTGGCTCAAGCCCTTTCCTTACTAGTTTTAGAAGGCGCGGTTGTCGAGGGTTTCTTGTATTTAAATATTTTGAGCATTTTTAGCCTGAATGCTTCACATTTGGCAGGAGTGGGGGCCTTAGTGGGACAGAATATAGCTCTCTCAGGAGAGGAGTCTGACGTCGAAGTAGGCGACTTATTGTGCCTCTTCAAAGACGAGTGGTCGGACCAACTCCTTGACCTGCACCATTTTGCCTTCTTTCTTCGAGTAGTTACCTCTCGCCTCGCCAGAAGGTTTCTTCGACGGGGTAGTCGATGGGGATTTCTTTGGGAATCTACCTACCGCCAATTTCCTCTTAAGTACCTTCAGAGCTTTTCCAGTCATCGATTGACATTTCGAACAGGCAACGGTCTTGTGCTCCACACAAAGACACCACAAGCATACTTGATGTGGATCGGTAAGCGACATCTTGGCATCACATTCTTGACATTTTTTAAACCCGGTCTTCGGTGACGAAGAGAAATACTTTTTAGTATATTTTGCAAAGGAAATACTAAAGTGCGCCGTAGTTCTCGGAGCGTAAACTTAATTGGAAAAACTGAACTTAAGTCAACGGGCACTGCACGTGCTATATATGCATCATCCTCGAGACGGATGCACTTGAGGGACATTGAGTCGACTGCATCAACGCACAGCGCCCTATGCTGAAATTCTTTTTTCCCTGAAGCTGGATATTGTATATCAAAGATGAGGAATACGAGAGGACACAATCCATTCGAAGCAGGTCTTCAAGACCAACATTCCACTTGTGACATCACTATCAAGACAATCTTTGCTGATGACTTACAAATGTATTAAAAGGAAGGGCTTAGATAAAAGGCTGTTATGCTTCTGGAATAAGGAACTGTGAGTATGTCCTTTTGTCATTAAAACCTTACTTGAGTGCAGGAAATACACAATCTGAGAAATACCTTACTTTGTTAAGACAAACCTTTGAAATCTTTCATTTGTCATTTTTGTGTCTTCATCAATTTCTGAAATCATTTGTTCCATCAATATAGAACCTGAATAGCCCTCTTTATGTTGAACATTTATTGTTCGAGTAGATTTCCCTTTTTAGGTGAAATTCTCTCCACCATCACTTTTTGCTGGAACACAGGATTTTGGACTAGTTCTCCTGGGTGGGAACCTTTTTCCACAATCCTTTTACTTCGATTCTGAAAACCCTTTTTTCCTCCTTTTGGAGTTCTGCTTTCCTCCACCTTTTCAGGCATCTACCTTTTACTGTTGCAGCACACAGCACTTTCTGTGCAGTGTTGCTGAGAGTTCATATAACTCTCACTTCATTTTCTTTGGGTTAACAGATGTTTTCAAAGGTAGGGGGATACTTTTTATCCAACCTGTATTTTCTTTTGCGAGATCAGCACACCCCACCTTATGTGGAGTGCTAAGGGGATCCAATGTGTACCTTTTCTCGACTCCAGGAACATCTTGGTTACTGCGGCAGGTCCTCAGTTTAAGCTGATGGCAGGGTACGGTTTGGCACAGCTTTTTGTGGACTTTTGTCACAGGCTGTCTTCGAGCTGGGGTAAGGGACACCAGGGTCACCACTGACGCAAAAATTAATAGTTAGTCACTGCAGTGACTAACATTCCCTTAGTCCATATGCCCCTTTACTCCATACTGTATGGGCGATGACAACCGAGTATAGCCCCAGGGTGGAGAGGAGACCCTCCTTAAGAAAACAGGTTTCTTAGAACCTCCTGTCCGAACATCGCGTCTGTCCTAGAAACGGCGTCAAGGCAGTAGCACTTACAAAAAGCTGAAGGGGTGGCCCAGGTAGCCGCCCTGCTGATGACCTGCCACGACACATGCCTCTGGAATGCCGTGGCGTGGACCCTGACCGCATGGGCATGCAAGTTAGCTGGCACTTGTTTGTGCTGCCCCTCATAGGCATCCTTGATGGAAGCGTCCATCCACCTTGCTATGGAGGCCTGATAACCTGCCCTTGACCCCCCCCGAAAGTGACAAAAACAGAGTCCGACTTCCAGAAGTCCTTGGTCCTGTCCATGTAGTACTTCAGTGTGTGTCTGAAGTCCAGACGGTGCAAGACCCTCTGAGGTTCGTCCTTGGGGTCGGCAATGAAAGTGGGTAAGACTATTTCCTCGTTGAGATGGAAGGAGGAAGTCACCATGGCGAGGAACGTGGGGTGCATTCGCAGGACAATCTTGTCCTTATGAAAGGGAGTGTATGGCTCTGACGCGACCAGAGCATGGATCTCGTTGATTCTGCGAGCTGAGGTGAGGCCCACTAGAAGGGCTGTCTTCATGGTAACCAGCCTCATGTCCACAGACGCGATTGGCTCAAACCGTTTGTGCGCCATGGCGCCCAACACAACATTAAGGTCCCACATGGGGTGTAGTTTCTTTATAGGCGGGTAAAGCCTGTGGAGGCCCGCCAGATGTCTCTTGACCACTTTGTTAGAGGAGGAGAAGAGACCCTCCTCCGAGTTTGTCCATGGAGTCAGCCCAATGGCCGAATCTATACCATATACTGTTATACTGGCTCCTAGTAGCCTTGCTTCTAGAGCCCTGGATGATCTCTAGGTTAGCCTGCGAGAGGCTCACGTGATTCAGCGTGACCTGCTCAGGAAGCATGCTGCGAGGGCTAGTTTGTGAGGAGCAGGGTGGAGAACCCTGCCCCCCCCTCTGGGCCAGGAGAGGAGCTGGGCCCAGCGGTAGGTGAATTGGTGGTCTGTCCGAAAGGCTGAGTAGCTCCGAGAACCACAGTCTCGCCGGCTGCCATGGAGCTATCAAGATGATACGGAGGTCCCAAGACTCCTTTATTCTGCAGATCGCCTGTGTGGACGGGAAGGTGTATGCTGTCATGTCGTTCCATTGTATCTGGAACGTGTCGTCCAGGGAGCCGGAGCCCTGCCCCTGCCAGGAGGTGACTTGCTGGCATTTCCTGTTGTCCCGAGAGGCAAACAAAGTAGATGTTCTCATGTTCTCCCAAGCCCCTTCCCACATGCTGACTGCTAGGTTGCAACAGCGGATGGGATCTGGTACTTGTCCGGATAAGGAATGCCTTGCCCTTGGGAGAGGGAGAAAGGCCTTGAGAGCCAGCTAGATGGCCTTCAATTCTAGCCAATTGATGTGGGACTCCTGATCTTGTCGAGCCCAGGCCCGCTGGACACTGGTTGTCCAGGGTGGCTCCCCATCCCTCTAGGGAAGAGTCCGTAGTAACTGTGACCTGAGGGGCCGGCTGCCGGAAGGGCTTGTCCTGCCACAGGTTGAAGTCTGCGGACCACCACTGCAGGTCCGAGTAGAGAGAGGGAGGAATGTTGACAGTCTCCGATTGGGAGCCCCTCTCCTGATAATATGGAGCTGCGAAGTGTAGCTCTAACCTCCTCATACTTAGCCTCTTGTGGGGTACGGCCAGCAGGACCGCTACCATGAGACCCAATAGGTGTTGGTACCACCAGGCAGAGGTGATTGTTATGGAGAGGAAGTGATCCGTGGCTCTCCTGATGGCCGCAATCTTATCCTACGAGGGAAAGACTCATGGAGCTTGTGTCCCAGATGCGGCCCAAGAAGGTGGTCAAGGTTTGCGTGGGCTGTAGCTGAGACCTCTTGAAATTGATGGTGGACAACAGGTAGTGGAGCATGTCCATCGGTGCCGAGGCGGTATAGTGGACCGCTTCCGGAGAGGCGGCCCGGACGAGCCAGTCGTCCAGGTATGGGTTGACGCGATGGCCCTCAGCCCTTAGGAGGCCACTATATTCCTAAAACCGATAAATACCCTCACCTCCGAGTTGAGGCCAAAGGGTAGCACCTTGTATTGGAAATGACAGCCCATGATCCTGATGTGTAGTAAGTAACAATGGGGCTGCCAAATCGGGACATGTAGATAGGCGTCCTTCAAATCCAGGGAGCACATCTAGTCTTCCCTGTCCAGTGTTTCCGCAAGAAGAGCTGGCGTAACCATCATTAATTTTTATAGGGGGAGGGAGAGGTTGAGGGTGGAAAGGACCAACACAACTCTCAGGCCAGCCTGTTCTTCTGTAAGGCGAAAATCCTGGAATAGAAGCCCAAGCCTTCGGGGAGGGTGGGACTTCTTCCCCTGCCTGGTTCTCGATGAGCGACCAGATCTCCGCCAGCAGAGATGTTGTCCCATTCTGTGGGAGTGGAGGGAGGGAGGAGAGGACGGTATCAGTAGGTGGTACCCCATGGAGACTACAGAGAGGATCCAGAGGCCCGAGAAATTCTGGTACCAAAATTGCACGCGGGAGGTCAGCCTGCCCCCTCCAGAGACACGTGGACCAGAAGGGGCGTGTCATGATTTCTTACCCTCTGAGGCTGCTGCGGAGGAGAGGGATTGGAAAAATCCCCCCCCTTTTGTTGTTTCCTCCGGTGTAGACTGAGAACGGTTGAGTTGCCTGCACCTTCGTTTTTAGAAGCCCAGGAACCTGTCAAACACCTGTCCCTTGTCAGAGAGCTGCTGTGACTGGGTGTAGGCCCTGGGCATGATCTTTGTAAGAATTGATAAAGACTATGTGGTTTGCGAGCTGTTGTTCTTGTTTATCTAATGCTTCGTCCGTGGTGGAGTGGAAGAGGTCACTGCCCTCAAATGGAAAGTCCAATATGCGTTCCTGGACATCAGGATTAAACTTAGTCGCCCAGAGCCAGCCCGTCTTTCTCATGTTCGTGGCGATGCAGATGGCACGTCAAGAGGTATCGATGTGGGCCACAGTGGACTCCATGATGTCCTGCACTACCAGCTTGGCTTCTCCTAGGCCTCAAAGCGTGCTTGGCTCTGTGCCGGACGTTCCGGGAGGAAGCCTGCGATTTCCCGCCAGAGCCCTTAGTTAACGGCGCCAGCATGGCATAAGCATTGGCTTGACGCAGGTGCAAAGAGGCGTTGGGAGTACAGCTTTATTCCGTACACCTCCAAGACCTTCTCCTCCTTGCCTAGCAGAGTCGAGGACAAGGTGGCCGAGGACGGCGGAGGCTTAGAATGCGAGTGACGCTGCAGCGATCACGGAAGGGTGCGGCTGAGGATGCGCCGAAAGCAAGAGTGTATCCCCCTCCATTTGCCTATACTTGGCGTCTAGGCGCTGGTTGGTAGGCTGGGCCGAGTGCGGCTTAAGCAACCCCTTCTTGGCCAGGGTGATTACGTCTTTCTGCATTGGGATCCCCGTCTTGGTAGGGGGTCCAAGGGTGAGAACTTCAGCCAAGACTCCCTCCTCGGGCTGCTCTACCTCGGGCTGAGGCAGGCGCAAATATTCTGCCAAATCTGCAAGGTGTTTGTGGAAGGCCGTGGCTGAAGATGCCGTGTCTGGGTCCTCCTCCTCGTTTGTGTCCACCAGTGTTCTCGGAGGGTCCGGAGCTGGTGGGGGGAGTGCTGGGCGCCGTGGGCTGTGGTGTGGAGACCGGAGCTGGTGGCTGCTGCGGAGTCTCGTTGGAACCACCTGAAGTGTGGGAGGCAGGGAAGCCTGAATCTGCTGCATCGGTGCCTGTGGCGCTGGAGCCATGGAAGGAATGACTATGGGAGCCGGTGGGGTGACCTGGGGGAGGATGTCCCTGATGGCATCCCTGAGGATGAACCCCCATCTGGGGGGTCCGCATCAGCCATAGAAACCTTTCGAAGACTGTCCTCAAAAGCTGAAGGGGTGGCAGATGACACTGACAGAGTGGCCAACGGTTGCTGGAGGAACATGCCCTGTGCTGCTGATGGATAAACTGTAGGCCACGTACCTGGTTGACACCAGTCCCACCTTGTGACTCGTTCCTCCATCCGCTCTGCCAGAGGGGGTATCGGACAAGCAGCCATCTTTTCTGGCACGGCGGCCATTCTGTCGAGCTGCATGCCAAAGTCGTAGTGCCTGGCACGCCGGAGTCTGCCCTGCCCAACACGCTTGGTGTTGGAACATAAGGCCTATCCCGCACCTCAGGCCGTGACCTGAAGGCGTATTGCCCTCGGCAGAACTGCCGGTAGTGCAGCGTGAATGCACCCCCTCAGCCATGATGCCGGTACAAGGGTGTTGCCCCGCGGGAGTAATCCCTGTAAAAGAATCTTGCGGTCCCACAGCACTGACACCGGAAGGATCTTGACACCCCTCGGCCATGAGGCCGGTAGCTGGACTAGCCTCGGAATGTGTGCTGGTGTTAGAACCCAAAATGTTCCTCCCTGCCGGGCACTTCTTTGGGAAGGAGTTGCCTTACGGGGTACGATAGTAAATGGAGGCCTTACCTTCGGCCTCGAACAATGTTTGACGAAGTCCTTTAGGTCCTCCGGAGGCTCTGGAAGAGCTCCCTCCGCCTAGCTAGCCTGTTATTCAATGCACGTTGAGTTGGTGCATCGCACGCGGAACAACCTTCCCAGCCGTGGTCGGGGCCAAGGCAGCGGAGGCAAAGGGCATGGGAGTCTGGTGTAGGGCAGAGCCCCTTCCAGGCTGGACACCTGCTGAAGCCCGCTGAAGTCGAAATGCTCTGGGGTGAAGCGTGGTGTCGGAGGATCCAGTACCTAATTGAAAAGAAAAAGATAAAGCTAGAAGAATATCCGGGGGAAGAGCGCGTGGTATTACATGGCCGAAGCCAAATCCAGAAGCGCTGGAGAATTCGGTCCGTTCCAGTCGACGCAGAACAGGGGACCCGAGGAGTGACACTGGTGGGCGGAATCGGGCGAGCGCATGCTCCCAGTGCAGCGCCCCCACGCGCCTCTAAATTTAAAGGGGAAGATGATTTTTCTGGTGAAAAAAGGTTCCGTCTCTCGTCCTTCACGAGGGACGCCCATACAGTATGGAGGAAAGGGGACGGGACATAAGAATCTGGTGTCTGTATTTTTCTAAGCCCTAAACAAGATGACTTGTCCTTTTTGGATCTTTTCTACCACCATTCTGGGTATGGAAGGATTTTCTGGTTCCTTTG
The DNA here is from genome assembly GCF_040938575.1 of Ambystoma mexicanum. NCBI lineage: Eukaryota > Metazoa > Chordata > Amphibia > Caudata > Ambystomatidae > Ambystoma > Ambystoma mexicanum. The sequence continues at coordinate 1,299,510,058 of NC_090921.1, read as the reverse complement.
TCTTTGCTGGGCTTCCTAAGGAAAGCCTGCGAAAAGGTCTGAGTGACTGGCAGGACAGGAAGTGGGGGAGGTGACCGAAACTTCCCTGGTCTTTGTCCTGCAGTGTGGCTGACTGAAACCAGTTCAGATTTGGAGGCTGGCTGTCCCCACCAGACAACCGCCCCTCAAGTTTGAATGGTGCATCACTCTTAAATGGTGGAATCAGTGTTCCTGGATACATTCTTTGGTCCTGGAGCCGGCACTCAGTCGACCACTAGAACAGAAGATTCTGAAGAAGCTGGAGGAAGGACGCCATCAGCAACTTCCTGCGACCATCAGAGCCTGCATAGTAACCGCTGCTGTCTTGACCTCAACCTCCAAGCGAAAGGGAAGATCAGAACACTACTTCCTGCCTTTGACTGGTGGGCCTAACCAGTGCGAAGATTAGCTTCATTTTGCGCCGTTCCTGGAAGAGCTGTGATCTCCATGGCCTGCAATTCACCAATACCCGGAAAACTGTGCTGCACCACTGTGCATTGTTGACCGAAGCGCAAATTCACTTGGAACTTTGTAGGCATCCTTCTAAGGCTACAGTGACTTGAGCCAGCTCCCAAAGCCCCCCTCACCCGAGACAAGGAGCGGCAAAAGGAGACGAGACCAGCTGCGAGACCTCCATCCTTCATCCAAGCCTGAAAGGCACCAACATGTTAAAGCAATAAGAAAATATCGAGGCTAAGTACCACAAAAGGAAATACACCAAACGTGGGTTTACAAAGATACACAGATCTTTATTCTACAACTGAACAGTTTTCAAAGAAACAAAGTATCGGATAGCTATCAGGCCCTCAGTTCATCACAGCGAATACCAGTCCGTTCGGTGTGAGAAGTGAGTGGGGCTGTACATCAGAACATTCACTCTTTTATACAATTCTAACATGATGTCCAGCCCATCTACAGGTTAATCATTCCTAGGGCTAGGGGTTCATGCCGCGTTCACTTCCAATTTATTCATCTATGATATGATATGGCATTTGTAACGCGCCTATACACAAGTGCTTCAAGGCGCAACGAGGCAGCGGGGGGGGGGGAACAAGGGGAGAACAGACAACGATCCTACTAGGCCAGGTGTCATTCAGATCGCGCAAGTGCAAGAGTAGGGGGACTGGGAAAAGTGCAAGGGGAGAGGGGAAGTGCAGTACATGGTTAGTAGAATACAAAATAAGTAATAGGGCCAGCTGGTGGCAAGTGCAAGGAGAGTGCAGAACATGGTTAGTAGAATACAAGATAAATAATAGGGCCAGCTGGTGGCAAGTGCAAGGTAAGTGCCGGGAGAAGGGGCTGTAGGATACAGAGACAGTCCCGTAGTGCAGGTAGGTAGTGCAGGGAAGAGTGGCAAGGCCAAGGACCGAGATCGGTGAGTGGCCAGTTGCAGATTCAGTGCAGGTTCAGTGATTTTAGCAGGGGAGAGAGGGAGAGAAAGCAGAGGCAACGAGGAAGGTTTTGAGGTGCTTCCGGAACCGGAGATGGTTCTCCTCAAGTTTCAGGGAGGCAGGAAGGCTGTTCCAGAGGGAGATCTACCTCCAGCTCGTTGCTTGGAGAAGCGGCTGACTCTGAGGTAGTTGGAGGTGGATGAGCGAAGAGCTCCAGAAGGAAGATATTTAGGAAGAGTGAGTTGAAGGTATTTTGGCCCAAGGCCCCAGAAGGCCTTGTGGACAATGCAGAGGGTTTTGAACTTAATCCTCGCGGCCACTGGGAGCCAGTGTAGCGATTTCAGTCCTGGAGAGATACGGTCCCTGGGCTTGAGGCCAAGGACAAGTCTCGCAGTCCTGTTCTGGATGAGTTGCAAAGGGCGGAGAGTAGAGGCAGGAAGATTTAGATAGAGGTTGTTACAGTAGTCCAGCTTCGAGAGAACCAGGGCTCTGGAGACAGTGAGCTTCTGGGGTAAGGAGAGGAAAGGAAGGATACCTCTGAGGAGGTGTAGCTGGTAGTGTGACTTTAGAGACGTCAGATATGTGAGGAGAGAAAGAGTGTGGAGTCGAAGATGACCCCGAGGTTTTTTGCCTTGCAAGTAGGAGCAGGAAGAGGGCCAAGGGAGGCCGGCCAGAGAGCTGCAGGCAAGGAGGGAGTGGGTGTGCCGATAAGTAGAATCTCAGTCTTACTGGCATTAAGGCAGAGGTCGTTGGCGGCACACCATTCCTGGATAGCAGAAAGACAGTCGAGATGAGGGAAGGGGAAGAGGAGGCCGAGGGTAGCCTGAAAATGAGCTGGGTATCATCCGCATAGCACTGGAAGTTGGGACAGAGACCGGCGATGCGGTGAGCAAGAAGTGCCAGGTACTGGTTGAACAGCCAGGGGGAGAGGTTAGATCCCTGGGGGACACAACAGGTAGAGAAAAAGATGTCAGAGAGGAAGGAACCCAGTTGGACCTGGGAGGGTCGATTGGAGAGGAAGGAGGTCAGCCACACCAGAGCCTGACCAGTGATACCCAGGTTATCACGGAGACGGTTGAGCAGGATGGTGTGGTTGACAGTGTCAAAGGCAGAAGAGAGGTCGACCAAAATGAGAACACAAGGGGTGTTAGAGTTAAGGTTTGAGAGCAGGTCCTCGCGGATGTTCAGGAGAGCAGTTTCCGTGCTTCTGGCAGCTCTGAAGCCAGACTGATTGTCATGAAGACTACCAACAGATTCAGCATGGAGATTAAGCTGGGAGATGGCCAGTTTCTCCAGGAGCATGCCCAGGAAGGGAGGGATAGAGATTGGGCGATAGCTGGGCAGGAGGGGTCGGAAGAGGGTTTAAGAAGGGGGTGCACAAGGGAGAGCTTGAGGGGGATGGGAAGACTCTAGAGGCGAAGGAGTGATTGCAGAAGTAAGCCAGGGCAGGCGCCAGGGAGTCGATGTGGTCCTTGATAGTTTTGGAGGAACAGGGGTGGACCTGTTTTGACGAGACTTTCATAGATCGGACTTGTCTCTAAACCTCGTCAGCAGAAAAAAGGGGAAAGGCAGAGAAGGAGGGAGGAGGGGTGGCTGCAGAAGGGCCAGAGGGAGAGCAGGGAATAGAGGAGGGGAGGTGATAGGAGGAGAGTGAGGACAGGATGTCCTGAGTTTTTGAAATGAAGTGAGGCCAGTGCCGTGCAGAGGGCATGGGAGGGGACAGGAGAGGTGGAGACTGCAGCAGGGTTGGCCAGCTCCAGAGTTCGGCCGAATTGTTAGGTGCCGCAGAGATGCGGGCTTGGATAAGGGCTCTCTTCTTAGTGAGAACGGAGAGCCGGTATTGCCTTTGGAGCAGGCGGCAGGCCAGTTTGTCAGAGGATGAACATGAAGCGCGCCATTTCCTCTCTGCCACCCTGCACTTGCGTTTAAGGGTGACGAGATCCGAGTCATACCAGGAGTTACATTTGGCTTTGGGCTTCAGGCGGATTCTCATGACAGGGGCAAGGATTTCAAGGGTATCAGATATAGCAGAGTGGAGAGGGCTGTGTCAGGGTGGGAGTAAGCCGAAGAGGAAGGGGGGGGGGGGGGCGAGAAGTTGGAAGCGAAAGCCTCAACTGACACGCGCTTCATGGGTCGGATGACCGCGAACGTGGGTGGCAGTGATGAGGGTGGCTTTGCCTGTGGGATAGGGAAGGTGAGGTGGGAGGATAGGAGAAAGTGATCACTCCAGGAGAGAGGAGTGGAGAGAGGGACAGAGAGGGGAAGGCCAGAAGAGATCAGAGCATCAAGAGTGTGCCCTGCAGAATGGGTCGGCCCAGACGGGAGAATAGAGAGTGAGAGAGAGTCGCAGAGGTCGCGAAAGAGTCCAGAGGGAGGACAGGAGGCATCAAGGTGGATATTGAAGTCTCCAAGAAAGAGGAGTTGAGTGGTTGAGGACAGGAGTGAGGAGGAGAGGTCAGCCCACTCAGAGAAGGAGGAGGAAATTTGACCAGGTAGCCGATAGTAGCCATGGTAAGGGAATGGCTAGGAGAGAGAGAGAGAGTCGGCAGACAAGGCATTCAAAGGAGGAGTAGGTCTATATGCATATGTATTATTCCCAGTTTATATACAAATAGGTCACAATGGCAACAGTGTCTCTTTGGATTCAACATTAAGCCTTCGTACATATTTTATACAATGTAGTCAAACAAGTCTTCACATTCAGTATTTAAACAGCATTGTGCTTAACATATGCTCGTGGATTAGTATCGTTGGCACAAGTAATCCTCGATCTACAGGTCAACGAAGGACAAGGTCTCCTTACATGACCTTAACATTTGGCCTACGGGCAGTTTAAGCATTAACTTGTATGCAGAGGTCAAGACGGCCATGTTACAAACAGAAGAACACTGTCCACCATTTTAGAACACAGGGTGACTTTGGAGTGAGAATCAAAATGGCGGATAAACCTGAGATGGCGGCTAAATCGATTTAATGTCAGAACCTTGCAATGCGGATTTCTTCGTAGAGCGACTGGGCTGAGGCCAATATATACAATAAAGGGGGCATGATATAATATCCCATTCGACAAACCCTCCTTTTAGCCTTAGCCAAGCGCTAAACTACTTCTAGTCACTTTACAAGTAATTCCATGTCTCAATGTCCATACATCCTGAATCACCATCGGAGAGATCAATTGCCATAAAATCAGTTACTAAGATTTCTTTCAGCACATATCCATTGGAGTTCTTGTCTGGGGCATATACTTTATGTCCTAAAGTACCCATCGCTTGTGCGCAACATCCCCCTAACATCGAACACATACCAGGAAGACATTGTATACAACAACAAAGAAACAACAGGATACCTAAAATAATCAGCAAGACTGAAAGTAATTTCCATCCCCAAGATCGCAAGAAATCCCAGAACCAAACGCTAAGATGTCACAAACCTGGGTTATTGGCATCTATGGAGAAGGTGGAGACTTGCCCGCCATTGAATGTGCCGTTACGTTTTTGGGTGAACGCCTTTCAGCGTTCTAGTTTCTTTCCAACATGGCCGCCGCCGAGGGTCATTTATTCACTCCGCACTCAGCGTTCGGCGCATTGCAACTTCCTGGCTTTTTCTCCTTGTTGCCAGGGCTCCGTGTGAATTTCCCTTTGCGGCGATCCGCTCATCCTTCCATTTCAACCTGCTTTCTCTTGTTCCCTCTTGCCGCCGCCTGCCTCCCATTTTTTCCCCTCCTTGTTTCCTCTCTTCCCTCCTTACTTGCATACACTCCTTGTCTGCTTTATTGCTCAGCCCTTACCTACTTTGCTCTGCGCCTGGCGCTCCTCGCTCCGGCGTATTTTTTCCTCTCTGGTGCTTTCCACAGTGGTGGTTTCCCTACCTTCCAGTCTAGGGATTCTCTTATTCTGGTGCAGTGTTATTCCATCGGATCTTACTTGCAGTCCTTCCTCCTTCTCCAGCATTTTATCCGCTCCTTGCAGACCGACGTCATTCCATCCGCGTCCTTCCTACCTTTGGGGTTTTTTTCTGCCAGAGGCTTTTTCCCCTACAATGTTTTTCTGGCTACTTCGGAAGAGAAGTCACTGGACTACCAAGACTTGGGTCACAGTGGCTTCCTGTCGAGGTAGACCTTACCTTTATTAAAAAAAAAAAAAGAACGAGAAACTCTTAAGAGGAAGGAGGAAAGGATTGGAGTCTTGACAAATTTCTTCAGGTGAGGAGGGGGGGGGGGAGATATTATTATCCTCGGAAGAGGAGGAGGACATAACAGATAATTCTGATATAAGATCCCAGTTTCCCTCGGGAACATGCACTTCTGAACTTAGGACATGCAGATTCTGTATTGCCTTGAAGATAGTTGGGGAGGAATCTGGTACGAAAACACAGCAAGCGGACCCCATCAATCTACATACTCCACCACGTTCAGCCAGGATGACATCTAATGCCATCTGGTTCTGAAGTGCTACTAACCGTATTGCTTTCTGTCCTAGAGTCATATTACAGGGTATGTCAGATGTCCGGTTGATGGTCCTCTCCAGTACTCTCGCTAGTCTCCTGATATCTTCAGAGTTAATTATTTGTCCCCAAAATGGCACAAAAGGATTTAGGTACATCTCTTAGAACTTGCGCTGAAGCGTCACCATTCTTGTCCCACCGTGGACAAGCCTTTGAAATTTCTACAGTACTAGAAATGAATACCCCGGGTAACAGAATCCCTTGGTAACAAGTTCCCTGCCACTCCCTGGGTAACCATGGAAATGCTACATTACAGCAAACAAAGTAGACAGGTTCACCTACATACAAAGGTCTGTCCTCACTAGTCAAATTCGCAACGTTGTGTAACGCTCACCTGATTCCCGTAGAGGCGCCGGTCTTGACTGGGCGTATACCATATCTTCAAAGGTGATGTGTAACACACGGCTGGCTCTTTGGGCTGGACCTCTGTGCACTGTATGTCTGGCTCGAAGGGTAAGATGTCTGCAGATAGAAAATGTGGGATTAATGAACTGGGTTATTGAATGTCTCTCTCTTCTTCCCTTTCTCTTCTCCTGTAGAACCCCAAAGGTTAACGCTCTCACCTTAGGTAAGTGAACGCCGTGCTCTCCATCTGCCTCGAGCCAGGGTGCTGTAACCAGTTTCTTCACTGGATAAGGGGAGCAGGCCTCTTGACTTCAGAGGACTGCTGTCCGTCGTTTACTGCACGAACGGTAAGTTTCGAGTAATTCTAATGTCTTTAAAGTCTTTAGTAATGATGTCTCTTGTTTTGCAGGGTTCCGGCGATGGCGGATGGCGGGCTGAAGTGAGTTGAAGATGGAGCCCGTGTGATGAATAGAAGTGCCTGGAAGCACGTAAGTAAGCGCTTGTTGCCTGCTTCACGATGCACTCTAACTGTCTTTTTATTTTGCAGGTACAAGTTCGGGGCGGCTGCAGGGTGCCGGAATACCCACTGGGTTAGATGTGGAAAGGAGTAATGGCACGTGAGTATTAAAGTTCCCCAATGTCTTTAAACGCACCTTGTTTTGTCTTTCAGATGCGGGATGCAGCGCCGAAGGCCTCCGGAGCGTGCGAAGAGTTGGTAAGCTTTTGTCTTTCAGATGCCGGAATGCAGTGTGAAGACCTCCGGAGCGCACGAAGAGTAGGTAAGCCTTTGTCTTTCAGATGCCGGAATGCAGCGCGAGGCGTTGGTGACAGCCGATGGACCAGGTAAGTGAAGAGCTGTCACTGAAGACCGTAATGCTAACCTGTTCTTTCTTGTCTTTATAGGTGTTGCTGAAGACTGGATTCAGAATGGTAAGCCTTTTTCCTTAGGCCCAGGATCAGATGCAGAAGACACGATGAGCGTTCTGCTGCTGAGGATGCAGAATAACGCAAAGCAAGATTCATCCATCGGGTGTGGTTTAAATAGCCTCCTGTAGTGCTTAGGTGTCTCCTTCCACAGCCACGCCTAAGAAAAGGAGTTCCTGCTTTCCAGAAGAGTTCCAGTGTTCTGAATCTAGGGAGTGGCTCCTGCCCCACCCAACAGTAGTTCCAAACAGAAGAGGATCAGAGGCTCAACTGGCAGGCAAGTAAGCAGCATGGTCTGCTGCAGGTAAGTCCACCCAAGCATTATGAGCCCGGCGCTTCCAGCGCTGGGACTGGGCATATTTATGAGCCTGGTGCCACTGGCGCCAGGACTGGGTCCAAAAGGTCCCAATTGGGACTGGTTGGCACTCGGAACCTGGGTTATGGATCTGCTTCCAAGGGAGTTGGGAAAACCCTGACCTTTTGGAAGCAGAGATCATGACACGTTGGCGCAACCTTTAAAACCACCCATTCCTTTGTATGCAGAAAGAAACTGAATCGGGGCTATGATTAACAGAATAGGAAGGAGGCGTGGCATCCTTATTGCCTATGGGAGCCATCTTGAAAGATCAAAGATTGAAAAGGACGAGACAGTCTATCAGAAAGCCTAATAGAAGCAACATTAAGCTTACTCCTGTTTGCAAAAAACGAGCATCCCAGGGGTGTCTGTTTTTCAAACTTACTCAAATTAGTCCCATCGAAGTTCCCCGAGATGCTATCGTTCCATCGCCAAAGAATAGTGCTCTAAGAGAAGCATAACAAGCAGTTGTCAAAGGTAAAGGATGAACATACCAACCCAGCCACTTATCCCCATGTTGTGGTAAATGTGAACAGACCCAACAATTAGATTTGTTAAAAATGGCATGTGTAGCATTCATGATGAGTAATAGTGTGTTGTTGTGATAACTGTCTGTGCTGAGAGTCTCTAGGAGATAGAGTGTGCAGATGCACGAAAGGAGTAGAAACAGTAGGTACATTTTCAGTAGGCAACAAATTCTCAAACGGCTGTACTTCTTCTAGATACCAGAAACCTAAGACAATGATTATTGTGAAACCAATTACCATTATCACAAGACAGCAATACGGTTTCGGGGCCCACATATTAAGATTGTCCATTTTCGCAGCTGGTCGAACGTTCTCTTATCAGTTCTGTACGAGCGGAAGCGGTTGCAGGCACTGTAGTTTTCAAACGAAAGCGCCAATGTTATTTGCTGGCGACCTCGTGCCCAAGCTTTTCTTTAGTCCTTCCACAAACCCAGGCCAACAGAATCCCCTTCTGTACAAATGATCGGGCCAAAAAGGCAAGCCCTTTGATGATTTCCCTCGATGGCACAGCCAAGCCATGCAGTAAGTCTATTTCCTTAGACGCAGATCGTACCTTGTGATTCCTGGTACTGAGTGATCTGTGAATAACGTGTCGTCACTTCCCGTTGGAAGTGACAAATCCAAAGCAGGATCTAATACAAGATCCAGAACAAATTCAAAAGACGAAACTGTTGGAGAATGTGGAGACGAAATGGCCGTTTCTCCAGGCCTCGCGGGCTCAGGGAGAGTCTCCGATGCACTCTCGATGCTGGTTGCTGCTTCGTGTTAGTTGGTTACAGAATTGGTGAGGGGTTCTGTATCTTCTGTATCGTATGGCACATGGTGTGGAATCCTCTTGGTGTGCGTCGCATGTATCCAATTTTTCCATTCTGCTACCCGCACCGCAGTCTGTGTGACCAGCAAAACTTGGAAGGGGCCCCACCAACGAGGTGCGAGGCAAGAAGATCACTCAAACGATTTCACAAGGATCCACTCTCCCGGGACCTTCATACCATACAGGTAAGGCCTCTCGCACCTGGTGATAAATCAAATACAAGTTTTTAGTTAACTGGCCACAGTAATCAGAGAGAAGTACATTTTCGACGTCTCGTAAAGAGCGAGACTTCGGAACATTCCAAATATTGGTGGCCTACCTATAACCACATCAAAGGGAGAGAGCCCAGTCTTAGTTTGAGGGGTTGTTCTCATAGCCAACAACATGATCGGTAAGGCGTCCGGCCATTTTAGGTTGGTGCCGGAACATGTTTTAGCAAGCTTGTTCTTGATGATGCCATTGTGTCTCTCCACAAATCCAGCACTCTGAGCGTGTCTAGCCGAAAGGAACCGTTTATCGATCTGTAATCCTGCGCATATCTGCAGAATTACAGCAGCGATAAAGTGTGGACCATTGTCTGACCAGATGACCGTCGGTAACCCAAATCTTGGAAAATATTCCTTTAACAGTCTTCGCCGTGGTCATAGCTGTGGCATCTTTGCCAGGAAAAGCCTCAACCCATTTGCTAAAAGCACAGATGACTACGAATACATACTTGAAATTGCTGCAACGCTCCATCTCAATAAAATCAAAATGAATAACCTCAAAGGGGACAGAAGGTGGACCAAAACTACCCCTAGTAGTTGATGTGCCCTTTCCCACATTATGCTGCAAACAAATCATGCACCCCTGAACGAAGCGTTCAGCTATTTTAGGGATTTTGTCATTTACCCACACATTTTGCAACATTTTAGTGATTTTACGAGCACATATTTGGGTGGGACCATCAACATAATATAAGCGTCAGGCAGTAACCACTTCCCTTCAACTTTGTCCACCCAACACCCATCATCGTCCAGTTTCCCAAAGCCCTCAGCCCATTTCTTAGACTCTTCTAATGTGGCATTGGCTTGGATATACCTTACGGAATCAATACCCTCATCCAAGGTACAGGCATTTGTGGCTTCCCTGAAGTATACATTTCTTAAGAGAGATCAGTTGCAGTCTGTTTGGCTATCTGGTCAGCAAAAGCGTTCCCTTTTCCTACATTGTCCACAATCCTTTGATGCACTGCGCATTTTATGATAGCTAGCTGAATCGGGAGTGCAAGCGCTGAGAGTAACCGTACTATCAAAGAGTGTTGGATTTTTGTACCATGTGAAGTCAAGAAACCTCTTTCTGCCCAAAGTCTACCGAAGTTGTGAACCACCCCAAAGGCATACTGACTGTCAGAATATATGTTTACCGTAAGCCCTTTCGGAAAGTTCACCAGCTCGGGTCAATGCTATAATCTCTGCGGCCTGTGCAGAGTTATGCATGATTCTCTTGGTTTCCACGACTATGCTCAATGTAGTGATTGCATAAGCAGCTGTGGATGTACCATCCGGAAGTTTGAAGCAGGAGCCATTGCAAAACAGCTCCCCTTGTGGAGTGTTCAAAGGAGTATCTTTCAGATCGATTCTACCCTTTGTCTCTTGTTCTGTAGTGTAAAGGCAGTCATGTGACTCTTCGTCACTGCAGCAGTACCTTGCGGGAAAGCACAACACCTCTTAATTTGTATGTACGGTGCAAACAAGATCAATTCATATCTCGTTAATCGTGCGGAGGTGAGGTGTTGCGTTTGTGTTCTGTTTAATAGAACATCTACAGAATGAGGTACCATCAGGGTTAAAGCATGGCCTAGGACCAGTCCCTCGCTCTGTTTTACAGACGCAGCAGCAGCAGCAGCGACAGCTTGCAAACATCTTGGCAAAGAGCATGCTACAGGATCAAGGGCGGAAGAAAAGTAGCAGCATGGCCTATTCTTCCCTCCATGTTCCTGCATTAATACAGCCAAAGCACATCCATCACATTCATGCACATACAACACAAAGGCCTTCTCGTAGTTTGGTGTGCCCAAAACTGGTGCCGAACACAATGCAGTCTTGAGCAGATCAAATGCACGCTGGTGTACCAAGTGCCAAAGTAATGGCGAAGAAATGCCCTTCTTCGTCAAAGCCAACATTGGTTTAATAACTAGTGAGAAATTGGCGATCCACTGCCTACAGTAAGAAGCCATTCCTATCAAGGCTCTAACCTCTTTCTGCGTATTTGGGACAGACATGCTAGAAATGAGTTTTATCCGTTCAGGCGTCAACCTTCTTCCCTCCTTTAACAGGAGATAGCATAAATAGGCGACCTGACAACAGTATTGACATTTTTTACGCGAAGATTTGTGTCCATGTTTAGCCAAATGAATAAGCAACAACACAGTGCCCCCCTTACAAGCGCTCTCTGAGTCAGCAGCTAAAAGCAAGTCATCAACATATGGAAGCAATGTACAAGTAGAGGGCAACTCAAGGGTATCAAGCTGCTCTTTCAAAGCCCTACTATAAATGCTAGGACTTTCCGTGTAACCTTGTGGTGCACGGGTGAAGGTAAACGCACGTCCCCCTAAGGTGAACGCAAACAAGTATCTACTGTTTTTGTGTATGGGAATACTAAAGAAAGCATTCTTTAGATCCACAACACTAAAATGAGTAGCTGAAGCCGGGATCATAGTTCATATTGTCGTCACATCAGGCACAATCGAAAATTCTGGAGCAACGATCATATTGATGGCACGTAGATCAATTATGAAACGAAAGGGAATTGCATCATCACCTTTTTTGTACACGGGCAAAATCGGACTATTGCACAAACTACCTGCAATTTCCTCAATCACCCCTCGATGCACAAAATCGGAGACTATGCATTTCAAAGCTTGCTCACCATCGACCGAAATCTCATACTGTGGAACACGTGGCAGCTTTACTCCATGTTTCAAGATAATCTTAACAGGTTCAATATGCAAGACACCAACGTCATTATCATCAACAGCCCACAAACACTCCGGAACATCACTAAATTCCGGCAGCAAAGGCCTGGTCAAGAATTGAGAGACAGAAAGTTGCTGTGGTGAAATCGTCAAATGCACTCCATCAGGAGAACAATGAATTACCGCATTTAATTCCTTCAACAGATTCAACCCCAACAAATTCTCTCCACAATTCGTTGTCAAAAGGAATGGACAGTGGTCCGTAAGGGGACTCAAAGAAATGGGTACTGGAGAAGAAACCGGACAAAACTAATGTGCCAGAAAACCCTACAGAAACATTGGTTTGCCCTGACAGTGGAATGTTTGGAACCCATGAATGGTCAATGGAACACTTCTGTGCCCCGGTATCTATCAAGAATAGATGTTTCCTATTTCCCACTAACATTTCAACGTTAACCTTTCTAATTAACGGGAATAGGCATTGGTTCCAAACCCTGCTTCGGGCAATCCTAGTGAAACAGAATGTCGTCAAAAGGAAGTTCTTCAGAGAGGTAAGCAGTAGAAGGATGATCAAAAATATTTCTATTATCCGCTCTAGGTGCCCGATTGTCCTGCGAAAAAGGTTGCTGTGAATCCTGCGAAAACTGACCTCTAGCAGGACCCCTTACACCTGGGCGACCTCTGGATCATCTACCTTTATTTCCAAATGTGTTATTTGACCTCTGCTGGAGGATCGGGCATTGTGCACGCCAATGACCCGCTTGTCTACAATAAGCACACTGGTTAATTTTTACAGGACCCAAGGGCGCATTTCCTTGTGGAACGTACCGACCGCTAAATTGCGAATTACCCCCTCTAGGGCCTCTAACAATTTGTTGCAATAGAACTTTCGTCTTTAAGTCTCCTTTTCTCTTTTCAACTCTTTCTTTTTCGTTATTGACACAATTCTCCTAGTACTGAGCCATGTGTAATACTTCTGACTGAGACTTCGCTTGCCAAGCACTCTTGGAGGACATAATTTGCGACTGAATGTCAGGCAGCAATCCACGCACAAATTTGTCCACAAATCTTTTCCCAGACTCTGTGCCTAAGTCTTGTCCACTGAAATCTGAAAATACCAGTTCGAACTGATTAAAGAACTCGGTAGCACCCTCAGACTTCCCTTGGACACAGGCAGTAAGCTTGTCCCAAATAATTCTCTTTCCAGGAATTATAGTTTTCAATTTCGTAACTATTCTGTCAGGCAAAGTTAGTATCACCTGAGGTGGTCTTTCGCCAGCTGGCCTTTCTCCATCAAGTCTAACCATGTTAGTCCATGTATCTCCTAGCCCTAGTACATCATCTACACTTCTAATCTGCTTCCGCAAGTCAACAGGTAGGAGTACAGGAAATAACAGGTCGATATCCCTTAAGGTGAATACCGATGATTGCAAGACAGACTCTACTTCTTTGTAGAACCCCGTCAGATTCTTCCTAATGTCGGGAACAGATTGCTTGATGGTGTTCACTTCCTGTCTCGAGAACGGGATGTGAACGAACTGCGACACATAATGTGCAGGGATATCCTGGGCAGGTCTACCTGCTGCAGCATTAGCAGGAATCTCTACTTTTGGGACAAATGTCGGAGGAACCTCTCTCATAGGCAACTGAGAAGTAGGCAACTCCAAACGCTTACTAAGCAACAGAGCCAAATCGAGCGCTAAAGCAGTCGAAGAAGTGTCAAACGAAAAAGCCCTCTTATAAATACTCAATAACTCTGCGGGACAACAAATCTTTCTTTTTTACACACTCATCCTGTAGGTACTCTACCATTACCTGTATCACTTTCCTCTGCATTTCTAGCGTATATTGACTATACGTGTTATCGACATATCTGAGATCCATCTAATCGCATCTTTCGTACAAATTCGTGTTTCCTCAGTTATCGATTTCCAACACAGAAGGAACCGTTTCTGTACGAACATAACGTCCAAACTATCACCATCTTCATCATCATACCGTAACCTTTCCAGCTCCCTTCTATACTCAAGAACCCTCTCAACATGCTCTTGTACTTTCTCCGGAGTATCTCTAGAGAATGCTTTAGTATTCAGATACCTCAACCCTTGTGGGAGCTCTGTATTATTTAGCCTGTTCCACATTACACAAATGAATTCCTAATCCTTCAATAAAAACATTTTTCTCAGGAAAATTGTCTATATTAGAAAGTGTGGCAAAAACATTAGCTTGTTCACCCCTCTCCATGCAATGCTTAGCCCATGCGGTTAACTCATGTTTTTTTCTCTGGAGACATAGTATTACGAGTTACAACCCTCGATCCGCTCCCCGATCTACTACAAGCGGTGTAGAACCACTTGGAAGAGGGAGAGTAGGCAAGTTTTGAACATCATAGAACAGAGGTGCTATCACTGGTACAGCAGGCAAAGGTGGAGGAACAGGTGGATGAGCAACGACCAAAGGAGGAACAACGACTGGTGGGAGAAGAACAGCAGGAGGAACAATAGGAGGAGGCATAACAACATGAAGAGGAACATAGGGAGGTGGCGGAGTGGAACCAGGCCTTCGTTCATTGAACAGTTTATCGATAAGTTCATCAGAAACATGAGTCTTTAGAAGGATAGATTTTCTTGATACCAAGTGAGAAAGCCCTATCCATATTCCTAGCTGACTCAGACAGTTTATTCTGGTCATACAACAGCGCTTTTTCGGCATTTGTCATATGGTGGCGCGCATGCTTTTCTCTACTCTTATCTGCTGCAAAGCTTCTTTTTTCCAATTCTGTAATGCATTGAATGCTGCAGGTCTAGCCTTTTTCTTCAATAATATAGATTCTAAGTATTCAATATGAGAGATTTCAAAACTACCATTTCGAAGTTCGGAAGCATGTCTAGTTTGTCTGTGCTAAATATCATTAAATACTATACTACCAATGCCGTGCTTACAGTATATAGTACATGCCGGCGACCCCTCCATTGGTGCCGGTCGGCCAAATTCCAAAGATTGTCTGTCCTTGCGGAATAATGCCCTGAAGCAGGCAGACAATTTCCTAGGCATATCAGAATACTGGCATTACCTGGTCAATAATTGTACTTGCAAGAACAATACGCCAAAACAAATTATCAGGATACTTAAGAATCGGGTCACGACTCACCTGATCAAATCCTAAGGAGGTCCGATCGGATACAAAGTTTTCTAAAAAAGATGACCTTGTGTTTGGTGATTTCAGCAAATCTGCCCGCCTCAATAGATGGACCCTCGTCAAGATGCCGACTCGGACCACGTGCTCACCGTCCAGGGATCGGGCCGTGCAACGCTGCTGAGGTGTCGCGTCTCATTCAGGAAAGGGGCACCCTTTACACCGTCCGATCCCGGTCCGATAGCCGTGTCAACCTTCAACGAGCTGGCATCAATCTAGAGGGTTCCTATTCGGGCGCCATCTGTAAAAGCAAAAAGAAAATATTGTGGCAGAGTACCACAAAAGGAAATGCACCAAACGCGGGTTTACAAAGATACACAGATATTTATTCTAAAACTGAACAGTTTTCAAAGAAACAAAGTATTGGATAGCTATCAGGCCCTCAGTTCATCACAGCGAATACCAGCCCGTTCGGTGTGAGAAGTGAGTGGGGCTGTACATCAGAACATTCACTCTTTTATACAATTCTAACATGATCTCCAGCCCATCTACAGGTTAATCATTCCTAGGGCTAGGGGTTCATGCCGCGTTCACTTCTTATTTATTCAGCTATATGCATATGGATTATTCCCAGTTTATATACAAGTAGGTCACAATGGCAAGAGTGTGTCTTTGGATTCAACATTAAGCCTTCGTACATATTTTATACAATGTCGTCAAACAAGTGTTCACATTCAGTATTTAAACATCATTGTGCTTAACATATGCTCGTGGATTAGTATCGTTGGCACAAGTAATCCTCGATCTACAGGTCAACGAAGGATAAGGTCTCCTTACATGACCCTAACATTTGGCCTACGGGCAGTTTATTGATATTGATATTTTATTTCTATCGCGCTCATACACAAGTGTTTCAGAGCGCGACAAGGCAAGGGGAACAGGAGAAACAAAAACAATGATCTTACTAGGCCCAGTGACATTGAGAACGCCCAAGTGCATGGTAGAGGGGTAGAGGGAGAAGTGCATGGAAGGGGGAACAAAAGGAGAGTGCGGAGCAAGGAGAAAAAAAAACATGAATAATAATAAATAAATAAAAAGTCAACAAACAGAGTGCAGTCAGCAAGTGGCAGTGCTGGATTTAAGGCAGCAGGCTGGGTAGGTCTGATAAGTGCAGGAAGAACAAAACAAAGGGGTGGGGGCTGTATGGGTACAGATACAGACCCCAGTGCAAGGGGTGGCCCAGAGGCAGTGCGTGCAGGTGGCAAGAGGAGCAGGAACCTGGGCCCGGAGGAAAGAGGGTGGCCAGGTACATGGTGCCGAGGGAGAGTAGAGTCAGCAGGGGACAGAGGGGGCAAAGGCAGAAGCAAAGAGGAAGGTCTTGAGGTGCTTCCGGAACCGGAGATGGTTCTCCTCAAGTTTTAGAGTGGCAGGGAGGCTGTTCCAGAGGGAGGCCCCAGCCGAAGACAGAGATCTACCCCCAGCTCGTTTCTTTGAGAAACGACTGACCCTGAGGGAGTTAGAGGAGCTGAGTGCTCGAGATGGGAGGTATTTGCAGAGGGATAGCTGAAGGTATGTTGGACCCAGGCCCCAGAAAGCCTTGTGGACAATGCAGAGGGTTTTGAATTTAATCCTTGCATCCATTGGGAGCCAATGGAGAGATTTCAGAGCTGGAGAGATACGATCCCAGGGCTTGAGACCAAGTACAGTCCTGTTCTGGATAAGTTGCAAAGGGCGGAGAGTAGAGGTAGGTAGATTAAGAAAGAGGCTGTTGCAATAGTCCAACCTAGAGCAAACCAGAGCTTGGGAGACAGTGAGCTTCTGGGGGAATGAGAGGAAAGGAAGAGTACCTCTGAGGAGGTGCAGTAGGAAGTTTGACTCTTTTGATACATCAGCGATGTGGGCGGAGAAGGAGAGTGTGGAATCAAAGGTGACACCAAGGTTCTTGGCATAAGTTTAAGCATTAACTTGTATGCAGAGGTCAAGACAGCCATGTTACAAACAGAAGAACACTGCCCACCATTTTAGAACACAGGGTGACTTTGGAGTGAGAATGAATCAAAATGGCGGATAAACCTAAGATGGCGGCTAAATCGATCTAAGGTCAGAACCTTGCAATGCGGATTTCTTCGTAGAGCGACTGGGCTTAGGCCAATATATACCATAAAGGAGGCACAATGTAATATCCCGTTCGACAAACAAGTAAGAACCGCGAAGATCCTTGTGCTGGTTGCCTGTCTGCACAAGAGCGGTCAACAGATCCACCAAAGTCCCTTTCTTCTGTAGCCAAGGCTTCACCGATGGAACCGTTGTGCAGTAACTGTTACTTCACTAAAAGATACTGTCCAGCTCCTAGTAAAACTTACCTGGAGCCTGCTTTATTGACCCTGAGTTGTTCAGGCTGTAGGTCACTTGTAGCTTGCACCCCTTAGGGGCCCCATGAAGTTACATTGGGGTGGACAACCCATTGTTCTTTAATCCTGCCATAGGACATTGGTCCTTGGGGCAACCCTTCAAGGAAACCTTTCAACTTCCTTGACTTGCGAGACCCAACTTTTACTTACCTGCAAAAACAAGAAGAGATCCTGCCACTTACCGTCTTCCTGCCTTTTCTGCCCTAACCCTGGTCACTGGTGGTCCAGTGGCCCCTATAAAACATTGTGAGACTCTCATACGATAGGGACTGACTCTTTAAGACAGACTGGAACAAACTAAAAGATATAAGGGGTTGGAAAAGTTTGCATGTATGTTTCAGATGGTTTTACTATGTGATGTGGCAGTGAAAAAGCTATTTTAGTATTGTGGTTACAATTTTGATTTATTCTCCAAAGAATATTGCAAGTGTTCTTCTATTGATTTATTGTGTAATGGTACTTACTTGACTTGAAAGTAACAACAGTGTGCATTAGTGTATATATTAAAGAACTATTTTTTATATAACTTCCAAGTGCATCCATGTTTTCTTGGACTAAGTGTATGCTCGGAGTGCTTTGTACCTCACTACAGACCTCCTAAAACTAAGCCTGGCTGCTTGCCATTCTATTCAGGCTAAACCAAGTAGTGTAAATCTGTTCACCCAAGGTGGACTTTCCCATGTGCTGTCTAAGACCCTGACTTCGCCACCTAAAATGTATTATCTTTTCAGGTTGGTCAGGAGGATTTTTAACGACGACCGACAGGTTCATGCCGTGAACTGTATCAACTTTAGGGATATATTTTTGTGAAGAACTTAAAACAATTATCTTGCTGAAACATTTGGTAATTTTGTGTGGTAAATCGAAATGCAGAGCCTGACAACTCATTGTGGTTTGACTTAGTAAATGCTTTATTGTATTCCAAAAACCTATACTAATCCCAACAGCAGCTTGAATCCCTATACTAAGAAAAGGAAAGTAAAACGGGATGCACGTCAGGATGTCGTTAACACAAAGTCTGTCTGCCGTCTAGAAGAAAACCTGATCTAGCATGATCCTAACCCTACCACTTCTAAAGAGAAAAAAACACTAATCAAAAACACAAAAGCCACTTTCAGCCTCTTGCCCAAGTGGTATATCTCTGGTTGGTTTCTGATCCACCCTCAATGTTCTCAGGAGGAGAGGAGGCAGCTTGCCCTGAATGGACTTCAGGTTTGTCACCAAGCAATATCTCTGGGCCTCTTATCCCAATGTATGGAGCCAATCAAATAGTTCAACAAGTTATTTTGGGCTTCCAGTATGGTTGTTACAGAAATAGTCAATTTAAGGCCTCCTGGCCATTATTCAACATCTCTGTTCTGTGAGAAAAAGTCATTAAAAAAGTTCTTGATAGAGGAAAAAGGAATGAACATTTTGCATGTGCCCCACGCTAGGCCCTGAGGTGGCGGTATGGACCCCATGACGAACTATGATGCAAGGACTCATGGCAAACGATGGCACGGACAGACATAGAAGCCGGACTCATGGCTCCAAAAGGTATTCCTGGAGTTGCAATCCCGAGACTATAAAAGATGAAAAACGAGGGGGTGGTAGGAGGATGGGGAGTTAATAGTTTGTGTTTGGAAAGGGAGAAAATAAAAACCTTTGATGGATGAAGCTCCGATTGAAATGCAAGTTACTGATGATGCATGTTGTAATAATATAAGTACATCAAAGTCAATTTGAAAGAAAAAAAAAAGTTCTTGAGTAGCTGGGCCTTGACTGGCCTTTGGAAGACCCCTTTTGGCTCCTACCTCAACCTGAGTTCTCGGGTTGCAGAGCACCATCCTGGGGGTGGTCTATGGGTGGCCCTTTCTGGGGCTAATGAATTCTTGCCCCATCCTGGGCTCTCTGGTTTCGCACCCACTTGTGTAGTATTCATGTTCTCAGCCCTGCTTGGGCCTTTTTGTCTCGGTCTCTCTCGGCTCCTCACCCCAGCTCCAGTTACCTGGGGCCTGGCTCCAGTGCAGATTCTCTGATATGTCAGCACTTCTTGGGCTATTCAGATCCTCATCTCAGCTGGGGATGTGGGTCCTCGCCCCAGTTTAGCCTACGTGTTGTTGAAATCACTTTAGGATTGTTCGCCTTCTCACCACGGGTTGAGGTATTTGTGCTCACGCTGGCGTGTGCTATTTCTGGTGTAACTCTGGTGTGTGAAATGTCCAGTACTGGCCAAGCTCCTCCCAGTTCCCTGAACGCACCGCTTTCGGGTAGACTTGCGGTCATGTTACCTGGGAAAGGCGGCTGCAGTGCTTAGTTTAGTCTGCATTTTTCCACGTTCGCCGGTGCTTCCCCTGGGTTCGCTGGACTGCAGCTGTGGAGACTGCCATCGTCGGTTGAACACAGTTTGTCTGGTGGCATCCATTTCATCTGCGGAGCCGAGCTACTCCAACTCCAGGCCTGACCGCAGGAAGTAACGCTCCATGCAGTCTGCATGTGGCTGCTTCCTAACACCGCCTTGAAGGGGGCTGGGCCCTCTGCATCGTGGTGCCACCCTTGCTCCCTCTTTGGGTGTTCTCACATGACCTTTATGTCTCCCTCCGGGAAGAGAGATCATGCTATTGGTTCTCTGTTTCACACGAAGGGCAACAATAACGGATCAGAAACAACAACAGCTCCCACTCCATGACCATTTCTAGATTTGTCTGATGCAATTCCCACATAGCCATTAAAAACGTTATCTGGGACAAGGGAGGATAACGCGTATACCCGTTCGGTGATGCCTTGTCCACAAGGGATGGGGGTCACCCCCACTGGGACCCCGCATTCCCTGTCCCCTAGGGGACAAATTCAGTGGATTAGTCACAAGGGTTTGTTCACAGACAAGTGAATATTTGCGGTTCACCAACTCTTCCTGCAGAAGTAATAACTTGTCAGAGGTCGGATTCCCACGTGACGTTTAAAACAAGGTGTTGAAAGGTGCACACATTAGTCAGGCAGCAACCACATTGATGTCCCAGGTTCTTGAAGGTTGCCATTGTGAATGAAACTATAGCGTCAAACCAATTGGGGATTTTTCTTTTATCGAAGAGCAGATAAATTGCCTTTGGGTGATGCCAGCTGCAAGACATTTTGAGACAGGTGCATCTAAGATCTAGAACGATCCGACATGTAAAGAATGTGAGGTATGAACGTTAAAAATATTTACATCAAGAAATGGAATGCTTCAATCTCTTTGCATATTTCCTTCTGGTTGAGCAAGCCCAGGATTGTGTTCAATTTATTATACATTTTTCTAAAACTTTCTGTTGTCCATAAACTAGGACTTCAAACGGTCAAGTGGGAAAAAGTATATTGAAATGCATTGAACTAGGAGTTTGACTTATGGTGAAACAATAGGCAAAGATTTGACATTTCATGTCACTAACTATTTTCAAATGTTTAATGGAATCTGATTGACTGGCACTTGTGGCATCTGTGGGAGTCTCCATTCAAGGAAGTGGCAATCATGTTCTTCATTCATGGTAGGTAGGTGCTGGGAAACTTTGAACACATAGTGCGCCCATTCACAATGTCAGTGGGGCTGCTCATGAGAGTTTGGGGAATATGCCCCGTAACAAAATCAGCTTTCTAACTGAAGACACCAAGACATGGATGGGTTGCTACAGCCAAGGAAATCCTGCCTACCAGGGCCAGTTAGCCAGAGCAGTCAGATACCTCGAAGTGGTACAGGGAGGGATCTGCAGAGAGCCCCTCTATTCTTTCGGTCATACCCTGACATAAGCAATGTAGCTGCTGACTCAAAGGAGAATGTTTGGCCCGTCTTACATGGCCAAAGCAGCCCTTGCACGAAGGAAGGTTCAGGGAACTGCAACGCTCAAAGCTGGAGCTGGTGAGGGTTTAGACTCAAAGTATTTGGGTTTCCACAAGGACTTTGTCCTGTAGGCAATCTTTTAGGGCAAGAGAAAAGAGCCATCTCTACCGTGTATGCAGAACTGGGTCTCGGCTGGAGGGGATTGAGGCATTGCTAGATGCTAATCAGGATAATGGCTGCAGAATGCTCATGCAAGGACCTACAAAGTATTCAGAGCCGAAAAGCCTCAAAAGTGAGCACACATCACCAAATCCGGGGAGTTGGGTTCAGAACTTGCCAGCGATACATGAATGAACAGTGGAGGGGCAGGATCACCACTGGCCTTTTACCAAATTTGATCAACATGGAAGTCTGAAACAAAACAGTTACATAACGTCACTTAAAATCAAGGTGAGGCCTGGAAAGAGGCCTATGTAACGTCCAAGAACTGGAGCAACCGGTGTGGTAGTTGCAGGAGAGATGAGAGCGGGGAGCTGAAGAGCAAATGTGGAGAGAAGGAAATTGTGGAGGAGAGAACACCTGGAGGAGCCGGAGAAAGAAGAGTAGGAGCACAGAGAGGGTTGCGTGCACAAAGGCCATCAGTTCGCTTAAGAGCCTGTACAGAGACCTAGGAGGGGTCTTGGGGTGGCTAACCAAGAAGCAGCTGGGTACTATAGCCTTGAAACTGTGTTGTGCTTCAGGAACCTCACAGAGCCCAGTATTTTCATAATAAAAATAACTGACACCTATTAGTATTTTACCCATCCAGGTCTATCGAGTTAGACCAGTTCCAGGCAGGGAATGTGCGTTTTGTTAGAGAGAAGCCCCTGTAACCAAAGGTGTTTATCCCAACTACCTTCTGTTTGTAAATAAACCATCTTCGAACATTTAATGTACAAGTCATGCATTTTCCTGTTACACCAATGCCCGCTCTCACTGTTTAATATTGAACACTGCCGTCATTCTTTTCTTATGGCCGAAATCCACTTTCCTTCCATTGTTCCCATTGTAAAACATTTATGTTGAGATGGCATTTCATCCTCCCTCCATTGTTGTCCAAGTCTAGCTTGAGAGAAGCAGAACATTTACAACAGAAGGGTGCCAGCATTGGGCTTAGCATTTTATATATTGGTACTGTTATATATTCGTTGACAGTTGCTGATGGCTGAAATAACTACAAGTGTCTGAAGGATGGTTCAAGGGTTTTTAATATTCAAAATGATTTAAAAAAAAAAGAAAAAGCACCAGCTTTATTCTGGTAATGGTATCGTGTCATGAACTCAGGTACCAGGTGAACGTATGCCTTTTTCCCCACAAACTATCATCCCGGAATGACAACAAAAATACTGCGGGCCGTTAATTGGGACACAAGGTGAAATAGGTAGTGGCAACATCAGGAACTCAGCAGCTGAAAAGAAAGCAATCAGATAGTTAAACACAAGAACTGAACTATGGCTATGTGAACCCCTAAATCCGCGACATACCTGGTCCTGGAATAGGCAAGCGGTGAAGAGATGAATACAGCCCGATGACACAAGCATGCCAACCAGGGCAAGCCTCTCCCGAACGGGCCAAGGGCGCAAACTAGGGATGATGAGAGGGATTCCCAATGATGCAGTTAAAGAGTTACACCAGAGTTCCAGGAAGGAACAAGTTACTTACCTGTAACTGTTGTTCTCCAGCATGGGTCTGGCATGGATTCACATGCTCATGAATATTCCCCGTCGTCAGGCTGGGAATCCTCGGTAAAGAAAAAACCAGTATCAGTTTCGTTTCTGATCTGTCTTTCGTAGTAATAACCAATCGCTGGTCTCTGCGTCATACTGACCACAGCCAATGACTGCCCTCTACCTAAGCACCGCCTCTGGCAGCCATCTTCAGATTTGGAAGCACGTGAAGTGGCAGTATGACCAAGTGAAGAGCCGCAGAGGGGTAGGCGGGAGGGTTCGCATGTGAATCCATGCCAGATCCATGCTGAAGAACAACAGTTACAGGTAAGTAACTTGTTCCTTCTCCAGCATGGGGTCTGGCATGGATTCACATGCTCATGAATAAAGAATACATAGCAGTACACACATGCACAACCACGGGAGGTGGCAAAGGCTCAACATTAAGCAGTACATCAAACTCAACATTAAGCATCTTACCTCCTCACCAGGCTCACCTCAGGCGAACAGGTTGCGCAGCACTGCTTGGCCGACCCTGGACTCCTCCCTGGAATCCCGATCGACGCAGTAGAATTTCGTGAAGGTGTGCGTCGACCTCCACGTAGCAGCCCTGCATATGTCCAGCAGGGGCACACCAGAAAGGAACGCCGTGGTAGCTGCGATCGCTCTGGTGGAATGGGCTCTCGGACGGCCAGGCAGCGGTCGGTTTGCCAACCGATGACAGTACATGATACAGCCGGAGAGCCATCTGGAAATGGAAGCCTTCGAGAGAGCCTTCCCCTGATTGACAGGTCCAAAGTTCACAAAGAGTTGTGACGTCTTTCGAAAACACTTCTTGCGGTCCACGTAGAACTTCAGCGCTCTAGCCACATCCAGCGAGTGCAAAGTCCTCTCAGCCGGCGACGAAGGCGACGGGAAGAACACAGGCAACACCAAGGGTTCGTTGAGATGGAAGTCCGACGGTACCTTGGGCATGAAGGAGGGGTGCGTCCTGAGCACTACCCTCGTGTCGTGAAAAGTCAAGTACGGGGCCTTGCAGGAAAGGGCCTGGATCTCTCCCACCCGTCGTGCGGAGGTGATGGCCACAAGAAACGCTGTTTTCCACGACAGAAACTTCAACGGGGCCGAGTGCAGAGGCTCGAACGGAGGACCCATGAGCTTGGTCAGCACCACGTTGAGCTCCCACGCCGGGGCCGGAGCCTTCACCGGCGGGAACGATCTGAACAGTCCCTTCATGAACTCTTTCACCAGACGATGAGACCACAAGGACGTCCGGCCCGTGGTTCTGGTGTATCGGGAGATCGCAGCAAGATGAATCTATATGGACGCGTGTGCCAGTCCAGCTTTGGCCAGCGTCAGCAGGTACGGCAGTACCTGGGGAGCCGTAATCCGTAGAGGGTTAATCTTCTGTGCGTGGCACCAGACAGAGAACCTCTTCCATTTGTGTCCGTAGCATTTAAGAGTCGAGGACGCCCTGGCCTTTGCAAGAACCTCTCTGCAGTCGGCCGGTATGTCGTATCCTCCAAACTCTAGCGCTGCAGGAGCCAGGCCTGCAAGTTCAGCGATTTCGGGTCGTGGTGGAGGATGGCGCCTCCTTCCCTGGAGAGTAGATCCGCGTCCACTGGCAGCTTGATTGGCGGGGACGCTGACAAGTCCAGAAGGTCCGGGAACCATATCTGCCTCGGCCACGCAGGTGCGACGAGGATCATCCTGCACCGTGACCTCTTGAGCTGGTTGACGAGCCGGATTAGCAGTGGCAAAGGAGGGAACGCGTAGAGGAACAGGCCCTCCCAGGGGAACGAGAAAGCATCGCCCATGCTCCTCGCCTGGGGAAACCTGCTGGCGAACCTCCGGCACTTGGAGTTCGTCGCCGTAGCGAACAGGTCGATCTGGGGTGTGCCCCACCGTCGGAAGAGGCGATCCACTAGATCCTGCCGTAGTTCCCACTCGTGGCACGAGCGCAGCTCCCTGCGGAGTGAGTCGGCGATGGTGTTTTTTATCCCTGCCAGATGAAACGGCACCAGAAACATCCTTTGGGCGACGGCACAATGCCACAGGTCCTGCGCCTCCTTGGACAGCGCTGGGGACCTGGTTCCGCCCTGTTTCCTGATGTAAAACATGGTGGTGGTGTTGTCGGTGAAGATCCTCACCACCTTGCCCTTGAGGGACGGAAGGAAGGACCTGAGGGCCCAGAACACTGCACGGAGCTCCAGGACGTTGATATGGAGGGACTTCTCCGTCGGGAGCCAAAGGCCTCTCGCGTGCAGATTTTCGGTGTGCGCTCCCCACCCTTCCAGGGAGGCATCCGTGGTCACTGTCTCCTGGTGGTCTGGAAGTCCATGCCCGCCGTCAGATGCGCGCGGTTGCCCCACCACCAGACCGCTCGGCGGAAACTCTCGTCGAGTGTGATCCTCTCCTCGAAGCCGCCCGTCGTTTGGATCCAGCGCGCGTCCAGGAACTCCTGCAACGGGCGCATCCGGAGCCTGCACATGGGAATGAGGTAGATGCAAGAAGACATCATTCCGAGGAGGGACTTGATGGACCTCACCTTGGCCGCGTCGGAAACCAACATCCGCTGTACCTTGCCCAGGATGGACCTGGTCCTTTCCTCCGACGGGGAGGCCAGAAGGGACACTGTGTCGAGCTTCGCTCCCAGAAACAGTGCGTTTTGCGCGGGTACCAGGTGGGACTTGGCGTAGTTCACGGAGAATCCCAGGTCCGTGAGAAGTTGGACGGTCCTTGCCGTGTGCTCCACGGCGAGCTCCCTCGTCTTGGCTCGGATGAGCCAGTCGTCCAGGTAGGGGTAGACGTGGATCCCCTCGCGGCGCAGCTGCGCTGCCACCGGTGCAAGGCACTTGGTGAATACCCTGGGTGCCGACCGTAGTCCGAAGGGGAGTGCTTTGAACTGGTAGTGACGCCCCTGGACCACAAAGCTGAGGAATTTTCGGTGCCCCTTTAGGATGGGAATATGGAAGTAGGCATCCTCCAAATCCAACGACGACAGGAAGTCTCCTTCCTCCAGCTGACCCAGGACGTGCTGGAGGGTGACCATCCGGAACTTCTGCGCCTTGATGAACTTGTTCAGACGTCGCAGGTCTAGGATGGGGCGCCATCCTCCCGTCTTCTTCTTCACGAGGGAGTATCTCGAGTAAACTCCGGAGCCCCGAAGCCTCTTTGGGACGAGTTCGATGGCGCCCTTCCTGAGCATCGCCTTTACCTCCAGGAGAAGCTGAGGGACGTGAAGCTCTTTCCTGGCCACGGGGGGGACGCGCGGGCACCTTTTTTGAAACTCGAGCGCGTGGCCCCGGGCTAAGGCGTCCAGCACCCAACGGTCGGTGGAGATGGACTCCCACATGCTGACGAAGCTCGCCAGCCGGCCTCCCACCGGGATGCTTCGGTGGGGGCCGGACCCCACGGCCGGTTCAATCCTGTTTCGACGAGGCTTTGCCGCCTTGACCTCCTTGGCGACGACGGCGGGGTCCGCCAGACTTGCCTCGTCCTCTGTAGGCCTCCTGAGACGACGAGCGGGCCGCTTGACGGTAGGTGGAGAAACCGCCGCCGGAACCTTTGGAGGCGCCCTTGCCTCCGCTGCTCCGAAAGGGCGTCCGTCGTTGCTGCAGAACCCCAAGGGCCCGGGCCGTCTCAGTGTCCGCTTTAATGGCCTGAAGGGAATTGTCCACTGTTTTCCCAAACAGGTTGTTCCCATCGAACGGCATGTCCAGGACTCTGGTCTGTACGTCTTGACGGAAGTCCGTAGCCTTGAGCCATCCACGCCGCCTAAGGCACACGCCGTTGCCCAACTGGAGAAACCCAGTATCGGCGATGTCCGTCGCAATAGTGATGGCGTGGTCCGACGCCACCTCACCTTCCTGTAGGATCTCCAGGGCATCCGCCCTCTTGTCGTCCGGTAGGAAGTCCAGCAGGGGAGCCAGTTTGTACCATAGCTCCCTGTCGTAGCGGGCCACGATAGCCAAGGCGTTGGCCACCTTAATCGTCGTCGCTGCAGACGAGATGACCCTGCGTCCCATAGCGTCCAATTTCTTTCCCTCGCCGTCCGGTGGGGAAGTCGATGTGGAGGCCGCACCCCCCCCCCCGCTTTCTTCCTGGCCGCCGCGGAGACGACGAAGTCCGGGGTAGGCTGCGCCCGGAGGCACAGGGGGGCCGCGTCCGGGACCCGGTACTTCTTCTCGTACCGGTCTCTTCTAGCTGGCGTCGTGGAAGGGTTCTTGAGGAGGGCGAGGCCCTCATCCCAAATGTCGTCCAGTAGAGGCACCGCGAGGACCGTCTTCCTCTTGGCCTCGCGCCGTTGATAAAGGAATCCTTCCTTTTTCTTCTCCTCAGGGCAGAGTTGGAAAAGCTCGGATGCCCTGGCGATCATGGAGTGGAACGATCCAATCTCGTCGGGCGGAGAAGCCCTGGTGGGAGGTGACGACGGTAGATCCTCGTCGTATACCTCGTCGTCCGTACCCGTCACTGCCGTGTCAGTCCCCGTATCATCCCCTCGGGTGGACGGGGAGGAGGGCTGGACGGGGCGCGACGGCTGAAAAGGAGGTGGAGGGTGAATCCTTCTTTTCTTGGGCGGGGGAACACCAGAAGGTCCCGGTTCAGGATCCCCCGACGGGAGAGGTTCCTCCGTCGGCAACGGTAGTCTCGTCCTTATCTCTGAACATAAGGACTGTATAGCCAACAAAATGGCCGCCGAGTTGTCTTGCGGCGCTGGCAGAGGGGAATCCGACGGGCGATCAGGGGCCCCGTTGGCACCCTCGACGATGTCGTCGTCACCTGCGTCGGGATCCATCCCGACGGGCCGGTCTTCTTCCACGCCAAGGCCGTGGCTTAAGACCTCAATCAGCTCTTCCTCCGAGGTTGAGGCCGAATCTACGACGACGCCCTGCCGCCCCTTTTTCTTCCCCGCCGAGGATTTCACGGGGGTCCTATCGATGGGCACAAAAGAGGACTCCCTCCGAGGTGGCAGGGAGACTCTGAGCCCCGAGGTCGCCACCACTGGTGTAGCCTCCACAGGCTGAGCCAGGGCCGCCGCGACAGTATCGAAAGAGGGCTTGGCCGGATGGATTAAGGCCTTCACCACCTTAGGTGCGCTCACCGCCTTATCCTTGAGGGGGGGGGACACTGCCTCGCTCCCCCTCCGATGGGGCCTTCGAGCTCGACCGGGGCCTCTCCAGGAGCTTCGCCGGGTGCCGGCCCTTCCTCTTACCCGACCCAGAGCGTTGGCTCGTGGCTGAAGGTGCCGGGGAGGGTGCGCCCTGCCTGGCGCCCGTAGAGCCCGACCGTTCGGCGCTCCCAGTGCCAGCGGACTCGCGGTGCTTGGCCTTGTGTTGGACCCCCGTCGCCGGGGCGTCCTCAAAGGTCTTAGAAGACCGCTCGTATTTCTTCCTCTTCTTCTCACCTGACGGGCTCTTCCCTTCCAGCCAGTTGGCGAGACGTTGATGGCGGTCCTTCATGGTCCGCTCCGACATATTGCCGCAAAACGCACAGTCCTTCTCCACGTGCGTCTTGTCCTCATGTAAGCAGTAGAGACAAAAGGAGTGTTCGTCCTCCTTAAAGACGTTCTGCAGCTGGCATCCAGGGCAGATCCTGAACAGCTTTCCGGGCGTCGAGCTTCCCTTCTCCTGGGCCATGTCCGGGCCTGAGAAGCTTCTGGAGTCCTCCAAAAGCGTAGCTCGACGAAATCTTCACCCTTGAGGGGCGCAGACGAATCCGACACGGGTCCCCGTTGATCGGATGGAGAGTCGGTGGAGCTTGAGGCTCTTTTGACCGAAAAAACGAAGTTTTTGAGAAAAAACGTGAAAAAATAGCACTAACGCTCGAGAGCAATAGCACGAGGAT
Source organism: Ambystoma mexicanum (assembly GCF_040938575.1). Classification (NCBI taxonomy): domain Eukaryota; kingdom Metazoa; phylum Chordata; class Amphibia; order Caudata; family Ambystomatidae; genus Ambystoma; species Ambystoma mexicanum. Next base: position 1,299,481,332 of record NC_090921.1, on the reverse strand, counting down.
CCCAACACATGAACGTGCGGTAAAAATCTGAAGATGGCTGCCAGAGGCGGTGCTTAGGTAGAGGGCAGTCATTGGCTGTGGTCAGTATGACGCAGAGACCAGTGATTGGTTATTACTACGAAAGACAGATCAGAAACGAAACTGATACTGGTTTTTTCTTTACCGAGGATTCCCAGCCTGACGACGGGGAATATTCATAAGCATGTGAATCCATGCCAGACCCCATGCTGGAGAAGAAAAGAGAATCACAGGGTCCAAAGTTCAAAGTAGCATATCCAGAGGAAAATCTTAATAGATAATCAAAATCCATGTTTTAATCCAATAGCCAAGGTGCAAAAGAGACAGTTCTACAAATCCAATAAAGGTAAAAACAACAAGCGAGAGCCAAGGTCCAAAAAGCCAGATAATTAAAATCCAGAGTGACCGGAAATACAGGAAACAAAACGAGCCACTCGCATAACAGTTGAGAAGCGGGGAAGTACTGTTGCTGGGTGCTTAAATAGTGTAGAAAAGCAGTTTCCTGACTGCGGCATCACGTGACCGTCCTTGTGCCATGTTGCTGCCGGTGCTTACGTCGTGCCACATCACCAAATCACCACATCAGTGTCCAGTGCCGCAGAGGCACCCAGTGTTGCAGAGTCCTGGAGGTGGAGGAGGATGATGAGCATGACCGGGACAGGCACAGGACCACCAGCATGGATTATAAGTGCATGACATTGGGCAGCATAGGCTTACATCTCAACCTCCAGTGTGCTCCATATACCCTAACTGGGCGTTCAAACCCCCAGGTCACTGGTTCAATCACACCCTCAGCCAGTCGCTCTTCTGTTCCACCGCTAGTAATCCCTTCTATTCCAGACACGTTACCTCTCTTATCTCTGCTACTCCTTCTCACCTCTTTCACACAACCATTTGCCTCTCACAATCATGCCTCTTACTCTCACTCAATTAACCTCCTATTCTTAGTCTATTGCCTCTCATGTAGTCAACCAAACACTCATTTACAGCCTCAGACTCTCTATCAGGTACTATTCTCTCTTAGTAAACAGCTCACTTTTAACAAGCTCCAGCACAATCTCTAACACTCCGCTCCAACATTGCTCCACCTGGTCTCTCGGGCCACCTCCAATCCACCCAACCTCCCTTAGCAACCCCTTCTGGCTCCCCTCATCGATCAGTTAACAAGCTGGTTGGACTCTTTGGACCCATCTGTGGTTACTTGTACCCTATGGGTTGGGCAATACACCTGAAGGCTTTAACACCCCTTATGCCCCCCCTTTATCTCTGCCCCTTTATCGCACATAGTGATGGAAGCAGTCTCTCTGGCACATGGCTTGGTTTATAGGCTGCAATCAGAGTCCCTTGTTGTTGTTTGGACATGCTGTTTGATCAGTTCTGTTCTTGAATCACTCACGAAGTTGGCATAACCCTTCTGGAGAACTTGACTCAGTTGCAGCATGGCCTTCTGGGACTGGTAGTCGTTCAATGAAACACAAAACCCTGGCCAGAATATGGTCTGGCAGGCATTGGGTAATCGACATAAGAACAATTTTTAACAAGCATGGCAGATGGGGGGTGGTGATGGAGGGGAAGGGGGGGGAAGAGATAGGACTGGCTCTGGTGAAATCCATGGTAGGCATCCTGCCCCATTCCCCCCGACAGGGTCATGACACAGACCCTTTCACATACTTCTACCCCTTCTTACTCCCACTCTTCCTCTCTAACCTGAAGGTATCTTGAGAGTGTCTACTTTGTTTTATTTAGACCCAGCCCTATGTTCCATAGTAAATGTGTAGGGTTGGATGGCTAAGAACCCCTTTAGTATCCTGGAATTGGAGTCTTTGCTATGGGACATCCATACCAGAGGGGCATGAGCCTTGTCCAACTGAAACGTAATGCCAATTATGCCATAGCACATAATGTGGATAGCCCCTTTCCTCACCAGAAATTTCAGCTCTATTATGGGGCAATTCTCCTGGGAGTAAAAGTTCCCGGCTCTTATAAAGGATCTGTCGCCCGCACCACAGAATATGGGACAGAACACCTTGCCAAACACATGAGGGAGGCATCTATTTGTCAGACTTCTCCAAGAAATTCATGCTACAGAGTACCAGTGTTTGACATAGCTGTGCCTTCAATTTTCAAAGATCACTTGGCTTTCTCGGTCTAGCATGCAGGGTTGGTTTGGTATTTTGTACGTTTGCCTCTTAAGGCTGCCGCCAGCGGGAGAAATTGATGAACATGTGATCATAATACCCAATAAACCCAAGAAAAGCCAGAGTATCTTTCTTTGGTGGGCATGGGGTAGCGAGGGAGCATTCTGTAATGCTATGACCTGGATAGAATGGGTCGCAACCTACCATTTCCCACTTTGAGGTCTAGATATTTCACGGTTGTTTGAGCCAAGTGACATTTGGAAGTTTTGCTTTTGTAAGGCAGCTCCAGACGAGATACAGGTGCTTAAGGTGCTCTACCCATGCCTTGCTGTATATTACCGTTATCATAGGCCCCCGCAAAATTCCAACAGGCAGCTACGACTCCAGTGAAATGTGTCAGGTGCCCATTTAGGCCAAAGGGCAATACTGTGAACTGAAAAGTATTTCTGGCATGGAAAACACCATTGTCTTTTTGGCTTTCTCGTGAAGTGTGATTTGCCAGTATCCCTTTGTTAGATCTAGGGCAGATATAAATTTGGCTTCTCTCAGGGTCTCCATCAGTTGGAGCCTGGGCATAGGCTACGCATCGAACTGGGAGATCACATTTAGTCTTGGAAGTCTACTCTGAAGCGCCAGCCATTGTCAGATTTCTTCCCTCTCCCCCACGCCTCAAAGTCCTCTCGCCCTCTGACAGACTTACTTATCTCGGTCTTACAGAGCATATGCCCGCTCATGTTCTCTTGGTTCCTGTACTGTTAGTCTCTTGATTTTTCACAGCTGTGCGTAACCCTCTGACCCTCAAATAGTCTTGCTTATGTAGGGCGTCTGCCTGCTCCGTTTTATCAGGCTCCCATAATGTTTGTGACTTTCCCAGCCACACCCACAAATGATTTGGCTTGCCCCTCAACTGCATTACCTCCTTGGGAGCATTCACTTCCCTTCTGCTGCTTGTCTCGGCAGCTAATACACTTCCCGTGCAAGGCTCAGGCTTCCATGCTCTCCCCTGCAGTCTGGTCTCGGCGTCAGATAATGGGACACAGGCCCACCACGGCTTGTGTGTGGTCACGCCACCAGGCGAGACTGTTCCGCTAATGTCTCAGTCTTTCTTCCGACCTTGGCTACTCTGTCGTTTCAGACGCCTGCCTTCTGGCATCCTGTGAATGTTTCGATAGCTCTCCATAGTAGCGCTTGCTCCGTGGTCCAGCTTGGCTCTGCCAAAGGCTCTCCTATGCGTAGGATTCTTCCCCTCTGATTCAAAGTTGCACATGGTTTGATGCACGTCATCAGAAACAAAGGGGTTGTGAAGTTCCTCTTTGACTGTGGAGTTCAGGCGAGATCCTGCATTGCCTCAAGCCAAAGAGTTTGAAGAAACTTCACTGTTTGTTGGATTCAAAACAAAACAATAGGCTTTCCATTTCCCATGGGGGAGATGCGTTGTCGACAGGTAGTTTCGCACAGAAATAGGAGCCCTTGTTCCCAAGAGGGAAGTCAGTCCCAGTGAGGTCCCACTTGCCCAGACCCCTAGTGAGGGTCCTACTGAGTGGGCCCAACCCTCTACCCACAAAGTAGATGGCCCTCCCCTGTGTCCAGATTTGTCACAGATCCCTCTACGACCCCGAGATCAAACATTTTCTTTAGTTGCTCCTGAACTATCTTCTTTAAAGCCTCCAGTCATCGGTACAGCTTCAAACAGACTACCCTCCCGGGTGGATCCTGGATTTTATGAACGATGCCCTGTACATTTCCTGGTTTAGAGGATAACGCATAGGGAAATGCGGTTAGATATTTCAACAGGTTTTCGTGACTTGATCGTGGTAGGCCTAGAGTTATAGTCACCCAATGTGTGTCTGTTGGCAAGAGTTTCTCATTTGTTGGTATCGTACAGGGCCAAACAAAAGAAGGGACAAACAAAAGACGGTTGCTATTCTCATAGCATGCCTTTAATTTATTAAGTGATAGAACTGGCAGTTTTCTCGTTGTCGGATTGGTTGACCTTATAGGTCATGTTCGATAAGACCTCCATGATGCAAGGCCCATATCATCTGGACAGAAGCTTATTCTGTGTAGTGGAAACAAGGGCCGCTTTCTCTTGCCTCACTTAAGATCTCAACAACCCTCCAACCTTTTCCATGTATAACCATGTGTTTTGTACCATGGGGTGGTTACGGTTTGTCAACAGTCTAGCTTCTCCCATTCCACTCTCATAATTCCAAGCACATCCTTGGGATTTTGGCCATATACCATATCTGTCTGGGTGATCATAAGCCGAGGCGTAAGCGGGTGTTGGACACCTGCCGGATCACTATTTCCGCTGCCTGGTGTGATGGTTCTCGTACTGACCAATCGTCAAGAAAGGGAAACACGTAGTATCCTTTTTCCTGAGCAATGCAGCTATTGGGGCTAGGCATTTTGTGAATGTTCTCTGGGCTGAGCGAAGACAAAATGGGAGGACTTTGAATTGATAGTGATTTCTGCCTACTAGGAATCTTAGGAATTTTGTGGCTTTTGCAAATGGGAATGTGAAAGTATGCGGCGGAGATCCAGTGTCGCCAAGAAGTCGTCCTCCCTTTATGACATCTGCCAAGATGACCATTTTGAATTGTTTCTTTACATATTTGTTCAGACGTCTTAGTTCCAGAATTGGTCGCCATGAGTCGTCTTTTTTACCACGAGGAATCCCGAGTAGGTGACCTTGCCCCTCTGATGTTTGGGACCTTTTTCGATAGCTTTTTTTATTAGCAGTTTCTTCCATTGATTTTTTAAGATGTTTAAGTGCGGCTGGCGATGAAATATTAGGGGAGTTGGCGTGGGGGGGATCTTTGGAATTGTATGCTATGTCCTTTTTGTACGATGTGTAACACCAACTTGTCTGTGGCTAACTGTTGCCACTGCTGTAAATGGTACTGCAAGTTGCCCCCCACTTGCTGCGGTGGGTGTATCTGGTCCATGGCAACCAGGTTTGTTTTTGCCGTCTACCCCTAGAGGAGGATGTGGTTTGTCATTTTCTTGGCGCTCGTTTGTAGTCCTTTTGTTTGTATGGGTACGCCCTGCGATACCCCTGGTAGTAAGTTTGTGAATATGAGGATCCCCTCTGGCATACCTTTCCGCCTCCATTGGTCGCTGGGGAACGACTTGAGGCTCCTTGGAAGGAACGAAAAGTGAGTCTCACCGTCAGTGTGGTGAACGATCTCGCCTTATCGGTGTCTATTTTTATCGCTTTTAGGGTGTCGTCGATTTTGGGACCAAAGAGTTGGTCTCCCTTGAAAGACATGTACCTTTGATTGAACATCTGCTCTGAAATCCGTGCATTTGAACCATGCCTGTCTCCGTAGCACAAGGCCATTACTGATTTCTCTAAAACCGCTTTCCGCTATATCGACTGCGATGTGGACTGCATGAATGTAGGCATCGGCCCTTTCTCATAAGATATCCAGGGCCGCTTTCTTTTATCCTAGCAGCGATATCCGGTTCCACATCTCACGGTCGTATCTCGAGATTATTGCCAGTAAATTAGCCGCTTTTACTGTCGTGGCTCCTGTGGCCAGAATTTTCTTGCCAAATGAGTCTCGTTTCCTGCTGTCATTGTCAGGTGGTACTGTGCATTTTTGACCCTGAGCGTTTGATTTTCTGCATGCTGCTGCTACCACCGAGTTGGTTGTTGGCTGGAATGCAAGGCATTTCGAGGATACCTCCGGTGCCTTACATTTTTTCTCCAAATGCTGCTTCGGAGAAGAGTTTTCTCATGAGAAAAAGCCCTTCTTCACAGACATGGTCTTGAATGTGAGTTCACATTACCGGTGTCCTGCGCTTGTGCATTAAATCGAAAAGGAAACTATCCTTTTTCTGCTCAGATGGAATTAGGCCAAATTCCTCAAGCCATTTGGACCGTATTGTGAAATGCTGTTATGTCCTCAGGTGAAGACTGATGCAACGGTTCTTCAGTGTCTTGGTTTAGACACAAGTCCATATCATCCCAGTTATTCGGCTGCTGTGGTTTTGAGGTAAAAAAGTGTCAGTGTCCCTATAACGACCCTCGACGCCCGTGGTAGAGGATTGGAGTTCTCCGTCTTCTTGACAGTATGGGGAATGTTGTGTCCTTGGGTAAATCCCATGTGTTCTAATGGATCTGATGGTCCCGTTTAGTCGTGTGTGTTTTATAGGCTTGATAGGTGGTTCCCTTTGCAGTGAGGTTACACGCCTGGTGTGTGTATTATCTCTTGGTTCATTCACCTGGTTTCTCATAGCCGTTCTTTCAGACCTACGGGATTCCCCTTGAAGGCCCTGGTGCCTCATTGGGTGCTTGTGGGTGGGTCTGGTTCACTGATCGTCTAGTAACCAGTTGTTGAAATAGGGACTGAAGAGTAAATAATACTTGTAATAACAATAGAGATTGCGGGTTAAGTCAAGGTCCTGTTGGCTGTGGAGGGGCGGCCGAGTCTCTGATGTCGGCTCTGGTAACTCCTGTAACCTTGGTTGCACAGGTGCTTACCGCGGCGAATATAGGTCTCCCTCAGATGACTGGGGTGAGTACCCCTGTTCAAATAATGAATCAAAATGGTGCTCCAGTATCTGGTCTGGAAGAATTGACGAGACCGGAAACAGGGCTGGACCTTTGGTGACCGAGGTAATGATGGCTCCCCACTTCTAGCTACTGTAGCCTGGTCCAGAACGACATTAGGCGAGTGCAGGGTTTTGACCAGAACTTTAAGGACTATTGGCCCTTGTTGTACAGGTGCAGAGTCCTCCATTTCCTCTTGCTCCGTTCAGCCTGGTATATGTTTATCTCCAGACTTGTGTTTGTGCTTTAATTTTCCTTCTTTTTCTGTTTTTTTAAAAAAATTTGAGTGCCCGTAGACAACGACGCTCCAATTTCCTTTTTCGGGCCCTCGCCGATTGATGGAGCAGACAGGAATGTTGTCGTCGACGTTGTTTGGCCTTCTGTGGGCAGCACTGTCGACTGAGAAATAGCCCACACTGTTGACAACAGGGTCTTTGCAGACAGTTGTCGTCAGCGGGTGTGTGCGTGGATGATATTGTCGTTGACGTAGATTTTTTTTTTTTCCTGTTTACCAGTTGACTAGGTCGGCGACGATGGTTTGATGATGAGGCTGATGACAATGGTTTTATGGTCGACAATGATTGAAGGAAGTAGTAGAAGATGAAATTCTCTCCTCTGACAAGGCCCTTTTATAGGTTTTTGGCCCGTCTGATCTGTCCTCCACCACACTTCCAGAGAACTCAGCCCGCGAAGTGGGCTACCTGCCCTCACTCAGCCAAAGGGCTAGTCACCTTTTTCTATCCTTGAGGGTTTGTGTGCTAAAGGTAGCACAAATTTCACAATCCTACTGAATATGATGAGGGTAGAGACAGTATATGCATTCGGAATGCTGGTCTCCCTCATACACATTCTTAATTCCACATGACTGGCATGCCTTGAAAAGGGCTTTCCGTTTCTCTTCCACGTTATGAAAGTAAAAGCACTTATCTGTATTTTTATAAAGTTGTAAAGAAGTATTTCAAAGTTTTTGAAGAAAAATGCAGGAGAAAGCCCTCAGGACTCTGCAGAGCGATGTGCGTTTAGAATCTGAAAATGGCCTCCTGGGTGGAGCTGGTCACTCAACGTCCCATTGGCTGAGGCAGAATACACTCAAAAGGACATGAATTGGGCTACTAAAGTTAACTTTAAAACTCTTTTATAAGCTATATTAAAATGTTACAGAGAATTCCCAGTCTGCCAGCGGGGAATATTCAAAGCATGAGAATCCAGGAAAAAACCAATGCTGGAGTCATCATTAGGAATGGAAGTTGGAGTAGGCAGTGTTCGCAGAAGAGGTATCGGGTGAGAAGGAGCACAGTGAGAACTGTCAGACGGAGAGAAAGGGATGAATGACAGAAGGTTTACATTTCCTTTTAGTAATAAGTGAGGCAAGTGGCGAGGAGAGGTACGAGGGGGGGGAAGGAGATGGTGGGGGAAACAATGGAGTGATCAGATAGGGATGGTGCGACTGGGAGTATTAGAGGGCTGGGAGAGAGGTGGAGATTAATAAGAGATCCAAATAGTTATCACTATTCTGAGTTGGTAAGCTCGATAGAGTGGAGAGCGTGTGCATTAAGAAAAGATTTAAGTTCAGATTTCTGAGAAGTGGTTGGCGAGGGAAGGTTAACGTCACCTAAGAGAATGAGGTGCTGTTTAGTGGAAAGAAAATCAAGACGTTGCCCAAGTTCACCAAAGAATGGTCCGGTGGGACCAGGAGGGCAATAAATCGCAATGATGTGAACCGAACGAGGCAGAGCAATAGTAGAGATGGTGAATTCAAAAAAGGTAGGGGAGGACGTGGCATTGGATATTAGTAAGGCATTAGTGCGGAAGAGTAGGTGTCATACGCCTCCATCTCTGCCAGACAGACTAGGAGAGTGAATGAAGTATAGTTTGGAGTGTAAGGAACTCATGGTGGCAACAGTAAAGACAGACAAAAGTGATCACAGTTCAAGGGAGTTTCTTGAACTTCACAATGGGTCCGATAAACGCCTGATCTAAACTTAAATCTAAGATGGGAGCAAGCTACGACCATCAAATTATAAGGCAGTCCAAGTGGAGTCTTGTCAAATAGAAGGGCCTATACTAAAAATAAAGCGATTGGAAATTCCTTACTGCTAAATTACAAAAAGTGTGGGATAATGTGTGGTCACAAAATGAAGTCAGGCTTGTATGGCTGGGTCTCCCTTCACCATGGTTGAAGCACGGGACAATATGGGACTCATTCGAGCACAGCATACTCCTTAGCCTAATCAGTACGAGGTTCACCATTCAGTTCAACTATATCAAAACCCCTCAGAGCTTCAGTCTCCTTCTTGCAAAAGTCTCTTGCCTCAGAAGGCTGGCTGATTCAAAGAAACAAACAGATAAACAAAAGTTCTCTCAGTGATCTTGCACCTTGGGAGAGTGCCTCTTGCCCCTAGGATCTCCCTCTGCCGGGCTCAGATCCTCTTTGCGAATTGGGCTTCCCTCAGTCAGGTTCACGACGGCCTTTCTTTAAACACAGTTCATGCATTACTCCATTTCATCAGAAAGCGTTGGTTCACTTTCTCCTAGATTTCTTTCAGCACCCTTCTGTCTGTTTCACAGGGGGGAGATCGTGTTCGTCTCTGCTTGTTTAGCTAGTTTTGACTAACAACACAACAGCCATGCACTAACACCAGACGGCCCTTTAGAGACACAAGAAAAGTGAGCCCGGCCAAACCAGATTGCATTCAGCTGCCGCAGGCCTATATGCAGGCTTCTATGCAATTTCCGTTCTTGTGGAGACAACAGGTCATATCTGCAAATGACCCAAGGTGGCACCCCCACCTGACACTGATGTGTCAGAGGGAAGGAAATGGGGAGTGGGAAGGAACCACCACTGATTGATAGGCCACCTTAGACACCAATGGAGGTCCTCCATCTATGCCAAGCATATTAGAATCGGACGACCAGGGTTTCGAATGAAAGGACAATTTTAACAGTCTCATGTGCAATCTGGCGTGAGTGACTAACACACGTGACCCAGGAGTCTGTGAAACATCAAAGCTGGTAGAACTATGGAGATTTGCACACAGTTAGGCAAAGGCTCGGTGATTGATTTACAGGCCTTTTTTGTTCATGGAAACAAAGAAACCGGCCAACAATTGCTGTTGTACAGATGTGGGCTCTAGCGACACCAGTCATGCAGCCTCTATAGTGCTTTGAACTGGTGCAGTCCAGTTTGTGGCCTTGGGCCAGGATTTCAAATCCTGTGGTGATGGTCTGGGGCGATTGCCAGTTGCAGGGGCCAATCCGAATGGCCAGCCACCTGACCTTTTTTTGTAACCCCCGTGTGACTGGTGTGTCGACTTAGACAAACTCCTTTGTATGAGAATAGATCTAGGTGCGATCCCAAGCCAACAATCCATTATGACCTGTATTTTCATGGAAGGGGGGGGGGTCATTTAATTACCTGCTGGAGGATTACCGTAATTTTTTGGGCTCTTTAAGGAACACATTGGGCCATCCTGGCTGGACCCTTTGTCCTGGGCCTATCTACAGTTCCAGTTTGCAGCTGCTGACCATCCCTTCTTGGGCCTTCTCTGTCCTCCTACTTGCCTCCCTCATTGGCGGGACCAGGCCGTCCATGCTGGAACCATCTCTGGAACGTTTTACTGCCAACTTCCTATTTTTGTGCTTTGGTCATCCCTCCTTGGTGTTGGAAACTACCAACGCCAGGAAGGATACGGAGGCATCTATAACCTGCCCCTCTTCTACTCCTAGACCACCCAGGGTCTTCATTTATTTACATACAGAAGGAACAATGTTCGTTTGATCACAAAAGAACGTAAAATAGATAAGAAATCCGATTTGATGGGAAGCAGTGCGCTTCTTACAATGGGGTGAGTTTGAGGGACATTCTGACCATGTCGGGGAGGGGAGTAATATATATATATACATATATATACATATATACATATACATGACAATGCATTACTTACCGTAAAAGCATTTCTGATGGTTGTATCTGCTTAGATTCCTCATGCTGTGCATAGTCCGACATCCAGTGGTCACTGCGGAGTATTGCATTTTGCTTTTCGTAGTCGAAAAGGGGACGTCGACAAGGCGTGTCTGTAACACTATCCCTATAGTGACGTGCGGTGTACCCACAATCCCTCATGCGTCGAGGTCCCTTGGTTTATATTTTTTCTGCCCTGAGGGAGCCTTCTAGACGTGAGTGAGTACAGAAAAGAGAGATATAAAACAATGTCTATGTTCCTTCCATCCGAGCGGGGAGGAAGGGTGGGCGCATTTGAACCTAAGCAGATACAACCATCAGAAATGCTTTTACGGTAAGTAATGCATCGTCTTCTGATGTTTGCTAATCTGCTTAGAATCACATGCTCTGCATAGACTAGCGAGCAGTACCCGGAGTTGGAGGTGGGTTGTGAGAAGGAACAGTAGAGAAAAGATGTCTTAATACTGCTTGTCCCACCTGAGAATCAGATCTAGAGTGAGCATCTAGACAGTAGTGTTTTGTAAAGGTGTGTACAGAACTCCAGGTTGCCGCTTTGCAAATGGACTCGAGGGGAACATTTACAATGAATGCTATGGATGCCCCAGTGCCTCGAGTAGAGTGTGCTCTTGGCTTGAAGGGTAGTTCTCTCTTAGCAAGAGAGAGAAACAGAGTGATGCATTGAACAATCCATCTAGATCTAGTGGACTTTGAGACTGCATCCCCTTCTCTTCCTGCTGCCACCGAGACAAAGAACTGATTAGTCTTTCTTAGTGGTCTAGTTCTTTCCATATAAAACATGACAGCTCTGCGCACATCAAGTGTATGCAGGCTTTTTTCTCCCAAATTTGAAGGGTTTTGAAAGAACGTTGGTAGTTCTATTGACTGGTTGTCATGGAATTTCGAGATGAATTTCGGTGCAAACCTCGGGTGTGTGCGTAAAACCACTTTATATTTGTGAACTGTTACAGAGGGGTCTAGAACAGAAAGAGCCTGTAGTTCACTTACTCTCCTAATGGAGGTGATAGCTATTAGGAAAGCAGTCTTAAGAGTGAGGTCCTTAAGAGTTGCCTTGTGCATGGGTTCAAAGGGTGAGCCCATGAGCCTGGTAAGTACCACATTTAGGTCCCAGCCGGGAGCTGGGTTTGCTATCGGAGGGTGTATTCTCTTTACCCACTCCATGAAGGCTTTGATAACTGGGACTTTCCACCATGACACTTTAAGTTGGGAAGTGGTGTATGCAGAAAGTGCCGCTAGGTGGACTTTAATAGAATTGAACACTAGACCTGAGTCCAGTAAATGGGTCAGGTACAGAACAATGTGCGTGGGAGAGCAGTCAACCGGGTTGATGCTTCTTCCTCTACACCAGATGACAAATCTCTTCCATTTGCTAGAATAACAGTGACGAGTGTTAGGCTGTCTAGCCTCCCTGAGGATGTCCATGCATCTCTGCGGGAGCTGTAAATGTCCAAATTCTATGATCTCAGGAGCCAGGCTGCTAAGTTCATAGTCTGATGGCATGGATGCAGAGTCCTGCCCTTGTCCTCTGACAGCATGTTGTACGGGCAGGGAAGTTTCACTGGAGGAGATAGAGACATCTCCATTAAGTGAGCAAACCATGGCTGCCGGGCCCACATAGAGGCCACTAGTATCATGGTAACTTGTTCCTGGTGCATCTTGTGCACAATCTTGTTGAGAAGGGGAGTCGGGGGGAAAAGCGTAAACAAATTTCCCTGACCATGGAATCGATAGACCGTTCCCCTTGGATTGGTTCTGGGGGTACCTGGAGGTGTAATCTTGGCATTGTGAGTTCTCCAGAGTTGCGAACAGGTCTATTTCTGGGAATCCCCATTGTGTGAAAACATCGAAGACGATGTCTTCGTGTAACCGCCATTCGTACTCTGAGGGCAGAGGGAAGTCTCTGCTGAGTTCGTCTGCTAGCAGATTGAGTTCCCCTGGTACATGTTGTGACAGTAGGAACATGTGTTTGAGAGCCCACTTCCAGATGTTCTGGGACAGCTTGGACAGTCCTGGAGAGTGAGTGGCCCCTTGCTTGTTGAGGTAGTACATGGATGTGGTGCTGTCCGTGAGGACCATCACTGTCTTCCCTTGTAGGTGTGCCTGGAAGGCTTTTATTGCCTTGAACACTGCCAGTAGCTCCAGTAAGTTTATGTGCTTGGATGCTACGCTCGGAGTCCACACTCCGTGAGCAGTCTAATGGGATAGGTGAGCCCCCCCATCCTGTGAGGGATGCGTCTGTGGTTAGAGTGGCTTCCACTGCGGGGATGGTGAATGGTTTCCCTATTACCAGGTTTTCCTTCGACCACCACCGTAGCGAGAGAACCAAGGCCTGCGAGACCACCACTAGATCGTCCCATTGTCCGCTGGCCTGACATCACTGGCTGTTGAGCCACTCTTGCATTGGGCGCATGCGCAGGCACGCGTGAGGTACCAAATAAATACATGACGCCATCATTCCTAGCAAGCGCATTGCTCTGCGTACCGTCACATCTCGACCTGCCACATATTGAGGGATCTGAAACAGCATGTTTTGGACCCTCTCGTTGGAGGGGAAGACGAGGCCGCCCTTTGTTCGAATTAGAGCCCCTAGGAATTGTTTGATCTGGCTGGGGTCTAAGCTGGACTTCTTCTCGTTGATGGAGAAGCCCAGTTGGAACAAAAGGTCTACAGTCTTTTGGGTATTTGAGAAGCATGTTTCGTAAGAATCCCCTGTTATGAGCCAATCGTCGAGGTAAGGGTATACTGGGATAGACAACCTGCGCAGGTGGGCCGCTGCCACTGCCAGTACTTTCGTGAATACCCTCGGTGCTGATGCTATGCTGAAGGCTAGCACTCTGAACTGGTAGTGTTTGCCCTCTATCATGAACCTGAGGTATTTCCTGTGCGCTGGCAACATTAAAATATGAAAGTATGCATCTTTCATGTCCAGTGTTGTCATGTAATCACCTTGAGATAACAGGGGAATCACTTCCTGTAAGGTCACCATACGAAACTTTTGAGGTTTGACAAATTTGTTCGCTGGGCGCAGATCTAGTACACGGCGCATGGTTAAGTCCTTTTTGGGTACAAGGAAGTACACTGAATAAATACCTTCCATTACCTGAGATAGAGGCACGACCTCTATGGCCCCTTTTTCCAGTAGCTGGTCCACTTCTTGCAGAAGGATGGCAAGGTGTTCTGGTGTCATGCGTCGTCCCCTTGGGGATCTGTACGTTGGGGAACTGTTGAATTCTATACAGTAGCCGCGGGCTATGGTTGATAGTACCCAGCGGTCTGATGTTATTCCCTCCCATGCTGGAAGAAAGGATGTTAATCGGCCCCCGACCGGCGATGCATGGGAGGGGACCCGAACCTTCAAGTCATTTGGTGTTGGTGGCTTGGGAACCTCTGGGGGTTGAACCCCGACCTCTCCCCTTGCCACGGCGTTGTCCTCTCTGGTTGTATTGTCCACTGGTACCTTGGTTAGAGGACCAGTTGTTTACAGAGTACTGCTGCTGCTGATTTTGCTGCTGGCGTTGGCCTCGAAAAAAGCGCCTATTGCCATAGCCACGTCTGTTAGGAGGCCTAGAAATCTGGTCTAGGGTTTTGATGGTGTCAAACACTTTCTTTGCCGTTTCTAGTGCCTCATCAACCGCCTTCCCAAAGAGGTTGGCATCTTCTATAGGCTTGTTGATTAGAGATGCTTGTGTTTCAGGTTTAAACTCCGAATTACGCAGCCAGACATGGCGTTTGAGAGGTATTCCTTGGACTAGGGAACGGCCAGCCGTTTCTGCAACATCCAGAGTGTTTTTCACCATGCTTTGGTTGACTAGGGTCCCTTCAGTAATCGTGGCCAGAAGCTGTGTACGTAGGGGTTCTGGCACCTCCTCGATATCCTTACGTAGCTTGCTCCATTGTTCATCTGCGAAACTTGCTAGCAAGGAGTTGTTGTTTGCAATCCTTGCGGAAAAAGCAGCAGGGGCTGTGATCCTCTTACCTAGGGCATACCATTTTTTACCCTCTTTATCTGGTGGTGCCTCGCTGGTTGACAGCGGGGACCCCTGCTCTTTTCCTTGTATTTGTCAGCACTAGGGAGTCTGGTACAGAGTGGCCCCTGACGTACAACGGGTCTGAAGGCGAGGGACTGAATAGTTTTTCCATCCTCGGGTTGACCCCTCTGACCAATGCGGGGGTAGATAGTGAAGGGATAATTTGTCTCCTTATTGAGGCGAGGAGGAGAATGGTTTGGCTGACAGGGGGGTTCTCTTTGATTACCTTCTCCACAAAGTCAATGTCAGGAGAAATCTCCCCAGCGTCCATTTTGAAATGCGCTGCTGCCTTGCGTAGTAGTGTATTAAATGTAGGTTGATCGTCTATAGGTGACGTGTTCCTATTAGGTGAGTCCTTGGTAGGGGACAGGTTTAGGGCATCGGGGTCCGAAAACGCTGATGGGGACTGCCAGGGCTGTGAAGCACCTTCCTCTGGGTCTTCTCCGAAGCCCCACTCACCTATATCTGGATTACCTTCAAAACCCTCCTTCTCTGGGTTTTGTTCCTTTTCGTTGCCTAAAAATGTGTCCCCCTCCTGGAAGTGGGGGTCCTCTCCAGTGAGGTCATATAAATCTACATCCTCTTGAGATGGATTAAATAGCCTAGGGAATTTAGCCCTGGGGTCCTCCTGAGGTCCATCTCTTGCCCTTTTGGGTGTTGGTAGGTTTGAGTCTCCATAAACCTCTCCATCTTCTCCATACAGAACTGGAGTCTGTCCAGGGTCTCATTCGGTACCCCTGGGTGGGTCGGGGGGGGCGGGTCCGGGGGGTGAATAGGTTATTCGGCCTGAAAACGCTTCAACCTCTCCCACAACGTCGAAGAAAGGTTTCCGTCGCCGTCTGAAAAGCCTTCTGGCAGGCTAGGAGTCCCTCTAGATGAAGGGGGCAGTTCCTGCCTTCCTTCCGGCCTTTTCGGCGTTTCTCTAGCCTTCTGAGCCGTATTCGACGTATCTTTCAACCGTCCGCCTCTGGCTATCGGTGGAAACGATCCTCTCCAGGCTCTCGACGATTAATTTGTCTGTGGAGGGCTCTGGTCTCGACGTTACGGGCGTCGTGTGTTCTACGGCGACGGGCGCTCTCTGACGGAGCGCTTCGTCTGGTGGTTTGGGGGTAGCGCCCTTATCTGGGGGAAGCCCAGACGCTGGTCGCGTTTGCAAGGGGGGCTTAAGACTCTTACGGTCTGAGGACGCCGGTGGAACCTGCGTCTCCGTTGGCGCTGATGGTTTCTTTGTCTTTGACGAAGAGCCGTGGGTTATGTGTTTATGGGAGTGTTTTTTGTGTGCGTCAGTGTCGCCGGGGTGTTCATCCCCATAAGCAGGGCGTGAGCCGAGCTCGTCGGGGCTGGGAACAGACGACGAGGAGCTCGAGCGCTCCTTAGAGAGGTCTACGACTTCTGAAACGGATGTCGGGTTATCACATTCCTCGTCACTTTCTGCAGCGGCGGGTGAGGAATCGGACCTCGACATGGCGTAGGCCGCCCACCTCTTGACCCTGCGGTCCTTTAAAGTCTTAGGCTTAAGAAGCTGACAAGCCGCGCAGCCGTCTTCCTTGTGATAGAGGGGCAAGCAATGGTTACACCGTTTATGCTGGTCTTTCCAGGTGAACTTGCCCTTGCAACGCGGGCAAAACCTAAAGGGTGTCCGCTCCATAGCCGAGGAAATATTTAGCCGTGATAACAACCCCGAGGGAAAGGGAGGGGAAAGGGAAAGGCATTCTCAGAGAGAAACAAGAAATGTCCCACAACCCCACTCTCCCTACTGTCTTTTGGCCGGCGAGGCCAGGCCACGTGTTCGGCAGCGCCAAAGGATCTCCTCCGTCTCGTCCTCGAAGTTCTTGCTCGGTGGAGAAACAGCTTCTCAGCTACGTCGAGGGAGTGATCTATGTAATGGATATTAATAAGGAACGACCAAAGGTAGAGTAAATGAATTTGCAATGTCTCTCGAGGAGCTCCGAGTAAAGGCGACCAATATCTGGGCGGAAAAAAACAATCTGAGGGACCTCGACGCGTGAGGGATTGTGGGTACACCGCACGTCACTATAGGGATAGTGTTACAGACACGCCTTGTCGACGTCCCCTTTTCGACTACGAAAAACAAAATGCAATACTCCGCAGTGACCACTGGATGTCGGACTATGCACAGCATGTGATTCGAAGCAGATTAACAAACATCAGAAATGTATTTATTAAGGACAACCAGCAATGGACATTTAGGCGGTAGGGACAGTTGTGCTCAGGATTTGACCACGATGAGTAAAGTGCTAGAGTGAAGGCAGAGGAAGTGATATGATATGATATGATATGATATGATATTTGTAACGCGCCTATACACAAGTGTTTCAAGGCGCGACGAGGCAGGGAGGGAGGGAAACAAGGGGAAGACAGACAAACGATCCTACTAGGCCAGGTGTCATTCAGATCGCGCAAGTGCAGAGGTAAGGGGAAAAGGAGAAAGTGCAGGGGGAGGAGGTGGGGGGGAAGTGCGGTACAAGGTAAGTAGCGTAAAAAAAATAAATAATAAGTAATAAATAAAAGGGCCAGCTGGTGGCAAGTGCGAGGTAAGTGCAGAGCAAGTGCTGGGAAGGGGGCTGTAGGGATGCAGTGACAGTCCCACAGTGCAGGGGGAGCCAGGGAGGCAGTGCAAGTGGAGAGTGGCTGGGACCTGGACCGAGGTCGCTGAGAGTGGCTCAGATGCAGGTTTAGTGCAGAATTCAGTGGGGAGTTAAGCAGGTTTAGCAGGGGAGAGGGAGAGAGAAGGCAGAAGCGAAGAGGAAGGTTTTGAGGTGCTTCCGGAACCGGAGATGGTTCTCCTCAAGTTTCAGGGAGGCAGGAAGGCTGTTCCAGAGGGAGGCCCCTGCTGCGGAGAGAGATCTACCCCCAGCTCGTTGCTTCGAGAAGCGGCTGACCATGAGGGAGTTGGAGAAGGATGAGCGAAGGGCTCGTGAAGGAAGATATTTAGGAAGAGAGAGTTGAAGGTATTTAGGCCCCAGGCCCCAGAAGGCCTTGTGGACAATGCAGAGGGTTTTGAACTTAATCCTCGCAGCCACTGGGAGCCAGTGAAGAGATTTCAGTCCTGGAGAGATACGGTCCCTGGGCTTGAGGCCAAGGACAAGTCTCGCAGTTCTGTTCTGGATAAGTTGCAGAGGGCGGAGAGTGGAGGCAGGCAGATTAAGATAGAGGCTGTTACAGTAGTCCAGCCTTGAGAGAACCAGGGCTCGGGAGACAGTGAGCTTCTGGGGGAAGGAGAGGAAGGGAAGAATACCTCTGAGGAGGTGCAGCTGGTAGTGTGACTTCTTAGAGACGTCAGATATATGAGGAGAGAAGGAGAGTGTGGAGTCGAAGATGACCCCAAGGTTTTTAGCCTTGCAGGTAGGGGCAGGAAGGGGGCCAAGGGAGGCCGGCCAGAGAGCTGCAGGGAAGGAGGGAGTGGGTGTGCCGATGAGTAGAATCTCAGTCTTACTGGCGTTAAGGCAGAGGTCATTGGCGGCACACCATTCCTGGATAGCAGACAGACAGTCGGAGATGAGGGAAGGAGAGGAGGAGGCCGAGGGTAGCCTGAAAATGAGCTGGGTATCGTCCGCATAGCACTGGAAGTAGGGGCAGAGAGCGGCGATGCGGTGGGCAAGGAGTGCCAGATACTGGTTGAAAAGCCAGGGAGAGAGGTTGGATCCCTGGGGGACACCACAGGTGGAGAAAAAGATGTCAGAGAGGAAGGAGCCCATTTGGACCTGGGAGGGTCGACCGGAAAGGAAAGAGGTCAGCCATGCCAGAGCCTGACCAGTGATACCCAGGTTATCACGGAGACGGTTGAGCAGGATGGCATGGTTGACAGTGTCAAAGGCAGAGGAGAGATCGAGCAGAATGAGAACACAGGGAGTGTTGGAATCGAGGTTCAGGAGCAGGTCCTCACGGATGTTCAGGAGAGCAGTTTCCGTGCTTCGGGCCGCTCTGAAGCCGGATTGATGGTCATGAAGATTACCAACAGATTCAGCATGGAGGTTAAGCTGGGAGATGGCCAGTTTCTCCAGGAGCTTGCCCAGGAAGGGAGTGATGGAGATTGGGCGATAGTTGGCCGGGCAGGAGGGGTCGGAGGAGGGTTTCTTGAGGAGGGGGTGCACAAGGGAGTGCTTGAGGGGGGATGGGAAGACTCCAGAGGCGAATGAGTGGTTGCAAAAGGCAGCCAAGGCAGGAGCCAGGGAGTCGATGTGGTCCTTGATGGTTTTGGAGGAACAGGGGTGAACCTGTTTAGACGAGGCTTTCATAGATCGGACTTGTCTGGAAACCTCATCAGCAGAAAAAGGTGGAAAAGCAGAGAAGGAGGGCGGAGGGGAGGCTGCAAGAGAGCAAGAGGAAGGGCCGGGAAGAGAGGGAGGGAGGAGAGAGGAGGAGAGCGAGGACAGGATGTCCTGAGTTTTTGAGATGAAGTGCGAGGCCAGTGCGGTGCAGAGGGCCTGGGAGGGGACAGGAGAGGTAGAGACTGCAGCAGGGTTGGCCAGCTCCTTGCAGATTTTAAAGAGTTCGGCCGAGTTGTTAGATGCCTCAGAGATGCGGGCTTGGATAAGGGCTCTCTTCTTGGTGAGAACGGAGAGCCGGTATTGCCTTTGGAGCAGGCGGCAGGCCAGTTTGTCAGAGGATGAGCATGAAGCACGCCATTTCCTCTCTGCCACCCTGCACTTGCGTTTTAGGGTGACGAGATCCGAGTCATACCAGGAGTTACATTTGGCTTTGGGCTTCAGGCGGATTCTCATGACGGGGGCAAGGATATCGAGAGTATCAGATATAGAGGAATAGAGGATGGAGAGGGCTGTGTCAGGGTGGGAGTCAGCCGAGGGGGGAGGAGGGGGCGAGAAGGTAGCAGCGAAAGCCTCAACTGACACGCGCTTCATGGGTCGGATGACCGAGAAGGTGGGTGGCAATGACGAGGGTGGCTTTGCCTGTGGGGTAGGGAGGGAGAGGTGGGAGGATAGGAGAAAGTGATCACTCCAGGAGAGAGGAGTGGAGAGAGGGAGGGAGAGGGGAAGGTCAGAAGAGATCAGAGCATCAAGAGTGTGCCCTGCAGAGTGAGTAGGCCCAGAGGGGAGGATAGAGAGTGAGAGAGAGTTGCAGAGTTCGCGAAAGAGACCAGTGGGGGGACAGAGGCAGCTTAGGGGCGAGGGCAAAATGTTCGCTAGCAGGCAGATGAGCGGTAGGTTAAGAGGGTAACTCAGAGGTGATGAGGCAGGCTTTTAGTTTGGCTTCGAACAAATCCATTTGGACCATTTCTCGGATGTCCAGGGGAAGAGAATTCCATGCAAGTGGAGCAAGAAAAGAGAACGAGTGGAAGCACAGGGACAGCGAGGTGCCACAGGGGTAGTCTGGGAGGCAGAGCAGAGATTACGAGAAGGCTTGCAGAGTTGGATAGAGGAGGATAGATACTGTGGTGCCTTTACTTGGATAGATTTGTGAACCAGGTGTAGAAATTTAAATATGGCCCCGTTTTGCATTATCAGCGATCCAGCCTTGTGACGGTACAATGAAAACGAGGGATTTCAAAGAGTCATGGTAGCGAAATTAATGATCTTATCGAGCGGACAGAAAGCATAGTTGGGGAGACCAAAGAGGATGCTGGCACAGTAGTCCAGTTCAGAGAAGACAAGAGTGGTGAAGAGATGCTTGGCGGTGTTGAAAGGAAGGAGGTTGAGAAGAGCTGCTGTTGCAATTTTGGAGATTAAAGTGGACATTTTGATAGATGGATCAGTGGAGAGTTCAGGAAAAGAGAATATTTGGATTTCATCCGCAAAGAGTAAGAGAATCCAAAAGGAGGAGATTAGTGCCCCAAGAGCAGAGGTGTAGACTGTAAAGAGGAGCGGAACCAAGACAGCCTTGTGGAACACCAGCAGGTAGGGGAGCGAGTTGAGAGGTGTTGTCATATCCTACTCTTCTTAATGGAACCATCTTCTATTGGAGGGATGCCTTTCTTTGTTCTTTGACCAAATGGAGCCTACTTTGCTGGGTTTTCTCGCCTTTCTAGAATAATTCTCACTGCTGCGTTAGCTTCTGGCTTGAGGCTCCAACCCTTAGGAAGGGCCCTTGCACTTCTTTTCCAGCATCTGGGTAGTCATTTGTATGGTGTTCCATGATTGTCCGGATCCTGTGAACCATACCTGGAAAAGACTTTTATTCTATGAGCTGTTTGGGGATTCCTGAAACTACTTTTCAGGAAAAATCCCTGAACAGCGAGAGGCGGGTGTTGAGTTTTTGTACCATCCTCTGTTGGGGGCACCAGAATCACTGACCTTAATGGGGGCTAAAAAAACGGACAAGAGAGCAAAGCCCCAAACCCCTATTAAAGTATAGGTAACATGGACAGAGCGACAAGACTTAACTCTCTGGTATAGGTAAGTAGGCTGACAAAGGTACAATTAGTCTGCACACATCTCTAGAAAATACACCTCACTGATATACTGAAAACACAATCTTATTAAGTCACACAGTCTATCAGGTCAAAATAAATATGTAATGTATGATATGTAGTATTAATATAGTACTAAAACATGTATGATAAAGAATACAAATGTCTATGCAGACCCAATTCCACTAGCAATAACCCAGCATAAAATAAAGGGTGGCGAGAACAATGGAAGTACAAACCTAATAAGCAGGTAAACACCCCTATGGGCCTGCAAAATTCTGTAGTGTCCTAAAGACACAACCGATACCCCACGTAGGTTGAAGGCCCCAGATCTGGTGGTCAGCACCTAACACATAGGCAGGGGATGGGAGAAAAGGGATGTAGACAATACCTTTGAGGAAAAATATGATACAAATCCCAAAGGCCTACAGCAATATTCCACAATATAATTAACCCCAAAGACCTATTGCAGAGTTCGATGAATGGACCAGAATCCCCAGAGAAAGAAGCAGCACAGCAGGAGAACCTCCAATATAAGTCTATGGGAAATTCAGTAGGGGAGAGTATCGCAAATAAGCTCAAAATCCTAAGAAGAAGTGTTTACGCTTGTATTTCAGCTACAGCAGAGCAAAAAAAAAAAAAATAACCTGGCCCAGTACAGCTCGTTTTTCTAGGTGCAGTGTATAGGATCCGGTGCACAGGGCCATGCACCTGAGCCGGCGATGACCCTCAAGACCTAGAGAAAGAAGAAATTACCTTATTAAGACTGAAGCAAAAAACTCCTGTGAGGAAGGCAAGTGCAACCGTGAAGATGGCTCCTGGTGACTGTGCACAAAGGAGGCAAGCAGCTCAGCAGCAAAAAATCCCAGGATAGGGTTAACGATTGGAGGCGACTTTGGGCATCCCCAGCAGAAGATCATGAGGTGTGTTGAAGTCTCAATGTTAGTAAAGTTCTAATTTTAGCAACTTTCCCTCCATGTCGATGGACCAAACTTTTTGCTTTTGTACTCCGTATTGCACTTTGGAGAACTGACCAGTCCTTCAGACTGTCAGTACTAGAAAACTAGGTTTCTCTTTTCTTTTTACATGTTATCTATTTTTTTGGGGTCACTGGTTATCATTGCACAATGCATTTTACAATGCAATGGGGTTTCTTCTGTATGACCCTAGACTACACATAAATGGATTTAATTTGTGGTTACTTTAGATGTGCCTAAAAACAAGTTGTGGCAGCAGTTGCATTTTTACTAGTTTTGCAATACGTGTTAGCCTTACCATGGTTTGGCTACCAACTGTGGCTAGTGTCCCAACATGGCTATGCCACGAGGTTTTTGCTTGTTCTTTTGGCCATTTTGTTTGTTGGCCTTTTTCCTGCCTTACCAGGTCACAGAATTCCTTTTATGGTCATGCTCTGCCGGGAAAGAGTGGGAGTGTGATCGCAGGAAGTGCATTGGGACCGTGTAGCCCCAATCCACAAACTGGTTTCGGTATTTGTCTAGAGAGTATGCATGAGGTTCACCATCAGTGGTCCCAATTGGACCACTGCTGCGGTGGGTGTGTGCGTGAGGGGGCAGTTCTTCCTGCCACCATGCCCCAGGGAACCTGCGAGGAGCCAAGCATACTGACCAGCTGTGAAGACGTTAGACGACCCATTGACCCATCCTAAAATGGCCTGTTGACCAACCTTTGCTGCAGTCCCGGTGGAGCCCTGTCTGGCTGGCAATCTTAAGAAGGCCTTCAGTGATACTTTGACTTTGGGAGTGGTGGGACCAACCACTCCAGACCTCTGCTCGGTGCCCAAATATCTAGAGTCTTTGGAAGCATTCCTGGAACCATTCTCTGTACTGACCAACTCCAGGGTGGGCTACCGCAATAGAGGCGTCATGGTTCCGTGTTTCGGCTTGGAACTTTGGGGAACCTCAGCTTGTTCTACAAGAGTCCCTCCTGTTAAATTTCCGTGTTCAGCCTCAACGGGACCCGAGCTAGGAGACCAACTCTGCCCGCGACAACTGTGTCCCTTCCTGTCGTCAGGCATTGGAGACTTTCGTCGAAACCAGCGTTCTCACGTCTGGTCCAGTGCCTAGAGGAGTGCTGCACCCTTGTGAGTTAGAATTGTCAGGACAAACAGGTGGCACAAGCTTCTGAATCCAAACGGGACAGCTCTTGCACCCGCGACTCCTGCGCTCTGGGGAATGGAACCAACAGCAAGAAACCCGACCTCAGATGACCTGCCGAGTCTGAAAGGGGGAAAAAAAGTACTTGAGGGTGCGGGGAGTTACAGCAATTCTTGACTGCACCCCCATCTCCACCTGTAAAAGTTTTGAATATTCTTGAAAAGTTTTACATGTGTTTGGCTTTGGCAAAATTTGTTGCCGAAAGCCCTCAGAAAGCTAGGAACAATTCTAACAGTTTTATTTACTAGAACACGTCATCTACTAACGTTTGGTACCATTTTCCCATCCACAAGACCCTCCTAACCTTTTACCAGCTCCCAAAACGTCTGGAACTGAACTTTTGGGGCCTTTAAGGTTGGACCTTAAGTTAAGGATGTATTCTTGTTGACTGGCATTGCAAATACCCACTGCCTTCTCTTTCAGAATTGTGGGGTCTGGGGGTTGTGATATAATTGCACTGGCTACTAGAGCTGTATATATGTATTTTATAAGTGTTGTGTGATAGTATTACTTGCCTATAGTATTTTTTATAGTTTTTACATGGCCATAAAATACAAAACGGCTGATCGCAAGATTTTAAATAAATACATGTTTCACCAATGGCTACCAAAAAGGTACATTTGAGTTACAAATGTGGTAAAATGTCATGAACCCCTGGAGAAGCAAAATCTATATGCCATCATCCTACTCCCTAAAACAAATGTAGGGCGATGGTCATTGTAGAGAAGCCCCTCAACTCTTGCAATGAGCACAAGGTTTATTTTCACAAAAAATAGAAATGCGCCAGCACAGCACTCAATTGCTGCGGAACATTCTGGCAAAATCAGCACGAACACCACATCAAAAAGGCACACAGCATTATCAGTGACGCGAGTTACATAAGGTACAAATCTGAATCGATGGTTGGCAAGACCCTATAGATAGGATACCTGCCCTGCTCCATAGGGGATGCCAGGCCATTGGTCCCAGCCCCTTCTGTCCATCTTCTTCCACGTGTGCTCGTCCTCTCACGTCAGACAAGAAGCTACAACTAATTGCTCATTATAAAAAGAAAAACATTGCATTCTTCATCTCTAAACCAATGTGAACCTGGTACTGCAGACAAGGGCTAAGAGGATACTTCAAGGTCATTGTAACTAACAAACCCCAACTCGATTCCAGACACATCGGCACCGGTTTGTTGTTTTGCCACTCCCAGCACCTCGCAGCAAAAATCACGTGATCTTTGGTGAAGGCAGCCTGTCCTGGGTTTCTGATCGATGGAGGTGTGGGGGGTCCAAAGAGATTTATGGTTGATGGTCTGGGACAGACTGGTACCTTGGAATGGTGGGGTCTTGGGGCAGGGGGCTTCTGGGTGCTATTACTCAGAGCTGGGGAAGGTTGTAGGCTCGTTTTCTCTTTTTTGTGGTATTGCAGGGACCTTGTGGCCTTACAGGGCGCATTCCCCCTGGGATACAAAATGCTGGCAACCTGAGACAATGAAAGGTCTATGAATCTCTACAACTCTGGAATTTCTCACCAGTGCCCAGGTGACAACCTATTTTCTCATGGGTACACTTATTTATATGTTTGTGGCCAGGGCCTGCAGTCCCAGCTGCAGCGCTGCATTAGGCCTCAATTTGAATACGGCTGCTATTATCTAAGAAGATGTTTGATTTCCAATGTGCTCTAAACCCACAACATGTACTACCCTCCCCGCACAGTAGCCCCTGCTGCAACCCCCTCCACCGAGTACCCCCCCGGAGGCCCTACTGTACGCTACGAGGCCTCTGCCTCATCCGAAACCGCTTGGTGGCCTGGGACGATCGCCCCCCCTTCCCAACATTATCCTACAGGCACCCCTGGGACTAGCTGTCTTTGTGACAACGCAATACCATATACTATAAGTGAGGTAAAACGGGTTAGGTGGGACTTCAGGAGTATTCCCCCTGGACAGCGAAGAAGTTAGTGATCCAAAAGAGAAAAAAAGCAAAATGTTCCCCCAAAATAGGAATTCTGTCTTAACTGAAGAATGCTATGGGTACTCTACTAATCCCTGAAAAAGCTTTCTGTGGTTTCTTGCCGTCTTAACTGGTTATATTCGTTGTTGAAAAGCATTATTTAGTGCACTAGGCTGGATTAAAAGCCCAAATAAATCTTCTAGAATATCCAATTAAATCCAGAAAGGCTTGAAGAGCCCATTTCCTGGAAAGTAGTCACCTTCTGAATGTCCTGTATGTTGGTACAGTTTTTCAGAACCACTAGAGGTATAGGGTTACAGGATGTCAACCTTAGAGGACCTGCAAAGGTTTAATACAAGATTCAACTAAACTCTCACTGGTAGGAGAATGAGCTTCAAGGCTTAGAGAGAAGGAACCTGGTATACAGTTAACTTACACAAGAGGTTGTCAATCAGTAGATTGTCCACATATGTAAGTATAAAAAAAATAGTCATTTATCAACAAAGATGCATTAAGATGGAATACTACAAGTAAAAGCTACATACACACAATGAAAACATCCTCTGCTTGGTTCTGGAGACATCTAGCAGGTTCCTCCTCCCCAAGATAAGGGATGAGCGATCCAGAGCAGGTATACAGGGGATCTGTTGGCCACCCTCACTTAGCTCCTGTCACATTGCAGAGGCAGTCACAAAAGCAGCTTTGCTCAAGAGGCTGCCTCTTTCATGGAGTCAAAGAAAGGTCCACTTGCAGTACGGAAGCACAGGGCTGCTCGGCTCGCCTGGTGTGGGTGCAATAATTCCATACAAATCTAGAATAGGATCCAAATTAGATGGGAAAAGCCAACAGGCAAGGCAGTTCGCCATCACACCAGACTTCCATTCTCCTACAATTAGAAACAAAAAAGGTAAAGGTGCACTGGGGGTGTGGAGGATGGGGGTCGGGGGGACAGGCCGTTGACAACCAGAGAGAAATGTCCAAGAGGAGGGACTAAACATAAGCACCACATCAGAGCTGAAAGCTATCCTCAGGTATGAGGTCCACCAGCCAATCCCTGCACCAACTGTCTGAAGTTACCTACTCGGCCCAAGAGCCAATCGCGATCCCAGCTAATGCACCAGGGTTCCCTTTCACTATTCAGGTTGGAAGGCGGGGCCAAAGCCTTACAAAAGCCAACAAGTTTAGTATGTTGGTGTGGGTGTTTTAAAGAAGGTGGAATGGGTTTGGAGAGCTGTATGGAACGAGCTGGAGAAAGGCGTTTAGAGCAGGAGTAGATGAGTTTGGAAGATTAGGGGAAAGACGGCCATGAAGCTGCTTGGGGAGATTTGTGATGGATTTACAAATACAGCCCTGGCAGGAGGGCAGGGGGGGGGAATTCTGGAGGCCTGAGCCCTACAGTAGCGCTGCACATTTTACAAAAATGGATAACACACTGAGCAGTAAGCCAAACCTAATCAAGGTCACGTAGCATAGCAGCAAGGAATAGTCTCGGGAGGGGTGAGAGTGATCTAGGGCTATAATGTGTCCACAGAAAGCACCTCCAGTTAGATAGTCAAGTACAAAAATACAATTATTTATTAGGCCTTTAGTTTATACATCTAGACAAATATCACAAAACCTTATAAAAACAGATCTATACATCCACACTTGGGAGAAATAGAATAACATTGTATTAATTGGCGAGTGGAATACAGGCAGGCACTCCAATGCACAGAAATAGACAGAACTCTTCAGAATAAACACCAAAACAGATCCCCTCAATCTTATTAAGTCCAACCGTAATATGATTTGTGGGCCTTGTGCCCAACATCACCAGTTCCAAAGTATACACTCTTTATGTAGGTTTATATAGAGATTTGCAGTGCTAGTGGGATTAAAAAGTTACAAACGTTAGATAAAGTTCAGATCAGGACTAACTCAATCCCTCCACATTAGATAAGGTCTAGGGCGAGATCCTTAACCCAGGTGCCACCACCAAAGGCCAGGCCAGGCTAAGCAAGGACTTTATGCTCTTGTTACCCTACAGGAGGCACAGGGAAAAACCTTACCCCCAGGCCCCTGGATCAAGAGTTCTCCGGATTCCACTTGTGTAGGTTCTAGAATGCATCGCAGCCTTGTTCCCATCTTGGTTCCATTGGCAAGGGTCATTTAGACAGAAGAGATACTTTGTTTCAGGGGATTTAGCTTGTCAGTTGCGGTGCCTAGGCATCAGTTCCAGACAGCTTCTAGTAGAAGACCCAAACAAAGAAAGGTGAAGACTTCTGCGGAACAGACTGCAACGGTACAAAAGACAAGATTCAACAGTCACCACTGTCGGACGCGACAGGCAATCATCTAGCACCGTTCATAGGAGCAGACCCAGCACAGCTTCCCTTGGTGTGAGACAGGAGCAGGTGACTTGTGGCACAAGCTGAAAAATCTGCAAAGATCCAAGAATCTGCTCAGGATGGCAACAATTCCAAGGGAGAGCTGGTCAGTCCACTGTTGGGTCAAGGGACAATTCTGAAGGCTTAGCATGCACAAATCCTCCAGCAGCGGGTCGAGGCTAGTTATTCCGTCAGGTCCAGGGGTTGAAGCATAATGAAGGCTTTCTTGAGATCAGGACAGAAAAGAACAGAAGGGCTTCACCGGGACAATACAGGTCAGCAGCAGGGTTCATCCCCAATATTAGTAGCATAGCCCTGTTTTTATACAAGGTTCAGGCTGAGAGCATGCCCAAACCCACCAATGGTACAAGTCTAAAACATTCAGCCAGTGGCTTTACAATCATGGATAGCTACTGGTCACCACATCTGCCTAGCAACAGCCATTCAGGGACCAGAGATGTGGACTGGGACCAGACTGTCACATACAGATAAGGATTTCCTGAACCGAGAAGGAAAAAAGGTAGCCAAAAGAATAATACGACTAAGGAACTCGTGGTGGCAACACTAAAGAAAGACTCACGTGATCACAGTTCAAGGGTGTTCACTAAACTGTATATTCAATTTGGAAAACGCCTAATCTAAGCCTAAATCTAAGATGGGAGGTAGCTACGACCATTAAGAAATAATAAGCCAGTCATAGTGGCGTCTTGTCAAATAAAATGGCTTATACTAAGAAAAACCTATTGCCAATCCTTATGCTAAATACAAAGTGTGGGATAAGGGTCACAGGAAAGAAAGAAGTGTTCACAAATAATAAGTCGGGTATCCCCTTCCCCATGTTTTGAGCACGGGACAAGGTAGGACTCTGGAGCACAGCACATGCTCTAGCTTTCTCAGCACGAGCTAACAGTTCCGTTCACGGCTTGTCGAGGCCTTCGGTGGTTAAGTCTCTTTTCTACAAAGAGAAGTCTATTGCCTCCAAGGACCTGATGTCTTCAATTAAACTAATAAACAAAAGTTCCTTTCTTTTTGCACGTTGGGTGATGCCTTTTCACCCTTGGATGCCCCTTATTCGGGCTCAGATCTACAAGAAGTTTTCAATCAATATCGGGCCCCTTGTAATCAAGCTTCTCGCTCCCGTGGGTCTGATGAGCTCTCAAAATATTCATACAAAAAGTCAACATGTGTTCCAAAGTTGTTCTTTTATTGTCTTTACTTGGGTTTAGGTGATCGTTCTTCACCCCAGGGTTCCCCCTCGTTCGCCTCCCTCGCCAGGTTCACCATGGCTTTCAACACAATCCTCATCTGTAACATTGACAAATCTTAATAACTTTTTAAACAGTTCACTGTGGACATCCCTCAGTCGGGTTCACGCTTGTCAACACACTGTTAATCAGGACTTCAGACTTCGCCCCTGGTCAGCATCCCTCGGTCAGGTTCACTCTTGCCAACTTTACGATGCAGGATACACTTCCCTTAGTTTTCACAATCATCTGTCGGTCAAAGGCTTTCGACTGTACAGAGGAGTTTACTAAAGCCCTGTATGACCACTTTGACCCCCTTCTCGCCTTTCTCCCAAGGCCTTCTGGTTATGGTAGTTCAACAGGGTACTCGCCCAGAGTTTCTCAAGTGAGCACCCACGTAGTGCTTGAATCTACTATGCTGGCTTTCCCCTTGCGTATCAATAGTTCTTTGTACTTTCTTTAATCAACCACTAGCTACTTTCGTTTAACACAGTTCTGTTTCTCATCGGCTCTCACTCGACTGACCGGCTGTGATGAACTGCTAGACTTGCTTGTCTGTGGAGTCAAGGCTGGTACCATTGGGCCACACGTCTCTATCTGGCTTGTCTGTCAGCAGAGGAGGCGCCCGTGTACCATTGACATCTTCTGCAAAACACACTGGGTATTGTTTGTGGTCTTAAGATTCCTTGTCTGGAGGTTTCACAGGCCTCTGTCGATAAGGGCAAGGCCACTTCTCTACTTGGTATCCTCTTGATTCGCGCCGTCCTTCTGCTGCTCTTGAACTACCGTGCTGAGTTAGGTCCATCCTTGTGCGGTCTGCCTTGCTCGTATAGTGCTCTCGTGCTGCACCTTTTATCCCTGGGGGGAAGGGAAAGGGCCATCAGGTGTGTGTGTGATTCAGGTTAATTGCCTGACCATGGCGTTGGCACATATCAGGTAAGTGGACTTGGTGCTTGTCCGTCGCCTCTCGTGGTGTGCAAAAGGGTTGTCAGAAAAGGGGGGCGGGGGGAGGGTAGAGTGTTAGAGTATCCTACGGCGTAGGATGGGGTAGGGGGGGGAAGGTATAACGAGAAGGGAGATACTGCGTCTCATACGTCGTCCCACTTCAACTCCCAAAGGACCCCCCCCCCCAATCCAGGTGATCCTCCCTCACGAGTCCACCCCCCCACGAACTGAATCCAATAGTGATGGCCTTGTCCTGGCCACCTGGATGACAGATCCCCGGGGACTAATAAGAGAAACACCTTCAGGTTTCTTACAATGACCAAAGAACAAGCAAAAGCAACGTATGGCACAGCTAGCTTAGGATGCTAGCCTTTAGAAGTCATTTACAGTAAATGCAAAAGTGCACAAGTAAAATATCACAACAGTAAAATATCCCAGCTGCTACCAGTTTGTCTTAGGCACATTGTAAAAGTAACCAAAAAGCCATTTTATAAAAAGATAAGGATACAAAGGGGGTCATTACGAGTTAGGGGATAACTGTAAAAGGGAAGCTAACTGCAATTATCGCTACTTCACCGGACCGCCAAATCATGAGTCGCCGGTAATACGGTAACCGGTAATACAAATGGCAGGAAATCCGCTGACTGCATTACCGGCAACAGTGATTGCGGCAACGGTAGTCCCGGCAAAACTGTATTACTGGCTAATCACAAGTTGGGGAAAATGGCAGTAACACCACATAGATTTGCCGGAAAAACCTCAGCAGAGATACCTCTACCTGAAAGCAGGAGGTAAACACAAAAAGGTGAGGGAAATGAGGCCACAGGTGCACGCAATGCACACATGAAGCAGATAAAAGGGCAACATCTTCCCCAAACACATTCCTAACACCACCATGCTGCCACTGGAGGACCAACATAGGGTAAGGGGGTGGCAGTAGGAAGAGACATGCAAGGCGGGCACCCATATCCCAGATCAGGACCTTGCCATGCACCCTCACAGGCAGCCAGCTACTCGCCCTGTACGGCTCAACAGGGAGACAATTGATGAGCTGCTGACCCTGATCCAGCAGGACATCGGAAGCAGGATAAACATCTGGACAGCCATACCAAAGCGGTTGAAGGGTGTGTCGGCCCTGCACTTCTTGGCAACGTTCAATTCCAACACACTGTGGGCACACTGCATGGCATCCCCTAGCCACACATTTATTTTCAAATATGCTCAGTCAGGTACTGGAAGAACGCCTGCGCCATGTGTCACGGCGTATTGCCCTAACCACCCTGGCACAAGGCACGATTTTACACATTGGCACACATGGCCAATGTTTAACAGCCCTGGACTGTACCCATGTGGAGCTGGTCGCACCCCAAGCATCGGAGGAGATCTACTACAGTCGGCAGCAGTACCATTCCCTCAATGGCCAGGTCACTTGTGATCCAGATCTCACCATCACACAATGCTGTGCCCGCTTCCCAGGTTCCACCCATGATGCTATGGTCCTCCGGAACTGCACGCTACCGGGATACATGGAGAGGCACAGAGGCCAACCGACCAGGATATTGGGTGAGTCCAAGTTCCATCAGACCAACCTTGCAGCTCAATTAACATGCAATTTGAGGGGATTGGGGAGTAGCACACATGAAGAGTGCATGCCCTGTCAAGGCCCTGTACATGCAGGCTCTGCGCACACAACAGACTGCAACCCACAGGACTAGGACAGGAGTATGATGCTGCATGAAATGGGCAGTTACACCACATGGCAAGACATCTATGGTGTCCAAAGAATGTCCAAGGGGTGCCCCCAGAGTCAGGCAAAATAGTACCCAGATGATAGCAGGCAACACAAAAAAGGACGGAGGTGACTGTCAATTCAATGTAAAAGGATACAGTAGAATGATAATCATGGATAGTACATGCACTAACAAATCACAGTTTCGTTGTTCAGCCTGGGCCCCTCCAGACATCCTTTGGTCCACCTAAAGTGGGGGTGGGGGGGGGGGACACTGGGTGGAGGGCCCACAAAGACCATTGGAGATCCACTGTCCCCATCATCTAAGAGGGGTTTCCCTGCCTCAACTAATACTAAAGGATCCGTCGGAACGTCAGTTGAAATCAAAAGGTCCACCGTCCTGTGTCAACACCTACTTCTATGCCTTGGACTACAACTACAGAATCATATAATCCAATAAAAAGCTCCTTTATCAGGAGAATGACTCCCTTCTCCTGGTATCTGGGTGGTGTTTAAAAGAATGTTCTCTTGCACAGAGGTTGCCAGGTGTAACGAGTCCCTTCCCCCGACTTGTGGGTTTAACAGTCTTTGTACAAGCCAATGCGTTGGACCAGGAGAATATTTCCCTTATCCTGTTATTTAAAAAGTTCTATTTCGCGTGTCTCAACTTGACATATGTTTTGGCATTCTCTCTCAGCACCAGCAAAGTCCCATACCCTTCTCTTCTGGTCAATGGACTTTTCCTTGCCACTCCACTGAGGAAGTTAACCATGGGGTTCTCAAATTCCTTGTGTTGGGATCTTTGACCCTTCGCTGATGGTCAGTTGGCTTATGGCTGCCACTGCGGCAAGGATAGTCTCAAATGCTTACTTTACTCTGGTTAGGGTCCCAGACCCTTCTCTCGTGGTCTGTGGGCTTATGAGTGCCACTGCAATGAGTACATTGCTACTGGGATGAGGGAGATCCTCCCTGATTCACTCCACACAGTTCTGTCCCCAAGTAGCCTGATAGCAGCCACGGGGGTGAGGGACATTGCATTCTGTGCCTCTCTTTGTCGTATCCCTTCTAGGTCTTCCGTGCCACCCTTTACCTTCTTGTGGGATGCAGCATGTCACCTGTCCTTCCTAGGATGGGGTTCCTTGTCAGTGTCTTCCTCTGCTCTCCTCATTCGCTGTGACGGTGCTGGGGCACCTTGGCATTCCTCCGCTTCTTGCGGTCTGGGACTCGACGGTCCACCTTGTTGCGATCTCACCACTGCTTCTTTCCTTCGGCCTACTCGTTTGGTCTACTCCTGCCAGACGCACAACGGACTCTCGCAGGCTGCCGCCAGCATCCACTACTTAGCCCCTCGTCCAGCCTTCACTCGGAGCTCGCAACTCAAGGGTTCCACCGGACTCCTGGCTTCCCCGCGATCTGATTACCTTTATTCCTTCTCTTTCCTTTTCATCTTTGGGGCCCCGGCACAGCATCAACACCAATAGATAATGTATTTTTGGCACTCCTAAACTATCATATCCTCATGCTTCAGATGAGCCACCTTCTGGCAGTACTTAAGAGATAGTTACTCTTCATGGTTGTGTTCTTCCTCATCTCAGTATGTTCTGCAATATCCGTGTACTGCAAAAATACATGGGCTTACTGTCAATGACATGATATCGCCTCAAAATATCGCAGGCAATCATTGCGAATCCCAATATACATAATTCAGTATTTTGGGATTCCCCATTTTGTTTCTTGAATTTATCACATAGAACCATTGACTTGGTATAGAAAGGGGGGCAGGGGAATGTTGGGGCGTGGCATGGCTCTACCCCAGGTGGTCGTCCTTGTCCCCAGAGGCTGAGTCCCTCCCTGTGATGTCCTTCCACATTACACCACCCACAGGGGGACTATTGGGTAGCGGCCGCACATCTTTAGTCACTTGGTAAAAGCACCCCCGCCTTCCTTGGGGAGAAGTGACGTCAGCTTGCGAATCGTCAGTGTGTAGAGGTCAGGTAGGGACTAGAAAACGAGAAAATGTCAACTTTCCCCATACGCTTCTCACACGGAAACGCACACAACCACTTCGCCGCACAGCAATCTGCACATACTTCACCACAAGAACAGACAAATTCAGCAGCACATGGGAACTCTCACGGATGGGAACTCTCACCGATCCGACAACCGCACTCAAGCACAGCGAAAACTGAAAGCTCTCATTATCCTACTAACTCAACCCCTCTTTCAGATCCGCCAGAGCGCCTGAGGAGCACTTCCAGTGGCGACGGTGCGCAGTACAAATACCTTTAACATAACATAATAAGAAAGGTCATAGCATTGCTGAAAGTGGAACCAAGTTTTATGTAGACCGGTGAATCGACATTCTCCACGACACCCCCCCCCAGAATATCCATCTTCAGAAGTCCATCCCCCACTGCAGGTATTACTGGCTAGGGTAATACCAGCAACAGTGAAACCGGCAGCGGTAATACCAGCTGATATAGTACCAGTATTAGTGATACCGCTGTTTATTTGGCAGTATTTCTAGCAAATGCATGTTGGCAGTAATTCTGCCATTACACGCGGGATGGTGCCCAAGAAAGGTTGTAATATGGGGGGTACTTCCACCGGTCACTCTGCTGGTAACGGTAACACGGCCGGACCAGTATTACCTACATTTTCCTGGCATACTCGTAATGACCCCCAAAGTATCCTCACTGCACTGGATTGTAAGGCAGACCTGCCTACCTGCTGAAATTGTCCCAGAACATTCTGGTTTTCATGTGCTTCTCCTAGTCTCCGAGGAAGAGCACTAAACCTCTGGTAATTGGTAAGAACTGAGGGGGCAATACCTATTCTCTACTACTTCTTTGGGTGTATGTACAATTCCATTATCCGCCTTATGATCTTCCGAGTTCACAGATCTTATGTTGTAAAACTATTCATCACACTTTTACTGGTGGAAAAAGCTTTACTGCTTCTCATGTCAAGTACCGAACTACTGAGAAGTACCATGCAGCGGGATACCGACAAAGTTAGGCCATCATCATGAAGTAGTTGGTTGAGCTTGTAAAATAAGAGAAGCACAGTGCGCCAAAACCAAAATGCAGGAGTATGAATGATAGATCTTGGATTGCTTGAGTGCTCATAAAAGGGCAGCATTGGTCCTGAAGAAAGATATTCAATTGTTTTTTTATCGCTGAAACCAGTAGACCATCGTGTGTGTTGCAGCATCAAGAATAATGGAGATGCCTGGTTTTTAATTATCACTATAGAATAATAGGGCTTTTTTTTACATTGGTCCCCTTCTATGGAACACACCATACTGTGCAATTCAGGGGGAGTAATAAAATTGGGTCCCTCACTTTCCAAGTAGTGTGTGTTTTTTAATTGCACATTTCTTGATAAACATTTCTCAGGTACTGTTGAATCAATGTCTGCCTGAGCAAGTTAGGACAAGGAATAGTTATTGGTGCTCTGTCCACTTTTAGATAGGCGGCACACGAGCATGACCTAGGGCTAGACATTCCTCTGAGGGATAAATTTAGTTCTCCCATGACGGACGGGTACTATTAGGGAGACAGAAATCTGGGTAATTCTTTCCTAGTATGTTTTGAGATCCAGGTGAAAACCCACTGCAGGTGTTCTACTGGACGGTTGCTTATAAAAAGTGGGGTAAAGATCCAGGATCCATTGGTACAACTCCACATAGTCTGGGTACCATTTGAGAGGGTAGAGATTGACATTGTTGGACCCCTTGATCCCCCTACACCCTCCGGCAGCAGGTTTATCCTGGTGGTTGTTGACTATGCCAGCATATACCCAGAGGTTAAGCCACTCAAAACCGTGACAGCCAAGCCAGTTGCAAATACATGATTAGGCAACTTTATTAGGGTTGGCTTTCCTAAGGAAGTTATGCGACAGAGGCACTAACTTAATGTCTAAAACTATACAGGCTATGTAGAAGAGTGTGGTGCGTTATATATTTTCATTCAACTACCACCCAAAGACTAATAGGTTTGCTGAAAGGTTTAACCTGAAAGGCTTAACAGGACAATCAAAAGCATGGCTGAGGTGTAGAGGAGGAGCCAAAGCCTCTACCGGAAGTCCTACCCCTAAATTGCCTATTTATTGGGAACCGGAAATAGTGACACCCAAGACACTTGTAATGATGCCTCTAACGCGAGCAGCCTTTGAAGCAAAGTATCCATTACGAAAACCATTCTTTATGTATCCACAGACAACTGACAGCCTCCTGGGAAAGATCCCAGAAGAGCACCTGAAGACGGATGAAAGACGATACTGGTGATGTCACATGAAGTAAAGTGTGAATATCCACACTTGGAGAGCTATCTTATTTCATTTAGACAGAGGTACACATTCTTAAAAAATAATACATGTTTTAATCATTATATACAAAAAACTATTACAACATACTAAAACACATAATAAATACACGCAACTTGATGTCCACAGACAATCTTGATTAAAAAAAAAAAAAAAAAAAAATGATGCCCAAGTTAAGTGTTATTGTCAAGATGAAGGTGAGATTAGTAAGGAAAGTGAGGGGTATAGTTCTAACAATGCATTAACCCTCTTAATTTTTCTTCCTTATAATTTGTCATGTGTGTCAACGCTTAGTGTTTCTGGATCCCAAACAAGGTGGCACGCACTTGAATGAATCTCATTCACATGCTCTATTGGGCCAGTCTTCAGGACACTTCTTAGTGGCACAACTTGATCAAAAATGACGTGCTGTATAGCAAATATTCATATTTCGAAACTTCAATTTCTTTGCAGGCGTGTGAGGAATCGTATCTTTAGAAGATTAAGGAGTAACCCAATGAGTATCACTTCATACGCACTTCAACGCGTTAGGTAGATTTTCGGTTTGGTGCCGTGAGATGAATCTTAGTTTCCCATTCAAATCATTTCACATATTGCAACGCACAGAATTCAAGTTAAAGAGGATGTATCCATGAATTGAAAGCGACTAGGTACAAAACGAGGGTCAAAGGAGGTCTAAAAAAACGTAGAACTTGCAGGCAGCTAACGCAGCACTGTAGTGCATGGATATTGAGAAGCATTAAGCTACTCCAAAATAGAGCCTTGCAATATGTGAAATGATTTGAATGGGAAACAAAGCCTATCAAGTTACAGATCATCAGATAAGTAAGATCACACATCAAGTTGGAGGTCACCAAGATGCTAGATCTTGGGTGATGCAGCCTTCCAATAGTCCATTGTCCAGTAGTTCTGGTACCACAAGCAGGCATCACAGATTTGAGGTTTTGTGTGGCCTATACAGCACTTAATGTCACCAAGATAGATGATCATCTCCTTACACAAACTGATGAGTTAATTGGACAGACTGGGTGCTGCCACGAATCCCAGTATTTTTTATCTCACTGAAATGATTTTGGCAAGTATCCCAGACAGAAAATGCCAGGGAGAAAACTGCCTTTTCCACACCAGAGGGTCTTTGCCAGTTCAGGGTAATGCCATGTGGATCAATAAAGATAGTTACCTGCTTTCACATAAACAAAGAGGGAGAGGAAATAGTCATGTGACCCTTCTTGGCTTAAAGGAAAACCAAGACAACTTCCCTTTTGGTGACTAGAGGAGGGTAAAAAAACTAAAAAGAAGGAAAATGTTCACGAAATGAAGCCCAACAGTCCCTTTGTAAAGAATAAACGATACGAGTGTATGAAACGGACTCACATTCGCTCAACTTGGCACTCGCACAACTGAGGTTCTCCTACAGGATTCTATTGAGGGTATCTCCTATTTTGTTCTACATCTTACATAGGGCTTGCCCCCCCCCCTCCTGCCCCCCATTTTCTATATATCAACTGTTGTCTGGTGCTTATTTTTCAACTCCAAAACCTTATTTGAAATAGTCAGGTATCTTTTTGATCTTTACAAACCCTTGGTGTGATCATAAGCTTCATTAGGCTTTATATTTTCTTAGTTGCAATTACGACCATACACCTCTGTTTTCACTATATGCGACTACCTCCAACTCTTCATTTTGGAGTGTACTTCTTGAAGTCTTAAATTAAATTTATGTCATTTTCTTTTCTCTTTAGTTTACTAAAGAAAATATTGCTCCCGATGAAAGGAATTCTCTCCCGAAACCTGTTGAGCTTTTAATGGATAAAACTATGTACACTAAACCATGCTGCAATTGAAGTCTCTTGTTAAAATACTAATGTGATCTTATATAGGATTACAGTGAATGTTCTTGTTTGATCAGTAAATTGAAATACAACTGCGCCATTTATATGGTGTGCAGGGAACCCAGGTCTCCCTCAACTGAGACCCCTTCTGCTATAAGGGTTTGTGTGTATATCCCAAAAACCTCAATGGCAAAGGCTGCAACTCTTGCAGGCAGGTCTTAAGACAAAGGCAGAGGAAGAGCGAGATTAGAAAGCTGTAGCAAATGCTTGACCGTGCACAAGAAACAGACGGCAGCAAAGGACATCCACATCACTGTGTGTGGAAATAAATAAAAGGTCTACAGTTTGATT
This sequence comes from Ambystoma mexicanum, assembly GCF_040938575.1. Lineage (NCBI taxonomy): Eukaryota > Metazoa > Chordata > Amphibia > Caudata > Ambystomatidae > Ambystoma > Ambystoma mexicanum. Next base: position 1,299,443,316 of record NC_090921.1, on the reverse strand, counting down.
CGCTGGCTGGGACTTAGTGAAGCCAGTGGTTGCGCAATCTCAGTTTGCAGCACACTTAAGTCTTTGATGTGCAAGAGATTGTCCAGTCTGTGGTCGGGGTAAAACGTGAGCCCTTAGGGAGGGGGTTTAGCCACACACAAAGTTAAATTCAGTGTTCTACAACAGTTACACAATGACAGCAGGAAGAAACAGTAATTTAGAGTGGGCCACCTTTGATGAAAGACTGAAAACAAGGCACGCAGACCTGGCCATGCAAACCTGTGATAAATGCAAGGCTACAGAATGGGTTGTCCAGATCCAAGACTGGAGACCACTAATGCAGTAAGGAATACGAGGATCCAGCACGGAAACCTGTAACGCATACAGAGCCCACCTTAATCCAACTGTGAAAATCAGTAAGGCTGAGATGGCCCCCTTCGCATCGCAATCCAAACACCTAAAGCGCAAACAGCACCAGATTCCAGACTGTAGGACACGGAAAGACTGATGAATATAGAGCAACATTTAAATATGCTGAAAAATTACTAACAGATTTTAAGTGCCCCTCACCCTTTTCCTTTGCCTTCAGGAATGGAAAACAACATTGTAGAGTAGGCTACCTTTCACCCAGGTCTGGAATGCAATAATACATAATGGTCAATTAGGATCCAGTAATTTATTCGGTGCTACCACTGAACCAGGACAACAAGCAAGTAAGGAAACTGTTACCTTGAGATCCGGATAGAATGTAGGAGCTTAGAGAACAGTTTCCATACAGTAAAATTCCAAACTGCATTAATAAAATTCTTTACAAGAAGAAATAAAAGATTTAAAAGGAAAAAAAAAAATAATCAGTATGCAATGTTCAGCCCCGATAGAGTACACTGCTTCCCACTCATGGGGTCACCCGCCTTTCTCACTGAGATTTATGGCTAGAAATAAATGCAAGCAGAATACGGGACACAGCTTCCCACACCCAACATCAGTGGCTGCAACATATGGGTCACATTGCAGTTAAATGTTTCCAGATACGCAGACTCCGTTTTTCAGTGGAGATTTCCAAATATACTATTAGACCAGTCTATACACTTCTGGGTCTCACCATCAGACCTGCGTCTACTAAGACACGCATCTGCACAGACTCCAACCAAAGTGACATCTGGGGCAGTCTGATCCCCTCCACCCCCCTGTTCTACAGGAATCCTTCAGCATCCTAAATAACTACCAGCACCACTGAGAAACCTTCTGTACTAAAGTTGTGTGTGCACCATTTATTATCCCAAGATCATTCTAGGTTCTGTGCAGCTCGGCTATCTCCACAGGGACCCTCACCACAAAAGTGTTATACAGTCCTCTGGTGAGGTATATGGGAAGTCTTTTCCTTATTGCAATAGAGTGGCCATGGAGTTACTGCTATCACAAGTAGTTGAGTGGCTAAGCACTCAGGCATACAATTGTAGGAGGGAATGGGGGGGGAATGGGTATCAAGGTACAATTAGGCCCAGACATAAACACAATAAGTACACCATACATATACACTGTAAAAACATAATTAACTTTTTTTAGTATGGCATGGAGATTAAAAGCACTGTCAAAGTGTACCACCACATCAAGTACATACCAGAAAAAAACAATATCTGGGAGGACTCTCCATTGGTCCCGGGGAGATCATTGTAATTCGTTGTGCTTATTGTTAACTTGGAAAATAGGGAACGGAACTAAGCATGACGTAAATAGGTTTGTTTTAGGCAATCCATAAATCCATTGTACATGAGCTTGATGTGACATGTTTGAATGGTGTTATGATGTTTCATTCGGTCCTCAAAGAAAATAAACGTTAAAAAAAAAAAAATGCCCATAATGGGCTCAACGTATATTCCACCTCACTCCAAAAGCACAAACACTAGTGAACTACCCAAACTACTTGGCCCATGCGGTTCTTAGAGATGGGACAAAACGGGTTAAAAAGTATTGGATACAGTCCGAGGGCCCATTGAGAGTAAAAAAATAGATTGACTGATATGTTATTTATAATGCGCCTGTACACAAGTGTTTCAAGGCGCAACCAGGCCAGGGAGGGGGAACAAGGGAGGACAAGACAAACAATCTTATTAGGCCTACTATCATTTAGATAGTGCAAGTGCGCAGACAAGAAGTGCAGGGGAGAGGGTACGGGGCAAAGTGCACCTAGAGCAACAGGGCCACGAGTTAAGTGCAAGGAGGCTGGGACTCCAAGGGGAATCACAACACAGGAGGCCAGGCAGCCGTGCAGGAAGGCAAGTGCAGGGGGACTGGACAGGGGCAAGGGTCTGGCGTCCTGTAAGATTCGGGGGAACACCAAGCAGCCAGTCAGCAGAACGGTGCAGGGGGAAGGGAAGGTTAGCAAGGGAGAGGAAGAGAGAAAGAAAAGGAGAAAATGAATGTCTTGAGGAGCTTCTGGAATTTAAGGAGGACCAGCTCAAGTCAGAGAGAGGCAGGGAGGCCATTCCAGAGGGCAGCACCTGCAGAGGAGAGAGAGAGAGAGATCTACCCCCAATCTCTGCCTGAAGAAGCGACTCGCCCTTACAGAATTAGAACTAGACGAGCAGAGGGCTCTAATAGGAAGGTACTTAGGAAGGGAGTTGGAGACAGCAAGGGCCTTGGCCCCAGAAAGCATAGGGGATGATGCAGAGGGTCTTGAACTTGCAGCCACCGGGAGCCAGTGGAGGAATTTCAGGGCCGAAAAGATGCAGTCCCTGGGCTTGAAGCCAAGGATAAGCATTGCGGTTCAGTAGAGTTAAGCAGATTGAGAAGGAGGCTGTTGCAGTAGTCGAACCTATAGAGAACCAGGGCTCTGCAGACAGTGAGCTTCTGCAGGGTAGGTGAGAAAGGGGAGGTGCAGCTGGAAATGGGCCTTTCTGGCAAGGTCTGTGATGTGTGGAGAGAAGGAGAAAGTGGAGTCGAAGATGACCCCAAGCTTTTTTGCCTCAAAAGAGGGCTCAAGGAGGCCGGCCAGAGTGAGCGGGGAAAAGCGGGAGCAGGGGTCCCAATGAGCCGGAGCTCATTCTTACTGGCCCACAGGCAGAATTCCTTAGAGGCACACCATGCCTGAATAGAGGATAGACAATCAAGGATGAGCGAGGAGGAGGCCAAGGGCATCCTGAAATAGAGCTGCGTGTCACGCACATAACAATGAAAGTTAAAGGAAAAGGCAGAGATCAGGAGGACCAAAGAGGTCAGATAGACTTTGAAAAGCCAGAGGGAGAGGATATAGCCCTGGGGAAGAGGATAGAGCCCACATTTGGAGAGAGAGAGGTGGTCGAGAGGAAGGACCAAAGTTGAACCTAGGAAGATTGGACCAAGAGGAAAGAGGACAGCCACGCCAGAGCCTGATCTGTGATGCCCAGGGATTCTCAGAAGAGGCGAGTGATCAGGATGTTGGGGTTCACCGTGTCAAAGGATAGGTCGAGGATAACAAGGACAGAGGGAGGGCTAGAATCAAGTTTAGAGAGCAGATCTTCACAGAGGTTTAGGAGAGCAGTTTCTGTGCCTCTGGCTGCACTGAAGCCAGACTGGTGGTCATGGAGATAAACAAAATCTTCGGTGTTTAGGGTTAGCTGGACGATAGCCAACTTCATAGAAGTTTGCCCAGGAAAGGAGTGATAGAGATTGGGCAATAAATTGCCGGAATGGAGGGGTCAGCAGGCTTTTTTAGAAGGGAGCGCCCAAGAGTGCTTGAGAGGAGAGGGGAAACTCCAGTGGCAAAAGAGTGATTACAGAAATCTGAGCAGCAGGGGGTAATCTGTTTGGATGAGACTTTTAGACCGGGGACTTGTCTGGAAACATCATCAGAAGAGACGGCGGAGCAAAGCAGAGGGGTAGGGGTGGCCAAGGAGGGCCTGAAAGGTAAAGGGTGAGAGGGGAGAAGAGGCAGAGAGTTCGGACAAGATGCCCTGGGTTTTAGTGGTGAAATGAGAGGCCGTGCTGTGCAGAAGGCCTGGGTAGGTGTGGAAGAGGAGGATACTGCAAAAGGATTGGCCAGCTCCTTGCAGATTTTGAATCGTTCGACCGTGTTGTTAAAGGCTGCAGGGACATGGGGGTTTAATATGGAGCCTCTTTTTAGAGAAGATGTAGTCTGTATTGCATTTGGAGTAGGCAGCAAGACAAGTTTGTCAGGAGAGCGCACCTGAAGCTCCCCATTTCCGTTAAGCTGCTCTGCACTTGCGTTTCAGAGCGGCCAGATCAGAGTCATACCAAGAGTTTCACTTTTTGACAGGCTTCATGCGGATCCTCATGACAGGGGCAAGGATGTCAAGAGTGTATGATATAAAATGGGAGGAAGATGTTGGTCCGATATTGCCTGAAGATAGGGTTATGGTATTGATTTACCCATGAGAAACTGTGATTTCTGCTAGTCAGACTGATGCAGCTAAAAATACTACATCGAGTGTACTACCCAAGAGTAGCTCTCTGTTGGAATTGAGCCACCGACCCTAGTTGCCTACACTGCTTACAGGGAGAGGGCACCTACCATATTCTGTGGGAATGCCCCCGGATTCAACAATTCTGGCAACAGTGCTGTGATAAAATGTCAGCGGTCCTGGGTCGCTTTGTCCCTAGAGACCCTAGGTTTATGTTATTGGGAATTGGGGAGGAGGGTGAGCTGACACGTTTTAAAAAACTGTTTATTTCTACAACCACAGGACTGACTAAACCTAACATAGCAAAACCGGGGCTCCAATGTAGCCCTGCACTATGCACAATGGACAACAGATGTGAGCATGTGTACGTTAATGGAGAAGTGCATTTATACGGCTAGAGGTTACCCAGGAAAAGCAAAGAAGATTTGGCAGAAATGGAATGATGCACAATAATCATATTATATATTGAAGGAACATGTACCTGTGAAGATTATGGACGGTGATTATAACCTACTGTATTACTTTCACCAGAAATGATGGATCTGTGCATGTATTGTTTGTTTATTTTTGATTGCTTGTGGTGTAAGGTTTGACGTGCAACCACATCAGATACACCTTAAAACTAATAAAATTTGTAAAAAAAAAAAAAAAGAAAAAGTCTTAGAGATGGAAAAGTGAGGGTTGGAAAAGGCTGCGTAAGGATGGGAGTCAGCCGCAGGAATAGGTGGTGGAGAGAAAGTGGAGGCAAAGTTGTCCTCGGGAGGAAAGCTCAGGGGCAATGTGCTCGCCTTGGAAGCAAGACGACACGGAGCACCACAGGTTCGATCCCCGGGTCCGCGCTTAGAAAATAATAAGTTACTCACTGGAGTGACTAACCTTAGTCCCCTTTCTTCCATACTGCATGGGTGTCCCTTCCAAGGGACGGAAAACAACCTTTTTCACTAGAAAAAAACCTCCCCTTTAAATTCAGGTGCGCGTTGGGGTGCAGCCCTGAGAGCATGCACTGCCCATCCCCCAGCCCTCTGGCGCCACACCTCAGTCCCCATAGAAGCGTCGACAATAGATTAACATTGCCTAATGACACCAGTTTTATTAGGGGGGAGGCTGGTGGGATGTATGGAGGAAAGGGGACTAAGGACTAAGAATACGTTAGTCACTACGGTGAGTAACTTATTATTACTCTTACGTCCCGTTCCCTTTCTTCCATACTGCATGGGCGATTACAACCGAGTGTAGCCCCAGGGTGGAAAGGAGATCCTCCCTAAGCAAACAGGTTTTTAAGAACCTCCGGTCAGAAAGCCGCATCTGATCTAGAACCGCATCCAAACAGTAGTGCTTGCAAAAAGCCGAAGGGGTGGCCCATGTGGCCACCCTACTTATGACTTGCCAGGGGACATGCAGCTGGAAAGCGATGGCAGTTGCCTTGGCTCCGACCGCGTGGGCTTGCATGTTGGCCGGCAGTGGCTTGTGCTGTCCCTCGTAGACTTCTTTGATGGCCGAGACCATCCAACGGGCTATGGAGGCCTTGGAGGCCTGATAGCCTGGTCTTGATCCTCCAAAGGTGACAAACAGAGCGTCCGACTTGCGGAAGCCCGTGGTCCTGTCCAGGTAGAATTTCAGGGCACGCCTGACATCAAGGCAGTGCAGAACTCTCTGCACCCAGTCTTTGGGCTCAGCAAAAACATGGGCAGCACAATTCGTCATTCAGATGGAATGCGGAAGGCACCTTATATAGGAATGCTGGGTGCGTCCATAGGACTACCATGTCCTTGTGAAACGTAGTGTATGGCTGAGGCGACCATAGCCTGCATTTCGCTGATTCTGCGAGCAGAGGTGAGGCCGACTAACAATGGCGTCTTAATGGTGACCAGCCTGATGTTCGCGGACGCCATTGGTTCAAACGGTTTGTGCGCCAGGGCACCCAAGACTATGTTGAGGTCCAACACGGGGTGCAGCCTCTTGATGGGCGAGTAGAGCAGGACACTTCCAATGTTTGACAATCGGGTTGGAAGAGGAAAAGCTCTCCTCCGAGTTTCTGTAAGCCCCAATGGCTGCCAGGTAGGTGCGGCAGTGTCAACCTGTACGCCTGAATGGGCGAGATGCGCCGAAAAGGAGATCACGTCGTCTAGGGACCATGCCAGATGCCCTTAGGAGTCTGCCCAGTGGCAGAACCTGGTCGACTTGCTCTTATACTGGGCCCTGGTAGATTTTCTCCTGGCGCCCTATATGATCTCTAGATTAGCCTGAGAGAGGTTGCGATGTCTTCATGACCTGTTCAGGAACCACGCTGTGAGGGCTAGTTTCTCTGGCGCAGGGTGGAGGACTCTGCCCCTCTGTTGCGCCAAAAGATGTGCTGGGCCCATCGGAAGGCAAATGGGAGGCCTCTCCGAGAGGCTGAGCAGCTTCGAGAACCACAGCCTGGCTGGCCACCATGGAGCTATTAGAATGATGCGAGGTGGTGAGACTCCTTGATCTTGCATAGCACCCTGTGAATCAGCGGTGTGGGCGGAAAGGCATATGCTGTAATTCCGGCCCACCAGATCTGGAATGCATCGCCCAGGGAGCCCGGGCCCTGACCCTGCCAGGAGGCGAACAGTTGGCATTTCCCCTTGCCCCTGGAGGCAAAGAGGTGCACTTGAGGGTGACCCCACCTGTAAAAGATCTCCTGCAGCACTAAGTCATTCAACTGCCACTCTTAGTTGTCCGCTCCCAGTCTGCTGAGCCTGTCTGCCTCCGGGTTGGATTCCCACAGCAGGTGGACCGCGGTGAGGTAGATGCTGTTCTCCAGAGCCCATGTCGACTGCCAGCCTGCACAGTAAGGGGGGAAGGGGGGGAGAAGGGGGTGTGGGATCTGGTACCTCCCTGGTGCTTGTTGCCATAGAACATGCTGGTAGAGTTGTCTATCTGAATGAGGACGACCTTGCCCTCGATAACCAGAAGGAATGCCCTGACCGTCAACCAGATGGCTCTCAATTCCAGCCAATTGATGTGGTACTCCTGCTGGGTCCAGGTGCCATGGACGCAATGGTTGTCCAGAGTGGCCCCGCCAACCCTCGAGAGAGGATCTGTGGTGATGGTAACCTGTGGGGTAAGTTGCTGGAAAGGCTTGCACGTCCACAGGTTGCAGTCCCTGAACCACCATGTGAGGTCTGGGTGAAGCGACGGAAGAACGTTGATGATGGCCTCGTTCCTGGTTCCAAGATGCAGGAAAGTGCAGCTGTATCCTCCTCATCCGGAGACTCTTATGGGGGACGGCCAAGAGGACTGCTGCCATGAGACCCAGTAGGTGTTGGTACCACCAGGCCGAGGTACTTCTCTGCTGAGGAAGTGCGCTGTGGCCCTCTTGATGGCCGTGATCTTGTCCTCGGAGGGGAAAAACTCTCTGAGCTCATGTCCCAAATGAGGCCCAACAAGGTCAGTCTCTGAGTGGGCTGCAGCTGTGACTTCTTGAGGTTGAGGGAGAAACCCAGCTTGTGCGTGGGATGTATGGTGCCCTGCTTCCGGAGATGTCGCTCTGACGAGCCATTCGTTGCGGTACAGGTAGATGTGGTGGCCCTGAGACCTGAGGCTGGCTAGCACTGTGTTCATCAGCCTTGTAAAGACCCTGGGGGCTGAGTTGAGGCCGAAAGGAAGCACCTTGTATTGGAAATGGTAGCCCATGATCCTGAATAATAGAAAGCAACGATGAAGCTGCCAGATCGGGACTTGTAGGTACGCATCCTCCAGATCCAGGGAGCACATCCAGTCTCCCTTGCAATGTCTACGCTATCAAAGCTTGCGTAATCATCTTGAATTTTTGTAGAGGTAGGGAGAGGTTGAGGGTGGAAAGGTCCAGCACAACTCTCAGGCCCACCTGGTTCCCCTTCTGAATGGCGAAAATCCTGGAGTAAAAAGCCCAAGCCTTGCAGGGAGCCGAGGGCTGAGGTACGGACAGGAGCCAGAGGAACCGCCTGCCGGAGTGGGCTGCTGAGGCTGAACAGGGACCAGAGGAGCCTGCATTGGGGCCTGCGGTGCCAGGGGCATTGGAGGGAGCAAGTCCCTGATGGCGTCCCTGAGGACGACCCCCATCTATGGCGATTTCATGACCCCGAGGAACTTTTCAAAAGAACCTGTCCTCGCAGGCTGGATTGGTGGTAGGCGATATTGACGGGGTAGCGGGCGGCTGCTGAAGCCATTGCGTGCCCTGTCCATATGGACGTAGCGGGAACCTGCCTTGCACAAAGGAAGGGTAAGCTGTCGGCCACATACCTGGTTGACACCTGTCGCACCTAGACACACTGTCCTTCACCTGCCCTCCCCAGAGCGGCATCGGCCGGATGTCTGGATTTTCTGACGCACAGCCATTTTGTCGAGCTGCCTTCCACGTGCCTGTGTCGTGTTGCTGGGCTTGCTGGGCCCCGCCCCGTCCAGGACTCTTGAGTGTGGATTATGGGGCCTACCCTGGTTCCTCAGTCCGCGGCTCGGTAGGCCTTTCGCCCTCGGCGGATCTGCTGGTGGAACTGTGTAAAGGCGCCCCCTTGGACATCATGCTGGTACTAGGGCATAGCCCCTCGGGTGAAGACCTGGTAAAAAACCTTCCGGTCCCGCACTGTCACCAGGAGGATCTACTGACCCCTCAGCCTGTCGGCCGGTAGCCGATACAGCCTCGGTACTTGTGCTGGTACCAGGAGCTGGGCGGACCCAACCACGCGGGCGAGTCCTTGGGAAGGAGTCTCCCTTGCGGGGTGCCTAGAAAAAGAGCGGCCCTACCTTGGGCTTGGATCGATGATAGACGAAGTCCTTTAGGTCCTCTGCAAGAGCTCCCTCCACCTGGCTAGTCCGTTCTTCAGAGACCTCAAGGCAAGCAGCTTGCTAGCTGTGGTCTGGGCCAAGGCACCGTAGGCAGAGGGCATGGGGGTCTTTAGTCGGGAGGAGCCCTTCCCAGAATGGACACCTGCTGAACCCTGTAGAAGTCGTCATGTGCCGGGGAGGAGCGCGACACCTGAGGACCAAGGACATGAATGATAAAAAGACGTCTCCGCGTGTGGAATTACAAGGCCAAAGCCAAACACAGGGGTACTGGTGAATTCAGCCCGTTCCCGTCGACGCAGAAAAGGGGACCGAAGTGTGGCGCCGGAGGACGGAGTCAGGGCAGTGCATGCTCCCAGGGCCGCGCCCCCGCGCGCCTCTAAATTTAAAGTGGAAGAAGGTTTTTTCTGGTGAAAAAGGTTCCGTCTCCCGTCCCATGGAAGTGACGCCCATGCAGTATGGAGGAAAGGGGACGTGACATAAGAGTACCTCTGGGTATTAAGTGTGTTATAAATAACCGATCATATCATAAAGACAGCCATCAACGCTCTCTTCATAGGTCGAATGACCGCAAAGGAAGGTGGCAGTGCTTGGTAGACTTTTGCCAAGGGGACAGGAAGCTTCAAGTGAGAAGAAAGAAGAGACGTCAGTCCAGGAGAGGAGTAGTGAGAGGATTAAAGGTGGAGATGTCTGAAGAGATGAGAGCATCCAAGGTGTGCCCGACAGAGTGAGTCGGACCAGAGAGTAGAATGGAAAGGGACAGAGGGTCACAAAGGTTGCTGAAATGCCGAGAGGAGTCTGGAGAGTCCAGGTGGATGTTGAGATCCCCAAGGAGGAAAAGCTGGGAGGTAGAGGAAAGGAGAGAAGCAGTGAGGTCAGCCTATTCGGAGAGTAAGAGGGTAAACTGGCCAGGAGGCCTGTAGAAGGTGACAAGGGTCGTAGTGAAGCTAGATGAGAGCGCTTTTAGACAAGGCATTCATAGAAAAAAATACACAAAATAGAAAGAAACTATATCACAAGTGGCTACCTTGCCATGCAAATTTCCTACGGCAGAGCGTGAACTGCAGTGATTTACTACACTAAAATGTGTAATAAATCACAGGAACAACTTCAGATTACTCTTGGGACCCAAGGAAAAGAGATAAAATGTCCAAGTCTAGGTAAGTACCTTTTCAGTTTTCAGGCATTCACAAAGTTTCCAAACATTATCCCATAGGGATCCACAGGAAAAATGAAATAGGCCCGTCACAGTTGTGGGGAAAAGTTACTCAAGTTCTTTTTCCACACGCAGGTGTAGTAGGAGGGACAACCAGCAGAGGGGGTGTATAAGCCTCCCCTACCCAAGTTCCAGACCAAGGTTTGAGAACCAGCAGGCCAGAAAGTTGGTTGCAGGGGGAGCACAGGACCTACACATTGTAATGGAGATCAACGATAGACGGGGGAGAGGGGTGCTAGGAGGCTGAAAATCCCTACTGCGCCCAGACCCAGTGGACCCCTGAAAACAGAACAGACTATGCTTCCAAGGACCCAGGGACAGTCAACGACAGTGCTTGCAGCTGTAAATTCAGCCAGGGAATGACAGGAGAGTTTGGGTTTGGGGTCTCTCACGTCAGTCAGACAGTGCAACTCAATTCCACACCCCAGCAAGGGCTCGGATGAGGTAAGCACAATGAGGAAGAAACAGATATCCAGGAGGCAAAGAACGGTGGTGACAGCAGCACTCTGCAGGTCCCAGCAGAGCTCACATGTGAGCCCCAGGAAGCAAAGTGTACAATTAGCAAGCAAAGAAACAGTCCCAAAGAGAAGACAATTGGGAGACGACCCAACACATCTCTGGACAGGGTTGAGGCAAAGCCACTAGCAGTCACTCTGGTTTACATGCCAGGAAGGCAAGCAAGGACCCAAAACCATTTGGCTTTTTGCTCAGAAGGGTAATACCAAGGGCACAGAAACTGAAGGCGAGGAGGAGTCCTGCAAGGACAACCAGTCCAACCAGGAAAGAGGACTGCAAAAAAGCAATGGAACATCCCTGAAACAGATTTTCCAAAGCAAGGATACAAAAGGACCAAGGGCACAGCCACCAAAGCCACACCAGGATTCTCAGCAGCACCCCATCTCAGTAGTAGTCTTCAAGGGAGTTCTGGTATGGATCTGAGCTATGTACAGGGTATCCTGTTGTTCAAAACATTCTTACAAGGGCTTGCCTAAAGCCAACCCAACAATATTACTCCAGGCAGCAGGTTCTAGGGGCCAACAGGCTGGTCCTATAAATTGCCTCACAAAGTCACTCCAACACCAAGAAATACATTGGGATGGCTTGGGGACTTTAAAGTAGCTTGCAAGGACCTACAACTTACCCAAGGGTCGCTTTATGGACTCAGGATAAGCCTACGTCAGAAACATCCTTCATGGCCCACTCAATGGAAGGCCACACAACACAATGGCAGATAGTAGGACTTTACCAAATAAAGGTTTACCCCAACGTTCACCATTCGGGTACATTTGACTACTAATATGGTCATAATTGCTACAACTCCTGTGTAGCCACAAATGAAATAACAGCTGCAACAAGCCTACTACAAACCACACATCCATGCCATTTGAGCCAAGGACAGTGGATCAGAAAAATGATTGCAGGGACACAGGGCAAATCTGTAGCTTTTTGCTTACTGTTCTTTTCACAAAGGAGGAATATCCATTTGCAAATCAGTCTTTGTTCTACCCACAAGGGCAGTCCAGCACCGAAATGCCAAGCAAACTTTTGAACAAGAGTACCAACAGCAACCCCAAACACGTTTTTCAGCCTTGTTGGGCCTAATCAGTGAGGAGGAGCTGCGCCTCTCTGACCACAGTGAGCAAGTGGTCCACGTCAGGGTTCCCCCAGGCAATTTAGGGTGACCAACCCCAAGTACCTTGCAAAAATAAAAAATTAAAACGGTAGCAGGCGCCCATCTCGCTCGCTTTTTGCTCACTGATGGGCAAATGGATATTCCTCCTTTGTGAAAAGTACAGGGAGCTAAAAGCAATGGCTGCAGACTCTCAAAGTGGCCAAAAAACCACAGACCAGGTTATCATGCCATGTTATTCCTAGAGGTGCCTGCTACCCCTTCCTGCCTCTTCTGTTCGACCTTTACAACTTATACAGAACGGACTGCGAGACTTGTCCTTTGCCTCAAGCTCAGGGATTGTATCTTTCCAGCTCTGAAAACTCTTCACTGGCTCCCAAGGCTGCAAGGATCAACTTCAAGACCCTCTGCATTGTCCGCATGGCTTGCTGAGGTCTGGGACTGCTCTTCCTCCAACTTTCTCTTCCAAAACATCTTCCATCTCGAGCTCTCCGCTCATCCACCTCCAACTCTCTGAAGGTCAGACGCTTCTCCAAGCAGAAAGTTAGAGGCAGATCCATCTCCCTGGCTCGGGCCTCTCTCGGGAACAGCCTCCCTGCCTCTCTAAAACATAGAACCACCTCTTGTTCCGGAAGCAACTCAAGACCTTCCTTTTCGCTTCCCCTTTCTCTCGTCCTCTCCCTTGCCGATACACCCGACTGCTCCGCGCACTGGTCACCGGGTCACCCTCTGAACTCGGGTCCAGGCCCCTGTATGTCCAATTGCCCTTGCACTGCCTCCGGGCTCCCCAGCACTTACGGGTTTGTATCTGAAACCCTGCAGTCCCTTCTCTCTGCACTTATGAGCCACCCGCTGGCTGCAGTTCCCCCTTCCCCTCCGCCCTTCTCTCCTTACCTCTTCCCCACACTTGTGCGATCTGAATGACTCAAGGCCAAGTAAGATTATTATTTTGTTCTCCCTCGTTTCCTCATCCTTGTCTTGTCGTGCCTAGAACACTTGTCTACAGGTGCGTTATAAATGCCATATCATATTATGTTCTTTCTAGAGAGGGGCGCCTGCTACCTTCTTTGCATTCTATAGGATTACCGACTCAGGTCAGTTGTAGATTGTGCACCTTATTCAGTATTTCGGTAATGACCGCTGCAACTCTCCAATCCGCATCCTACAGCCTCAACTGCTGCATGTCTTATTTCCCAGTCCATGCATTTCATTCTACTTTCCTTCAACATTCTGTGTTCTACACTCTATGTCACATCGATTTAAGACATAACATGTGGCTTCCATAAAGTTAAACCAGACTCACAACAATAGTGTGACAAAGCAGTCTGGCTTTACTCTTAGAAGGGCAGAAGACTGGTCAGAGTACAACATACGCATGCCAGCACACAAAATATGAGACACATTCTAGTTGGAAAAAAAATACTGTTCATGGAAAGTTACACATTAGTACCCAAAACAAATAAATCAGAAATAGAAATGAATATTAAAAACAGTAAAGTCTGTGTAAAAGACAGAATTTCAGTGTAAAACAGGTTATCGACACAAAAGGTCAAGTAAACAAAGGATCCAGGACACTGGTAAGTGATTGTTAGTCCTTTATTAACAGCTTCACATGCACCTCACCGGATACATCAATGGCTCCCTCTCAACTGAATAAGATTCTGCATCTTTTCCTTTATGTGCCAAGTTCTAATTTCTACTTGACATTCAACGCAAGGTAAATGGTACACATCTCCCTTTTTCCCCCAAACTGAGAAATTCACATGAAGGAAAAGCTAGAATGAGAACATGCTACAGAAACAATATATTTACAGGCCCAAACGGGATGAACTAGTTACAAAAGACAAAATTACAAACAAGTAAAATTGCAAGAATATAAAAGGCAGTCCTGTGGGTGTGAGGTGACAGGTGACAGACAACAGTCCAGATGGACCCAAACCATCTAAGTATAAATGAGTACACATTTATTCTACATAGTCCCTCAGATATGCAGGCTTTCTACTGAGCTGTAACAGCCAAACATTTACACCACACCGTCTCGATTGAGCATTCTCTTTGCGGACACTAGAGTCCTGTACACATGCATCCTTTATTTCAGGAATACTCTGCGCACATACCTGTCTTTCCGCATAGTTGCAGACTATATTAACATTCCATGCTCTCCCATCTGCTACCTTTACTGCACCATGTAGTCTTTTGAGGACTTCTACTGGCTTAGACCAACTTATCCCCCTTTCTATTCTGTTGTGAGGGAGTTTTATACACACCCAATCACCTCTCTTGACCGTACATCTCTTTTTGGATTTCAAACATCAAAACAAGTTTTATTGTACACCTACTTCTTACTAATATTCCCTTTGATAGTATTCAAACCAATGTTTTTCAAACATGCTCTTCCAAGCCATGCTGGGCAAACCCTGATAGTGGGCTTACTTCGTCTTAGTATCTCAAAAAGCGACATAACAGTGGTGGCATGAGGGGTGAATCTATAAGCTATCACACTGTCTTTTGCAGCCTTTCTCCAATCGCACCCCTCTGAAATAGCAGACCTGATACTTTCCTTAATAAATCTTTTGACAATTCCACTGGTTTCTGGATGATATATGGAGCTGGTATTGTGGTTTATGCCTTTACTTTTCAAAAACATTTCCATTTCATCAGAAATGAGCGGTCCATTACAATGGTGGTGTGATAGCCCTCCCTCATGAAAACCTCATCCAGAAATGTAATTATCACCTTGGTACTGTGAGTAAGCAGAAGGTGTCTCAGCCGCAAGTCCTCAGGGATCTGTCATCCAGGTGGCCAGTACACGGCCATTGCTTTTGGATCCAATTCCTGGGGGTGGATCAGTGCGGGAGGATCACCTGGATGACGGGTCTTCAGGTTGGACACCGGATGGTGAAAACATAGTATCCCTTTCCCTGCAACACCTTTTCCCCAGCCTAACTAGTAGGTTACTTAGGAACTCAACCCCTCTCCCGGCACAAACACTTTCTCACCACCGTGAGCGAAACTGGACTAAAACCAGAGCCATATACATGCCATGCGCCAATACAATGGTCAGGCAAGGCATCAGGCAATTACTGATCATTACACACACCTGACTTCCACCACACTTCCCCACACAGATAAAAGGCGGAGCACGAAATCACAGTCTGAGCAAGGCAAAGCACACGAGTTAGAAGCAGTTCCAAGACGGCAGTTTAATACGAGGAGAAAGACAGCAAGACCTGAAACGGTTGCAAGGAGGGAAGTGCCCTTGACCTTTTCATGCCATTACTTTCGCCAACCTTGGAAAATAAGAAACCCAAGACCTGGGAACAAAGCTGAAGAAACCTGCATTGTGTGTCAGAGGTACCCGGGGCCTCTCCTGTATTGATAACCAAGGTGGAGAGGAGCGTTTGCCGCCATGGTGCGGTTCTTGTCTCCTACAACAAAGAAGCACCAGCAAATACAGCACAGCCGGTGAGTCGGAGAGACTGATACCAGACCAGCCAATGTTAGAATCAAAGCTGCAACCAGCAACAATGTATGAAGAAATCTAAAGAGAACAGTGTGTCAAACGTATCTCAGGAGCGACGTGAATATAACAGAAAACCAGGAGTGACTGAACTTTGGAGGCCAAGAAAGATACCATAGATGGAGCGGTCCGGCACCATGTGGGTTCTCATTCGAAGGTCTCTGTCAGGTATCCAACTGGTTGGCAGCTGTAAAAAGGGAATTTTGAGGTTGAAGTGGTCTTGCAACGGGTCAAGCTAAACCCTGTGCACATTTGAAAGTCTTTGATAGTTTAATGCGAACGGAAATTGGTCCAAGCCTGGCTGAGGGAGACTAATTGTGTAAGAGGAAGGATCTGAGCCCAGCTGAGCGGGATACGGGGTGAACCGGGAGTCATCCGAGAAAGAATATTCTCTGAACATTGTAAAAATGGGGATCTGAGCCTGAAAAGGGGGGGGGGGGGGGATTTACAGCA
The DNA here is from genome assembly GCF_040938575.1 of Ambystoma mexicanum. NCBI lineage: Eukaryota > Metazoa > Chordata > Amphibia > Caudata > Ambystomatidae > Ambystoma > Ambystoma mexicanum. The sequence continues at coordinate 1,299,427,330 of NC_090921.1, read as the reverse complement.
CCAAGCGTGATGGGATCCGAGCTTGGCTGAGGGTGATCCAGGATGAATCATCTGAATAGAGCACTTATAAGAGGAAAGGAACTTTGTGTTTTGTTTTGGTAGACAAGGCCCTCTGAATCAAGAGACGTTGATAAATAAAGAGACTTGGGCACAGAAGGCCCTGATGCTGGTAATGGAACTGTATCCTCGGGTCGAAGAAGCCAGAGTTTGTGCTTTGCTTTTGTGAACACTTCTTTCTTTTTCATGAACACTACCCCACATTATTTGTATTTAGTGGTAAGGATTGGCAATAGGTGTTTTAGTATAGGCCATTTAATTTTGACAAGACTCCACTAGGACTGTATTATTATTTGATGGACGTATCTTTCTCCCATCTGTACATTTAGGATTAGATAAGCGTTTATCACACCCTTGTTGAAGTTCAATAAACACCCTTGAACTGTGGTAACTTGTGTCTGTATTACTGTTGATACCATGCCTTCCTTACAGTACCCATATTATGCACCCAGGAAATGTCTGCCCATTGAGAAAGCATGTCAACCAAAACTATGCAATACGTGAGCAAACCTGGAGATCTCACTGGTCCCGTGATCTCTAAACCTACCCGCTCCCAGGGTAAATAAGGAATTGACAAAGTCACAGGCCCTACTCTCAATACATCCTTTGGCTGCAGTCTCGCACTCGGCACCCTCTCGGATGACCGTCTCAATTTGCAAATCCATACCAGGCCACCTGTAGTCCTGTCTTAGTAACTGTTTAGTTGGACATTCCTTGATGGCCCTCATGCGCCATTTTCAAAATCCTACCCCGAATTCCTAGGGGAGGAAACAAATTGTCACACCCGATGACCAGACCATCATTTATGAGAGCTCATCAAAACCATGTATGATAGCATCAGTATCACACAACTTTGACATTTACCAGAACTGCATCTGTTAACGTGGCTTCGCGCTACTCACTTTCCATCACAACCTCTTGGTTGATGTTCAAAACTTGATCCTCCTTATCTTCCTCATCTCCATCTTCTAAAACATTGGTAAGTCTGAGAGGCAATCTGCTGCCTTGTTCTTAACATGCAGAAGATACTCTAACTTGCAACCCTATTGCGACTGCGGGGCGAGTCCTTATCCAAACCCTTCGACGTAAGGATCTCCTTCAGAGGTTTGTGGTCCGATCTCACCATAAATATCACACCCCACAAAAAGGAACACACCTTCTCAATGGCCCATTTGATTACTAAAAGCACCTTTTCAATTGTGGCATGGTTTTTCTCAGCATCCCTGAAAACTCTTGAAGCAAACGCAACAGTGCACTCACTGCCTTTACACTTTTCAAATAGAAAAGCACCTAAACTATGATTGCTTGAGTCAGTTATTAAAACACTGTCTGCCTGGATTAAAATTGCTCAGAGTGAGAGCTATTGCGAAGTTCAATTTTACCTCCTGAAATTCTTGTTCACACTGCTCAATTCACACCTTTCTTAACCAAGCCACTCATGTGGCAAGATTTGCTTGCCAAACCTGGATTAAACTTGCCGTAATATTCAGCCAGGCCAAGAAATTATGCTCTCTTTTTCTTATGTCCCAAATATTGAATTTAGGACCTGCGAAATGTGCATTTATTGTTGCTCAAGATTAGACCTGCATTCAAGAATATATGAAGTACTTTTCTCAATCGCACATCATGCTCCTCTTGACTCTCTCCATACACCAAAACAACATATTGAAAACACAGGACTCCTTTCCAAACTGGCCTGCCGCCTGCTCCAAAGGCAAAACCGTCTCTCTGTCCGCACTAAGAAGAGAGCACACATCCAAGCCCGCGTCTGCGGCATCATTTAAAATCTGCAAGGAGCTGGCCAATCCTGCTGCACTCTACCTCTCCTGTCCCCTCCCTGGCCCTCTGCACGGCCCTGGCTTCTCATTTCATCTCTAAAACCCAGGATATCCTACCCACCCTCTCGCACTCTCCTCCTCCTCCCTCTACACTCCGATACTTCTGGCCCCCCTGTGGCCACCTCTCCCTCCCTCCCTCCTTCCCTCCCTCCCTCTTAATTTACTCCGTTCTCCCCTGACGAGGTTTCTAGACAAGTCCGATCTATGAAAGTCTCGTCAAAACAGGTTCTTCCAAAACCATCAAGGACCACATTTACACCCTTGCACCTTCCCTGGTTGACTTCTGCAACCACTCCACCACTGGAGCCTTCCCTTCCCCTTGAAGCATTCTTGTGCACCCTCTTCTCCAGAAACCCACAGCCGAGCCCTCCTGCCCGACTAACCATCGCCCGATCTCCATCACTCATTTCATCGGCAAACTCCTGGAAAAGCTGGACATCTTCCAGCTTAATCTTCACACCGAATCTGTTGGTGGTCTCCATGACCATCAGACTGGCTTCAGAACAGCCAGAAGCACGGAAGCTGCTCTCCTGAACATCCGTGAAGACCTTGATTCTAATCTAGGGATGTGGGTTAAGGTGTCCGACAGACCCTTCTCACTCAGTTAAAATGTCATCACATTTATTCAGGGAAGCCTTCGTGAGCTCAGAGCTCACATCAGCAGGATGGCCAAAATGGCAACTCTTAAGGTAAAACCTATACAAAAGGACCACAAAGAAAATGGCAGGTCACAGTACTTAAACGCTTGGTGAAAAATGTGCTCCTGTGGAGGGAGCCAGTGGCTGCCAATGCAATAAAAATGCTAAACAGCAGCGCAAGCTAGTAATTACCCAGTTGCCACCAGTCTGTGATGGACATGCTTTCTGGGGGAGGAAATAGCAGGGGCGCAAAAGTACCCCTGCACAAGTAGCCTCATGGGCTCCTGCACATAACGCACAAAAAGTGAGTTGCAGTTACTAGTGAATTTTTTTAAAAGAGCCTCATAAGGCCCAGCATTGTCAAAAAAATACCATGTGTTCACACATGAGAAAAAAGAAACTTTGTGACTCAACAATTATTCATCCTCAAAGTAAGTATGGGTGTATACTTGAAACAATCATTGGTATTAATTGATCTATTGCCAGTTAACTAAATGTCAAATTAGCACATCATTACACTTCCATTATGCTCATCATTGCCAGTTTCCAATATGCATAGCAGCGTATCCAGTCATTAAACACAAAAATCGTAATTTGCATTTTCTCCCATACAGTAAACCTTTATTATGCCTGCAATAATGGGTGGTGCAAACCCTATATTCGCAAATGAGTTGCACCATTGATGAAGTCAGAACTGTGCACCTGTGTTAAAAAAAATTATCGCCAGCTTAAAAAAATCCAATGAAACGTGTTGCTACACTTCCCATAACAGACCACAAAAAGAAATTAATCCTCAACGTATCACTTTTGTGAAAATCAAGTCGGAAACCAATCCCCTGGACCTTACTGCAAACAGTACAAAATGCCTCTCCCCTCCCATCCACACACATGTACAAACAGGAAAATCTTTGTAAATCGCAATAACCCACAAATATCAATTTATCAATACACATCCATCAAAAACCAGACCCTGTATTCCTCACAAAAACAAGCATGAATGGAAGCAGAGAAAAACAGCAACTTCTTGCTATCCTGACCTAAGAAATACCAACGGATTTCCACAGGGCGTCGAGAACAAGCTCTTGCTGTACACACAGGTCACACATCTCAAACTGAAAACCCAGATCGGTACATCCAAAAGAACATAATGGCAAGCAGTGCGATTAGGCGGAGGTGGCGCTCTCAGATTCGCGCACATGTATGGTTTCCACCATGTAAAATAGTGCTACCAAAGACCTAGGATTTAACAGCTACGCCGTGCACACCTAAAGAAAAAAAGTAAATGTGCAGCAGGGGGAAAATGTACAGCAGCAAGTGGAATTTAGATGCAGGGGTTGAGGGGGGTGAGGGGTGTGAGGTGGTGAGAAAGTGATGTTACCTGCATCGTTCACCTTCCTGAAGGCTTGAATCGCTCTGTATGGACCGCTCCTCCTGGGAGTCTGTGCCAACATGTTCATAACTGGACAGCCTCTGGCGCAGCTCTGCCACCTGAAAAGCACACAAAAGAGGAAATCACTGGATCAGAAAGCTGCCCTATCAGGCACATATTTAATATATATGTCCGTGGACAGTGTTAAGATGGATTTTCAGAATCAGACCTGTGGACAGATTCTAAGAGGCCCTCCTATTCTGATGAACAGGGACAAACACTAGCGTCTAGTCAAACTCTATTTGATTAGTGCGACAGCCAGGCTTAGACTTCAGCGAGTGGTGAAGTGTTCAGTTAAGAACACACAGAAGACTCTGAATAATACAAGTTAGGCAGAATGTATACTAGTACAGTTTATTTATGTAGGCCTTCATGTGGTTTTTCATTGTTACAGGTTTGTCTAAGTATCAAGCTAAAATATTCACTACTATAGTATACACATTAACTGTTGTGTGCTCTGCTAAAGAGCACCAACACTACAATTTTAAAATATAGTTACAATCAGTTTTCAGAATACTGTAAACATAGTAATGCAAGTGAATGGAAAATAGAAGAGAACCAGTTAAGTAACCAATAGTTAGACAACGAATAGGCTGAGCATTAACAAGTTAGTACAATATTTGTAAGGTTGTGTATGGTCTTCTATTCTTAAAAGAAGTCCTTCCCCCTAGCTAGAATAAATGAGGACTATTGCCCTCAGGGTCACATGCACCAATAAAGTTTTTTTTCATGAGGCAGTTTGTAAATGTTCCAAAGTACAAGAACAGGAAGAATGTTCTTAACAGACTCTCCGTCAATCCAACCACCATTGGGGAGATGCAAGGGAGGATATCGGACCAAAACACCACAGTTCAAGGCTAGGCAAGAGGTAGGGCCAGGACTTTACACCTATCCAACCCTATGGAGACTGGGGCAGTGGAGCCAAAAACAGGTGCATTTAATCACCCCCAAATGTACTCTGATTCACTCAGGGACCACCGTGGGTGTTCCTGAATTTGGCGGGCCGTCTGGTTTCATGCCTTGGTTTTCTTTGAAGAAGCCCAGGCGCCTATGGTGTAGTGGTTACTTTAGGTGCAGTTCTGTGCTCCAATGGACCAGTCCTGGCTACTGGGTTGTGCGACACCAAGAACTCGCCCACTACTGGACCACCACTCCGCGACTACCTCACACGGCACCCAGGCCACCACACAGATGGCGAAAAGCGATGACCACTGCAAGGCTGCTCTTCGTGCTCGAGAGCTGCAACTTGGGAAATGCTTTTTGGTACTATTAGCAGAGGAGCTGTGGAGTCCAGAGGATCAACTTGGGACGGCGACAATTACAGTGAAGACTCTCAATCTCTTCTGAGTGCTTCCAGCAGCTGGATCTTCGAGCAGAGGTCAGCACTGGTTGTTCCCAACAGTCCAAGGTGCGATGAGCCAATAAAGGTCTTCAGGAGATCTACAGAGAGACAGGGCTTAGCCGGGCAAGTGAAGAAAGTGTTTCTGGTGAGCTTCTAATGAGATCTGGGTCTTCAACAGGCTGCTCTCCTTTGGCGGGGCCTTGCCACCAACAGTGATCTGTTGGAACAGCTGTGTCCTTTTATTATGGGTCCGGACTGGAGTTGCTTCCAGCCCACCAATCGTAAGGATCTGCATCATTCAAAATGGCAGGGGCTGTCCAATACTGGACAGCCTCTGACCACCACATCTACCCAGCAACAGCCACGTCCTGGCACAGATGTGGAATGGGGAAAAGGGTTACCATATATGGAAAATCCGACCTCTGCAGGGCAGGAAGAAGGTCACTATTAAAGCACAGGCGATAGGCTCATGGCATTAGGAGGTAAAATGCAAAAAAATGTACAAGACTATGAGAAAATATAGTTACAAAAATAGACAATAGCAAAAAGCGGGGTGTACCATGTCTATGGAGGGAAAGCAGAAAAAAGAAAATCTTTCCTAACAGACAGTATACTGCCACATGTTCTCGTAGATGATCGAGAGGAAGGAATATGGTTTATAAAAAGGAAGAGACAACTGCCTGACCCTTTCCATGCAAAGAAATGGCTGCTGCATCAACCCAATTATCCTATGCTAACAGCTCTGCTCTCAGTAAATTCAGAGAGTTGGTGCAAATTAGCTTCAACTGCACATGGAGAGGGCCGATGTGCTCCATTCTTATCACTCAGGATTTAGGCCTAACTGCAATATCGAGACATAAGGTTTCCCGTGGTGGACAATGTTAATGTTAAAGGATATTTATACCGCGCCCTATCACCACCGGAGTGGTCCCCTGGCGGATCTGAAATAAAGAGGGCAGGAGACTGTGGGGGAAGAGTTAGTGGAGACAAGTGGGAAAAGTGCAAGGGAGCAGTGATGTCCTGTTGGCAGCCGTAGCCCTGTTAACACCGTTGGCTTTGGGTGTTTCCTGGTTGGCAGACGTCATGTGCTGTTGTGTGAGTCTATGTGTGGTTTTTTGTGTTGTTGCTGTGTAGCGAAGTTTGTGCGGGTTGTTGTGCTTAGAGGTTTTGGTTGTATTAGTTTAGCATTTGAGAGGTGTATGCAGAGGGGTGAAATTGTTAGCGGTTTGTTAGACTTGGCCTGGCTGTTTGGGAGCAAGGCGCTAGGCTTGTATTTCTCAAGGTGGGGTGCGCGAGCATTTCCAGCTCTTCATCTAGATCTGTGACCTGTCGACACCCCTGAGGCCTTCCCACTCAATCATAGACCATGTTAGAGTTTGGTCCTACCCATCCTGGTCCGATCTGTCTGTTCCCATGGTGAGCAGGAGTTTGTGGTTCAGTCTCAATCTAATTTGGTGGGATTAGCATGGAGTTTTATACTTGTCCTCGCGGTGGCAGTCTGTGTCTTCTCGTTAATGTGGGGTTTTCCTTGGTCGGTTCTGGTGTTGCCTTTCTCATCCTAGTTTCTGTCATCCTGTTCTGGGTCTTTCCCGTTTGTCTTTTTATAATTGTTTAGGTTGCGTCAGTGGTATTGAAGAGACAGGTTTTTAGTAGTTTTCTGAACTGTAGATGGTCTTCGGTGTTTCTTATTTCTTTAGGGATGGTGTTCCAGGTTTTTGCAGCCAGGTGGTAGAAGGAGGATCCTCCTGTTTTTTCTTAAGGTATGGTTTTAGTTCTAGGACGGATTTCGTTGCTTGATCCGAGAGGTCTTGTTGGCTTGTAGATTGTTACTTTCTTTTGCAGAAATTCAGCTCCCTGTCCGCTGATTGCCCTGTGCGTTATGCACATTGTTTTGAAGGTGATGCGCTGTTTGATTGAGAGCCAGTGTAGTATTTTTAGCGTTGGAGTGATGTGGTCTCTTCTGGACAGTTTGAGGAGGAGTCTGGCTGCAGTATTTTGGGTAGTTTCTTCATGAGGTATTCCGGCATCCCGAGGTAGAGGCTGTTTGCGTAGTCGATTCTTGACATGATGAGGGTGACCATTGTGAGTGTTTTGTGGGTGAAGGAGAGGTAGGATTCTTCTTCTTGTGTGAAGGAGGAAGAAGCATTTCTTGACTATTGCATTTATTTTTGGTTCTAAGGTTAGGTTGTTGTCCATTAGGACTCCCAAGTTTTTTACTACCTTCGATGGCGTTGGCGCGGTTCCTAATTCTGTCGGCCATGGAATGCAGGTGGTGTTCTCTGGATTATTGGATATGACCATGATTTCTGCCTTTCCTGGGTTGATTTTCAAGTTGTAGGTGCTCATCCAGTTAAAGACTTCTTTTAGACATTTGATTAGGGTTGAGTGGTCGGTTTGATTATCTTCGATTTTGTAGATAATTTGGGTGTTGTCTGCGTAGTTGTAGCATGTGATTTTGTGTTATTTGAAGATTCTCATTACTGGAGTCTGGTATATGTTGAAATATAGCGGTGATAATGAGGATCCTTGTGGTACTCCACAGTCGTTAACTCGTGGAGTCGATTTGTAAGGTTTAAGCCATACCGTTTCTGTTCTGTCCGTTAGGAATGATTTAGTCCAGACTAGTGCCATGTCCGTTATGCCTATGTCTTCCAGTCTTTTGGTTAGGGTGTCATGGCTGACTGTGTCGAAGGCTGCGGAGAGGTGGAGCAGGATCAGAGCGGAGGTTGTGTTTGAATCTGCGTTTGTCTTGAGGTCGTCCCAGATGGATAGTAGTGCTGATTCTATTCCTCTGGCGGGTCTGAAACCTACTTGTGCTTGGTCCAGCAGGTGGTGTTCTTCTACATATTCTTGGGTTACTTTGTATACATAGGTTTCTAGGAGTTTCACCGGGTAGGGAATGTTTGAAATTGGTCTGGAGTTGGTGGTCTTCCACGTCACCAATTGTGTTTTTTAAAAGTGGTTTGATATATGCTGATTTGAAGGATCTTGGTACTGTCCATGTAGGAGGTTTCTGAAATATTCTGATGGTGTTCCTTGTGTAAGGATTGCTTTGTAGATGTCAGGGAGGGGGGAGGGGGATCCAAGGGTGCTCCTTCTTTCTTGCTCTGTTTTACCAGCTTTATGAATGCCTCAGCTGATATTTCAGGGAAGTTTGAGTTTGTGTTGTGGCTCTTCTTTAGGTCCGGTTGGTTGAGTGTTATGACGATTGCTTGGTTTGTTTTGGATGATTTGTCGGATGTCATTGTGTCAGTCTAGAAATCGAATTTGGGACCACAAACGCATTTTGGTGGCCGTGGGCAAACCGTCTCATGCACGATACCACAGAATATGGGTTTTCGAGTTTTTTAATGTAACAAGAATCGCCATTTTGTTTTCTAACCATTGCTCATTGCTTTCTGTTCCTATTGCTTCGCAGTATATTTTCCGCTTACACTGCTTGACTGTGGAACATTGTTGTCTGTATATGAAAAGGACAAGGCCACAGGGCCGAGAGGATAACAAGAGTTTCGCTGAAACACAAACGTAGGCAGCGCCAGGAAGAATGCCCGGCTCCCTCCTTAATGTAGCCTTGAAGCAGAGCTGCAGGGCATTTAATCATTTCACAGCTGCCAGCCAGTCTCGTTATATGGTAGAATATGTTAGAATAATACCGCTTAAGGCTTGAATTATGCTTTTCTAACGGCCCCCCTTTCCGAGCCCGCTAGAGCATGTCGGCTCCCAGGACGCGAATAGCACCCGATAGATAGCAAGGTCCGGAATGCAACCCCCTCTGTATGTAGTTCGCTTCAAAGAACAGAAGCGTCATGTTCTATTCAATAACCGAAAGATGCCTACGCACTCACAAATTGCAAATTGTTACTAGAATAGATGTTTGAAGGTGTCATAGTGGTCGGAGAAGTCCATCATCACACCAAGTTCAAAGAAACCCAATGAAGAGGGGTGTTAACCATGTCATAGCTGATTGATATGCATTTTGTATATATGTAACTGATGTACGTAATTCACTCTCTTGCGTCCCTCGAGGTCTAGGGATACACGTCGCGGGGCGTGAGACCGAGTTGGCCAACTGAGACTTTTGCTTTGCAATAAAACCCTAGCTTTGGGAATACAACCTTGTGTCTGGCGTCTCTATCATGTGTGGTGACCCGCCTGGTTTCCATAGACGTCAAGGTCCCCTAGGGGCCCCTTTCAGTTGATTTTGTTCTTGAAATGGTCTGTCAGGTCGTTGCAGAGTTTCTCTGAGGGGATTGGAGTATTGTCGCAGCCAGGTGGGTTTCTCATTTCTTTAATGATGTTGAACATTTCTTTCTGTGTGTTGCTGGCATTGGTGATTCTGTCATCAGAATGCCTCCTCTTTGCTTTTTCTATTTCCTTCTTGTATGCGCGGATTTGTTTCTGGAACAATATTTTCTTGTCATGGTTGTATTCTTTTCTCCATTCCAGTTCTATCTTCTTGTTGTTCTTTTTCATCGTTCTTAGTAGAGGGGTGAACCATTTTTCCATTGCCCTTTTTCTCGAGTGAGTGAATGGTTTTTCTGGGGCGAGGTTTTCATTCCCGTCTAGGTCAGTTGAGGGTTTGGTCATCTCTAGTTGTTCCATTATGTTGCTTGTTTTGACAGTTTTCCAGTTCCTTTTTGTGATGGCTGCGAGCTTGGGTGGCTGGGTGCGGACTTGTGTCGGTACTGTTATCACGAATGGGATGATGAGGTGGTCTCTCCACAGTATTTGTATCGGTGGTGATAAGTTTTTTCTTTGCAAAGATTACGTCAAGGGTGTGCCCTGCTGAGTGTGTTGCTCCTTTGACCAACTGTTGTAGTTCCATGGTTGTTAGCCGTCCAGTTAATGTGTTTTGGGAGCTGGCGTGTTTTTCTTCAAACCAGATGTTGAAGTCCCCCAGGATTATTAGATATTCATGTTTGAGTGCTAGGTTGGTGATGGCTTCTATGAAGTTGTCGATGAAGGATGCGTCGTATGTCGGTGGTCTGTAAACCAGAATGAATGTGACGTTAGTTTTAGGGTTCACTGATAGTTGTATGACCATGGTTTCGCAGTTGAGGATGTTGAGAGATTCTCCCTTTTTATTTTCAGGTATCCTTTGAATGCTATCGCAAGAACGCCTCCTTTTTTATTTTTCCTGTTTACCTTAAGGCATTTGAAGTTGTTTGGGAGGCAACTTTGGAGTACGATTTTGTAGTTGTCGTCAAGCCACGTTTCTGTGATGAATAGGATGTCAATGTTGTCACAGAGAAGGTCAAAGATCTCAGTTGAATGTTTTGACATGGATCTTGCTTTGATTAGGTTGCAGTGGAGTTTGAAGCTGGAGTTTGGCTCCTGCTTGATTGTGTTGTCCTCTGATTGGCGTTGAGGTTTTTTTCTCAGTGTTGTCGAAGAGTTCCTCTAGGTTCAGTATAGGGTTTTTGTAATCATCCGGTTCTTCGTCCCAGTTTGGGGGGTGTTGGGTTGTGATTCTTCTGGTTTTTGTGATGTACAGTGTTATTGCGTCGATTGTGTTCTTGTTGGTTCTTGTTTTGCCTGTTCCTCTTCTGCATGGTTGTGTTTGGTCGTCTGCTGTTGGTTCGTGGGTTGGCTTGCTCAGGTGATTGGTTGTTTGCGAGGTAAGGAGTTAGGTAGAGTGATTTCTCTCCGGTCTCTGAGTTGGTTTGGTTGTTCCGGTTTGTCAGAGTGTGCTGTGTAGCTGTGGATCCTCTGTAGTGTTCGGTTGTGTTTGTTCCTTCTGCTCTTTGTCTTTCCTTTGGTCCAGGTCGTTTGCGCAGCATTTTGAGTGCAAGCGTTTTTGTTGCCCTTATTTGCTTTCGCCGATAAAGGTTGTCTGGTGGGGGATTTGGGCTTGGTCTGTAGGGGTTCTTGTCAGTTAATATTGATGGCAAGTTCAGTCAGTCGTCGTCGTCGTCTCGGGTACAGTGGGGTTTGCTGGATTGTTAGGTTCGGGTATCCCAATGGGTAACCCTAATGTGGGTCTCTGAGGTTCGCAGCCGTGGGCTGCCTAAGTCGTTTTAGGAGGGGTATAGCTGGTAACTATAAAGTCCTAATAGGAGTAGCTGACTGTCTATTGATGTAAACCTTAGTTTCGTACAATGCGATTTCAAAATAGGACCTGTGCTAGATTGAGAGATCTGTGTAGTGGGAGAGAGGCCTAGGTATGCAACCTGGGTGTCACACTGCTAGATTTCAGAGATCTGTATAGTGGGAGAGAGGCCTATCAATGCACACTTTCTAAGTTCAACTACGGTACAGGATGAGATTGTTCACATTTTCTGAGGAGTTACTACAGTGAGGTTTGTAGCAATCTACAATCACACAGTGTAATTTGGACACAGAACCCCTGCTAAATCTTTGAAACCTGTATAGTGGGAGAGGGGCCTAACCATGCAATCTAAATATCACACAATGCAATTTGGAGACAGAACCCCTGCTAAATTCGAGAGACCTGTATAGTGGGAGAGAGGCTTATCAATGTAGTCTAGATATCGTACAATGCAGTTTGGAGGCCCATCAATGCAATTTGGAGACAGAACCCCTGCTAAGTTTGAGAGACCTGTATAGTGGGATAGAGGCCTATCAATTCAATCTAAATACCACACAATGCAATTTGGAGACAGAACCGCTGCTAAATTTGAGAGACCTGAATAGCTCTAAACAGAGGGGGGAGGTCTGTGGCGAGCACGTCAGATTAGTCAATATTAAACAGTGATTGAATTTTGACTAGGTTGGAGGGTGAGGGAGACAATATGCAGTGCGGAGTAATCACCTTGCTTAATATGGGTTTGCTAAGTGGCTCGGGTTCTAGTGTAGAGTGGAGTGGATGCTCTATTCCTAGCCCCGGGCCACTCCTACCTTACTGGTCCTTGTAGTTGATGGTTGACTGCTGGCCACTGGCTTCCCCTGCGCACACCTGCTGACACTTCCTGCAGCCGCCTCTGTCGGAGCTGCCCTTGGCCTTGGGCCCTTAGCCGAAGGGTTGCACGGGCAGAGGGCTGCCCTTGGAAGACCGGTGTTGAAGGCCGAGAGAATAAATTGCAAACGTTGGGCGGGGGTCGAAAGCCAGCCTACTAGTTATTTGTTGTCCGTACATTTCGGTGACATTCATGATTGACCATGAGAAACAAGACCACTTTCTTGTGGCGTTTGCGGAGGGGTTATGGGGAGGTTTCTGGATTTCTTTTTATGTTATCGCGATAGACATGGTCAGTCCTGCCAGATAGAAAAATCGTAATACCGCTTTCATTAGCTTGTGGAGTACTGCAGGCACCATCTGGTTACTCACTTTTCAAAATGTATATGGAGCCACTGGTGAGTCTGCAGGCACAGCAGAAGAGGCATTATTCGCCTGTATGCACATGACAATCAAAGGGTCTGCTGCTGACAAGAGCCGTTTTGTGGCGAATTACGTCTGCATCGCGGCCTGGATGGCCTTGGTTTCTCCGACGAGCAACAACGCTAAAGATGGAGTTTAGCCTAATGTCATATGCGAAGGAGGAGGAAACTACCCAGGACCAGTTGAAGATCAAGCAACAGTTTTTTTCCTAACGTCTTAGTCAAGGGGAGTGCCAAGCCACTGGGGTTCATTATGATATATATATATATATATATATATATATATATGATATAATATATGGCATATATAACGCGCCTATAGACAACGATGAGGCAAGAGAGGGGAACAGATGGCAGACAAACCATGATCTTACTAGGCCAGGTGACACAGAGATCATGCAGGGGAGGGGAGGGAGGGTAAAGGGCAAGGGTAAAGAGGAAGTGCAGTACATAGGATAAACAGTAAATAAGATAAAACCATAAATAAGAGTGTGGCCAGCTGGTGGCAGGTGCAAGGGTAAGTGCAGACATCAGGTGTCAAGTGCTGGTAGGGGGCTGTAGGGATAGAGAAACAGCCCAAGAGTGCACGGGTTGCCAGGGGGGCAGTACAGGTGGCCAACTGGCGTGGAGGGGACCTGGGCCCAAGAACAGAGGGTAGCCAGGTGACCAGTGCAGTTTCAGCCAGGAGTTCAACAAGGGAGATGAGGAGAGAAAGCAGAAGCAAAGAGGAAGGTCTTGAGGTGCTTCCGGAACCGGAGATGGTTCTCATCAATTTTCAGAGAGGCTGTAAGGCTGTTCCAGAGGGAGGCCGCAACCGAAGAAAGATCTACCACCAACTCGTTGCTTGAAGAAGCAAAGGACCCTGAGAGAGTTGGAGGTGGATGAGCTCAAGAAGGAAGATATTCAGGAAGAGAGAGTTGAAGGTATTGAGGCCCCAGAAGGCCTTGTGGACAATGCAGAGGGTTTTGAACTTGATCCTTGCAGCCACTGGGAGCCAGTGCAGAGATTTCAGTCCTGGAGAGATACTATCCCTGGGCTTGAGGCCGAGGACAAGTCTTACAGTCCTGTTTTGGATGTGTTGCAGAGGGCGGAGAGTAGAAGCAAGCAGATTTAGAAAGATTAAGGAAGAGGCTGTTGCATTAATCCAGTCTAGAGAAAACCAGAGCTCTGGAGAAAGTGAGCTTCTGGGGGAAGGAGAGGAAAGGAAGAATACCTCTCAAGAGGTGCAGCTGGTAGTGTGACTTCTAAGAGACGTCAGAGATGTGAGGAGAGGAGAGGTTTTAAGCCTCACAGGTGGGAGCAGGGAGTAGGCCAAGAGAGGCCAAAGGGTGACAGGAAAGTAGGGAGCAGGTGTGCTGATAAGGAGAATCTCAGTCTTACTGGCATTAAGGCAGAGATCATTGACGGCACACCACTCCTGGATAGCAGACAGTCAGATGCGAGAAGGAGAAGAGGTGGCTGAAGGGAGCCTGAAAATGAACTGAGTGTCATCCACAAAGCACTGAAAGTTGGGGCAGAGAGTGGCAATGCGGTGGGCAAGAGGTGCCAGGTATTGGTTGAACAGCCAGGGAGGGAGGTTAGACCCCTGGGGAACAACACAGGTAGAGATAGAGGTAGAGGAGAGGAAGGGCCCAAGTTGGACTTTGGAGGGTCGATAGGAGAGGAAAGCAGTCAGCCAAGCCAGGGCCTGATGGGTGATACCCAGGTTATCATGGAGATGGTTGAGCAAGATGGCATGGTTGACCGTGTCAAAGGCAGAAGAGAGATCAAGTAGGTTGAGGACACAGGGTGATGGAATCAAGGTTGGAATCTTCAGGTATGTTCAGGAGAGCAGTTTCCATGCTTCTGGCAGCTCCGAAGCCAGACTGATGTCATGGAGACAACCAACAGATTCAGTGTGAAGATTAAGCTGGGAGATGCCCAACGCTCACGCCCTGCACATGTACCCACAGCTACCTTCACCAAGCCACCTACTACTTCTCACGCTAAGATTCAGGAAACCTACCCACTCAATCCTACCACTGACTCTACACTCACGCCACCCAAGGTTATCAAAGTTTACACCACCACACAGTCCAACAAAAGCCCTAGCATACTCAACATAACACCATTAAAATGTGCCCTGATCAATGCAAGATCTCTCCTGGCTCACGCTACTGAGATCTTTGACATCCTCTCCAATCTTGACCTAGATGCGTTAGTCATTACGGAGACATGGCTCCACGAAGCCTCAGGCCGCTAGCCCTACCTCCAAGCTACATCATCTTTCGCCTAGACAGATCCATTACCAGGGGCGGTGGAGTAGCCCTCATAATAAAAGAAAGCCTAGAAGCCAGACAAATAAACTCTACCCTCTGTGAGAACACAGACTTCCTCACAGTCAAAATCGCCACCTCCCCCAATACCACCTTTACTATTCAAATAGCATACCGCCCTCCAGGGCCCATAGCAGACTTCCACGACAACCTTATCCACATCCTCGGCGAAAATTTGAAAACTTCCTCCAAATCTCTTCTCCTGGGGGTACTTCAACCTCTGCCTCAATGACCAGAAAGAGAGACCAGCCAAAGCCTTAACCAAAGCACTGGAGGAACTCTGCTTCCTCCAAAAAATCCTCGACCCTACCCACTGTAAAAGGCGCACACTGGATTGGATAGTGGACCATAACTGTAATTGTTGACATCAGCTCCAACACCCCCACCCCCTGAACAGACCACCACCTCATACACTTCCTCATCCCCACCACCTCCCCTTCTAATAACTCCAGCGCAGTCCCACCAGCCTTAGCCAGAAGTGCACGCAACCTCACAAGAGAAAAGATTCTCCCATTCCTAGACACTCCAGCCCTCACAACCCTGCCTCATCAGACCCCACAGTCCTGGCTAGCATATACAAGACGCTGCTCAAAACCGCAGTGGACACCATCGCACCGCTAGCGAGCAAAAAAGCGAAGAAAATAAAACATTTAAACTCATGGTTCTTCTCAGAATTAAAAGGAACTACGTTCCTTAAAGCGCAAAGCCTTGAACAAATGACAAAAATCCTCACAGGATGACACATTCATCGAGTATAAAACCCTAGCTAAGCAATACAAGCAAGCTATAGTTAAAGCAAAATCCGCCTCCTAGAACGATAGGATCACCAACGCCACCTCTGAATCCAGAGAACTCTTCTCCATCTTCAAAGAACTGTCCCCACCAGTCACCAACACGCCAGAAGTAGTTAAAGATGAAACCTGGTGTACTAATGTTCAAACAGTTCAAAGAAGGTAGCAGACGCTCCTCTCCAGAAAGAACATGGCATGATAACCTGTTCTGAGATGAGAGTTTGCAGCACACGCTTTTTGCTCACTGTACCTTTTACACATGGGAAATATCAATTTGCATATCAGTCTTTGTCCCGCCCACATGGGCAGTCCAGCACCGAAATGCTATGGCAATTCCTCTCTGAACAAGAGTACCAAAAGCAACCCCATACACGTGTTTCAGCCTTGTTGGGCCTCATTAGTGAGGTGAAGCTTTGTCTCTCTGAGCACAGTGAGCAGGGAGTCCACGTCTGGTTGCTCCCAGGTAACTCAGGGTTACCAACCCCAAGTTCCTTGCAAACATTTCAAAGAAGGTAGCAGGTAATGTTCAAACAGCCCTTTTTAACAAAATTGATCTCCTGCAACAAAAAAATCCATGCCCATCACAACAACCTCGCTTAACACATCCAGTCTGAATCCCTCATTGCGAGCAAAGACATAAAACCCTTCTCATTCAGAGAAGTAACCAAATCTGAAATAATTGACATCAAAGAATATTAAACCCTCCAATTGCAAATGTGATGCCTGCCCAGCAAAATTGGTCAAAGAATGTGCAGACAGCCTTGCGCCCTTTCTCAAAACCTACATCAATGCTTCCTTCAAATCCAACTCAGTCCCTGATAATCTAAAAGAAGCCTGAGTCCGCCCACTCTGGAAAAAACCCTTGCTGGACCCCGAGATAGCCAACAATTACCGACCAATCACTACAGTCCCATTCCTGCTCAAAATCCTGGACAAGGTTGAATATATCCAAATCCAGCAATTCCTGGAAGAAAACTGCATCCTATGCAATAGACAGTCCGGATTCAGACCGGGATATGGGACGGAATCCGCCCTACTGGGTCTTAAAATACAACTTGGTGACATCATGGACAAAGGCAAACCGGCACTTCTCCTTCTGCTAGACTTATCGTCTGCCTTTGATCTCGTTAACCACGACATCCTCCACAAACAACTAAAAAATGCTGCCCACTTCTCACCTCAAGCCACAGCCCGGATGGAGTCCTTCCTCAAAAGGAAGACTCATAAGGGTCTTCTCGGACACTGCATGCACAGACGCCACCACCATTCACTGTGGAGCGTACAGCACCCACACTGTATAACATCTTCACCCTCCCTCTCAACGACCTGGATCATCGCAGCATTGCCTACACCAACTATGCCGACGATACGCAAGTCCTTCTCCCACTCACAGGATCTTATGAACAAGACACAGAAGCCCTAGCTAACATCTATGCAGCTATGCAGACATGGATGGCATGGATGGCAGCAAACTGCTTATGTCTCAATGGGGACAAAACTGAGATCCTCCTCGTGGGCACCAAAGAGATACTCAACAAACTCTCTCCCCTATACGCAACCTTCAATATTGACAACACACCCATCACAGTATCACCCTCAGTCAAAACACTGGAGTATTCCTCAACTCCCAGCTCTCCATGTCACTCCAGGTCAATGCAATTGCCTCCTCAGTTGCACTCACCACAAAAATCATAAATGCTGTCAAACCTTTCCTGTCTACAAAGAACTGCCTCAACATCACCAGGGCCACTGTAGACACTAAACTAGACTACTGCAATGCCCTCTTCCTAAGTACCTCTGCCAAAAACATAAAGCTACAAATCACACAGAACAACGCCCGCAGGGCAGGCCTCAGTATCTCTAAAAGGGAGCACATCTCAGGCTAGGAGAGAGGCACATTGGCTGCCGGTAAAGAGTGCATCCTATTCAAAACACTTGCAATCACACACAAACGCCTCACAAACAAGGCCCCCCATTCCTATCTGACAGGATTACCCCAGTCACCTCCTCCAGACCCATGAGGTCTCAGCTGACCAACAAGAACTATGTGCCATACTTCAAACGAGCTAAGGCAGGGGTGCGAGCTTCCAACACCTAGCACCAAAAAACTGGAACGTCCCCCCCCCCACCCCCCATCAGCCCTCGGAAACGAAACGTCATACTCAGTATTCAGGAAAGCTTTGAAAACAAAACTCTTCACCTAGCCTGTCTACTGCACCGCCTTTCTGTACATAACTAACATGCCACTTTTGTCTCTGCTTCTACCAGTTCCACTGTAACCACGGAACCACCACTGTTGCCTTACACTGTTTATCCCACCAATACTATGTAATGTGTTTTTGCAGCCGATCAACCAAGTAAGAATTCTTTAACAGCGCCACGATGCCCCAGGGCAGTTCTGCGCTTTATAAATATAAATTAAATAAATAAAGGCGAGAGAGGAAGGGAGGCCGCAAGTTGGTACTTGGGGGCTCCTATTGTGCACTACTAAGGCTATGGACATAGCCTGTGGTATAAAAACTACACAATAGTTGGTAGAACACGTCCACTCATCAGCCATAACTAGCAGGTTGTCCATGTGACTAAAAAGTCACAGGAGCATAGAGAAGGGGCTTACTAGGTATCCCTTTGGCTTGCCACGGAAGGTGGGGTGTGACAATTTCTCAGACTATAGAGTTTTGGGAGAGTTAAGCACTGTAGTTACTTGAGGATATAGAAAAGGAGTCTTAAAGGAGGACCCTGCGGGTCACCAGAAATACTGCCCATAAGCTGTGTGCTGCAGTAGTACAGATGCCTTTAAAAGCTATGGAGCAGACAGACTCCATAGTACAGGTAGAATACAAAGAATAGAGTTCCAAAAGACAGAGCCCACAATTAATGAATGAGTGGGAAAAGGCTCCACTCATTCAGGATTGAAAGAAAAAGGCCCCGAAGTCCAGCAAAAGTGCTGAGGGTCTCACTAGGCGAGGGGATGAAGCATAAAAATGATAAATATCCCCAACACCCTACTTCTGAGAGCTTGGCGATACAAGTGGCCACATCCACATCTAAAGCAGCAGCTCATCCATCCATCCATCCATCCATCCATCCATCCATCCATCCATCCATCCATCCATCCATCCATCCGCCCAGCCCAGCCCAGCCCAGCCCAGCCCAGCGGTATGACAAAAAAATATGACATGCTAGGAAAAAGGGTGTTCTCTGATGGGCGCGTCTTGTGACCAGAGAACCAAAGAATTATTCAAAGAACATCCCACGTTTGCTTACCAACGTAGCAAAAATTTCAGAGACCGGTTGGTACAGATACGTCAACCAAGAAAGAAATTGGACACTAAACGCATCGGAACCTTTCCGTGTTTGCAGTGCAGCAACTGCAGTTATGTACTTAAGGGAAATGCAATCAATCATCCACATACCGGTAAACAAATCATGTTGAAATGCTTTGCCAGATGCGACACACCAAATATTATCTATGCAATCAAATGTCTATGTGGACAATATTATGTTGGACAGTCACAAAGGAAAGCCAAACTTCGTTGGACCAAACATTGTTCCTGTATAAAAACACAAACTCAGCTGCCGCAAGACATTGGCTTAACCAGCGACACAACTGGATATTGGAGGTGGTTCCGAAAAATGGGCCACATGAAAACATTCAGATTAAATTCGACAGAAGAGAAGGTTTCTGGATCGAACATTTGGGAACTCTGACTCCCCGAGGATTGAATGAAGAGATCAATTGGGCATGTTATTTGTAACACAACCATTAATGATACTCCAGACAGACTTGCTCAAAATGTATATGTATAGTACCAATGTATTATGTATCATTTAGCTCACTGCACCTTATATTAATTTATACACGACAACAGATACTTCACATTTTTTTTAGTTATGTCAATAACGCAATACACTTACTGCTACATCCATTTCCCTTGAGGTTCCACATGTGTGGCCTTCTACAAGATCTCAGTACGCAATTCGTTTTTTTAACCACATTACATACACCAGATGGGGCAGTGTACTTTTGGACCTTTTTCATATACGATAGGCTGCTTTATCATTCAGGTGCCTCCTCCGCCCTGTTCCCCTGTTGTCATGGAGATACGGGATGGACGGCGTCTGCACTAACATTTCACGTCTACTGTCCGCGATTCCATACGTTTACAGGCGATCCTCTTTACTTTGTTACACCTCCCCCCATTTTTCATTTTCATACATTCACACTATACATACCCAGATCTGCAGGGCACTATTAGACTTCTTCAATATACAAATGCTGCAGGAATACATAGGCGCCCCGCCCGTCACGTTCCCCGGTTTCCATGGGGACACAGGACGCAAGGCATCGGAACGCAAGCACGCAAGCTGCCGTTCCGTAACACGTTGGGTTGTCTAGACCACCACACACATTATAATGATCTTCACATATGCAGCGCACACATACACGAACCAGCGTTCGTTTTTCTTACATACTGTCTCGAACATGCATCCGTAAGCTTTAATTTTGAATTAAATAGATTTGTACTGTTTGCTACAACATGCGATCAACTTGCCTTCTATGATCGCACTAAGACTAAGTTACTCGTTCTCTCACAGGATAGCAATCCGAGAAAGAGGGTCTTACACAGAAGCAGTCAGAAACCTAATGAAGAATCACTAAGGTACTTTAAACTAATTGAGTAATGTGACATGTAGTACATTAAGCTAGGTTATTTCAATTGGTTCATATTTCACAATACCAACCTTAGATTTATTATTTTTTCTTTTCCTATTTTTCTTTTCTTCAAAACCCCATGCACTCGAATACACGCACATCGGGTATGTACATCTACGTTTACCATTTACCATTATATGTCAATTTATGAACTCTTACGGTCTGAAATGTACTATGTGCATTACGATTCATTTCCATTATTGATATGTGCTCTAACATGTTTTTCACCTTATTTTTGGTATGCTTCCCCATATATTTTGATGGAAATTGAGTTGTACTCCGAAATGCATTGGCATTAAAATTAACTACACCCTTACCAGTTTTGCCTCTTGGTATTTTTGAACAGACTGACAAAAAAACACACAGGTTTACTATCATCCAAAAGCTTCAGCATTTATTCAATTCGAGTTGAAACCTAGAGGTTTTTTGAATTTAACTATTCTTGACGGTACAATCACAGCTCACCATGAGCTATACGGAGCGCTCCAGACCAAGCTGGATAGTCTAATCCAAATTTTCTTTGTACAATGTGTGGACACGGTCCGGGTGTCATAGGACCCTATATCAGTCCGGCTGCTCCAGAAGTGTAATCACGTAATTAACTAATTAAAGAAACTTATGTAAAGGTGGTGCCCACCTCTTTCTCTTCATTTAGCTCTGCTGGGCGCATGGGACCAGTAACGAGTCTTGCACATTAGCCAAACATGCATTTGTGGAAAGTAATCTTTCCAAGCGGCTGATAATATTCCTGAAGGAGAGATGAGTGATTGATTCAACATGATTAATGATGGTAAAGAAGCTACTTGCCAATCTCTCCAATCGGAATTGGATGCATCAGACTGCATTGGTCGCACCATGGGCGCAAGTAAGGAGATTTGCATGGCTGTGCAAATCAGGATTTGCTACGGATGTTCAGTCAAGCCTTCTGTACATGTCCTTCGATAGGTCAAATTTTTTTTGGAGCAAAGGCTGACAACAGCTTAGAGAAGCTTCATGTTTCTAAGACAGCTGCAAAATCCTTGGGCGCAGCCACCAGTCACCGTCAACAGCAACACCCGCCTTCCCAGGGTTGGAGAGGGCGTTCTTTTAGCTTCTACTCTTCCTTTGGTCAAAAAGAGGTAGAGGCCAACCTACCCAAAGAGGGTAAAGGAGATTTCCATGTGGCGCTGGAGGCTCTGGAGGAAGGACAGCTCATGCAGTCACCTCCCCACTACCACCTGCCACAGCCCCAGCCCCAAAACCACTCAACGCTTCACTCAAGACTCCGGTGGGAGGCAGGTTGACTCAGCATTTAGAAAAATAGCAGTACATTGGTTTGGATGCTTGGTCACTGCAGACAGTAGCTCAGGAGTACTGACTCAAATTTCTGAAAAGGCCCCCAGATTCTCCCCAGAGCAAGCAATGTCTTCGGCCACCAGGCTTGCTCGTACTGCAGGAGAGTCTTTCCCTGCTGGAGAAAGGTTCAGTGCAAAGGGTACCTGTAGCAGAGAAATACCAGGGTTGGTACTCCACTTATTTTCTAGTTCCCAAGAGGGCTGCGACCCATCTTGGACTAGAGATGCTTGAACAAGTTCCTCTGGAAGGTCAGTTTCAAGATGGTCACTCTTTCGCAGATCCTCCAGACCCTTCAGTTATAGGATTGGATGGTGTAGCTCGATCTTCAGGATGCTTACTTTCATGTGCCTATACATCCCAAGCACAGTAAGTATCTGAGGTTCGCCATTGGCAGGTCTCACCATCATTTTCGACTACTGCTGCTCCGGATGACCTGCACCCTAGGGTTCTCACCAAGTTGATGCCATTGGTGGCAGCAAATCTAAGGAGGGGAGGGATTCACATATTTCCCTACCTAGACGACTGGCTGATCAGAGCCCCTTATTCCAAACAGGCTCTAGAACATCAACATCTCAACAGCACCTGCCACTCTCACCACAAACTGGGCTTCTCCCTCAACAAGTCCCAGGTGACACCTTCCCGAAAGCTGCAATTCATTGGAGCAGTCTTTGACTCTTCCAGGGGAAAGGCTTTGCCAACCAAGTTGAGTACTCAACATATCTTACAGATGGTGACAATATCTCAGAACAACCCAACATTTACCAGCTTTAGATTTTCTGAGGTGGTTCCGCCTAATGGCATCCTGCATTTTCCTGGTGCCAGAAGCTTGCCTAAGGACGAGGTGCCTCCAGTGGGCTCTCAGATCCCAATGGCCACAGTTCTCTGGCAGGAGGAGAGTCCCGAGCAAGGCGCACAGGACCTCCTCTGGTGGGCCTCCAAGGAGAATGTGCCTTTTTGGCGACCCTGGCCGGAGAGGCAGTAGTCACAGATTCTTCCCTCATGGAATGGGGAGCTCACATGACCGTTCATGACCAGCCAATTCAAAACTACACATAAAACGTTTATAGCTGAGGGCAATCAGACTGGCGCTGATGGCCCTTTTGCCTTCCATACAGTCGAAGAATGGCCCGATAATGACGGACAGCACTGTGGCCATTCATTAGCTCAATAAGAGAGGAGGTGTAGGGTTACTAACACTGTGCAGGGAGGCAATGCAACTCTGGTTTTGGGCACTTCAAAACAAAATCTCTTTCGGCTGTTCACCTAGCCGGAGAAGAGAACACGAAGACGGATGTTTGGAGCAGGCAGAGCAGAGTCAACCACAAGTGGGAGTTAGCTCAGGAAGTCCTAGAGATCTTTGCCATTTGGGGAACCCCTCAAGTGGGCCTGTTCGCTTCCAATATCAACAGGATATGCAACCTTTTTTGCTCCAGGGAATTTGCACAGAGAGAAGTTCTGGGAGACGTGTTCATAGCAGACTGGGAATGTCCACTCCTGTATGCGTTCCCACCAGACCCCATCATCCCTCACATCAGGATGACGAGTATGTTTGGACAGCCCATGATCCCGATTGCTTCGGATTGGGCCAGGAGGACATGGTACTCCAGACTTTCTAGACATGTCCATCTGCGGTCCATTTGGTCTTCCTTAGAGAGTGGACCTACTCTCGCAAGAGGGTGGCCGTCTTCACCCAGAAATCAGAACGCTCAACCTTCATGCCTGGTTTCTGGGTGGGTAAGTTACAAAGATTGAGACCTCCCGGAAGACGTAATGTAGGTGTTGCTTTTGGTCAGAAGACCAGCAACAAAAGCACTAAACCGCTGCCATTGGAACAAGTTTTGCAGCTGGTGTAGGGGTAAAGATATTGACCCTTTGACTTGTGATACACCCGGAGTGCTTTCTTTTGTTACACTAAGCCCATCACGGGCTACAGGTGGCTACTGACAAGGGCTATCTGGCAGCATTATCCATCTTTAAACGTATGCCAGAGCAAGATTTTAAAATACCCATTGTGATTCAGTTCCTCAAGGAACGGACAAATGTATTTCCACTGGTCACTTTTAGTCCAGACTTAGGATCTAAACTTGGTAGCTCTATTTGAACCTCTCCATGCATGTCCGCTCAGAAAACTGACATTCAAGACAATCTTCCTACTGCCCATCACTTTTGTAGGCAGATCGAGTAAACCTCCTTTCACTACATGTTCAAAGGATAAGGTAGTTCTGAGGGTTCACCCATCCTTCCTTGCCAAGGTGGTGCCTGAATGTCATCCGACACAAAAACTTACTTTGCCAGCATTTTATCAACCGCATCCTTCCAAGGAGGAAGAGAGGTTGCACATACTTGACCCAAAAAGGGCTCAGAGTCAGACAAGACAATCAACTCTTTGTTGAGAATACTGGACACAGACTAGGTCAGGCTGTGACTAAACAGACCTTGTCACGCTGGATCATAGTGTGTTTCAAATGTTATTCGTTGGCAGGGAAAGAGGTGTGCGAAAATCTAAGGGCACATTCCACCAGAGGCGTGTTAAGAGTAGATATCCCTTTTTATGTGAAATTCTCTCCACCTTTGGGCCCCCCAGCACTTTTTGATGGACTCCTGGATTTTTGACTAGTACTCCTGAGAGAATGAGAACCTTTTTCCACACCCACCCATTCTTTTTACTCTGACTTTGGGAACCCTTTTTACCTCTTTTTGGAGTCATGCTTTCTGCCAACATTTCTGGCATCTACATTTCACTAAAGCAGCGCACAGCACTGTTGCTGGGAGCTACTAGAGCTTCTTTAGCGTTTCTTTTTCCCCCTTGGTAAAAAAACAAACAGTTACCAAGGTAGGGGGATACTTTTAATCCTACCTGTGTTTCATTTTGCATGATCACCCCCCCCAATCCCTTCACCTTATGTGGAGTACTGAGTGGAGACGTTTTATCCCTTTTCTTGCCTCTCCAGTAACTTTGTGGTTACTGTGACAAGCCCACTGTTCAGGCTGGTGGCTGGGTCCCTTTTTACATGACTTTTTGTAAACTTTTGTTGCAGGCTCTCTTTGCAGCTGCGGTAGGGGGCACAAGATACGCCAGTCACCCAAAATTGTGACAGTACCTTAAAGCCCTGAACAAGATGGCTTGTCTTTTCTGATGTCTTCTACCTTTCTGGGTGGCAGAGAATTCTCTGGTCCTTTTCTCTTTGCCAGGCTTGGAAAGCTCGCAAAGCTTCTCTGGGTGCTTGCAGGACAGGAAATCGGGAGGGGACCAAAACTCCCCTAAACTGCCCGGCAGTGTGCCTAACTGAAACCAATTCAGACTGGGAGGACGGTGGTCCCCATTGGGAAACCACCCCTGACGTTTGAACGGGGCATGGGTCATGATTAGTGGACTCAGATGGTGTTTCTGGATAAATTCCAAGGACCTGGAGCTGAAACTCATTCAACCATTGGAACAGGAGAACACAGGACGATGCTGCCAGCAACTTCCAGTGACCGCCAGAGCTTGCCGAGTAACTACTGCTGTCCCGACCTCAACTTCTAAGCGACAGGGAAGATCCGAACAGGACAACTTCTCCCTTGGACTGGTGGACCTAACCAGTCCCAAGACCCAACTACAATTTGCGCCATCCCTGAAAGAGCTGCAACCTCCATGGCCTGCAATTCACCAAAACCCAGGGACCAGTGCTGCACCCCTGTGCATCGTCGCCTGAGGCGTGGTTTTGCCAAAACTTAGTGGGCATCCTACCAAGCCTGCAGTGACTCAAGCAAGCTCCCCAAAGTCCCCTCACCAGAGAGGAGGACCAAGAAAAGGAGAACAGTCTACTGCCGTGACAACCATCTTTCATCCAAGCCTAAAAAAGGCGCCAACAAGCCAGAACCGCGAAGATACTTTGCTGGGCATCAGCCTGCACAAGAGCCAGATCCACTGAAGTCCCTTTCTTCTGTTGCAAAGAGAAAGAAACCTGTGTCCTGCAGCAAATACCTCTTCACTTAAAGATAATACTGTACTGCTCCTGGTAAAACATACCTGGAGTCTGCTTGGTTGATCCTGTGATCATGGGGGCTGAAGGCAGCTTGTATCTCGCACCCCTCCACCCCTCCAGGTCCCCATAGTCCAACCAAATGTACTCTAATCCTGCCTTAGCACATTGGTCCTTGGGGAAATCTTTCAAGGAAACCTGTTAATTTCATTGGTTTGTAAAAACCTGCTATGTACTTGCTCGCAAACCCAGAAGAGATCCTATTGGACTTTGCCACTCTAAACCTTGTACTCTGTTTCCCCACCTTCCTTGCTCTACCCCCTGGTCACTGGTGGCCCAGTGGCCCCCACAGAACATTGCGAGACTCCCATAAAATAGGGTTGGACTCTTTAAGACAGGCTAGAGCAAAGTTACCAAAAGTAGTTTGGTAAAAAGTCTTCATATATGTTTCAGATGGTTTTACTGTGTGATTTCTTACAGAAAAAAAAACTATTCTGACATGTCAACAACTGTGGTTAACTACCCAAAGAATATTGAAAATGTTCTTCTTTTGTTTTACTGCATTATAGTACATACTTAAAAGTTACAACAGTGCACCTTAGTGTATATATTAAATAACTTTTTTATAGCAGTTCTAAGCGCATCAGTGTTTTCTTGGGACAAGTGTTTGCTCAGAGTTCTTTGTACCTCACTACAGCCACCCTCTACCCCCCTCCTTAGTCTAAACCTGGCTGCCCACCATTGTAACAAACCTTTGTGTGGCTCAGGCTAAACCCAAGTAGTGTAACCCTGATTCACTCAAGGTGTGTTTTCCCAAGTGCTGCCTCAGACAGTACTTTTGTAAAACCCCCAACAAGCGCTATGCAAAATGGTGTGCCAGAATTGGACATTTGTAATGCTGCAACTTGGTATTCGATACACACCTTTCAAAAGATTACTGTCCAGACACTTTGTTGGGTCAGGATTATAGGTTTGGGAAGGCTGCTTTACACAATTTAAACTAGTAACAAAAATCCACTGGTCTCACCTCCTATCCAACTGCTATGGGAGTCCATCAAAGAATGGGAATCCATGGGAGCACACAATCCATTATAAGAACAAATTACTTACCCCAGGTAATGTTCTTTGTAATGGATGTTCCTCCCTCCGATTCCTCATCGCCCTCCCAGCCTACCACCTCTGAATGTGGCTGAATTTTTTAATACACTTCTCTAGCTTTCAATGCCCATGTTATCTATCCTCATCGGCTGTGTGAAGGAGGGAAAAACTAGAACTGAGGCAACGGGCAAAGTGCATACTATGAATAACACTCTCTAGGTCAGGTCCGAGAACAGGTATGGAAACCGCTGAGGGAAAGAGACCCGACGCCACACAGTGCCCTCTTGCTGTCGAAAATGTTTCAGAAACTGCCAGCAGGATATCGGTGTATCAAAGATGAGGAATCCGTGGAAAGGCAAAATCCATTAGAAACACACATCCAATTTATATCAGTGCTGGTATTTGTTACAATGATAAGAGATGAAATGCATTTGTAAACTAAGCCGGAATGGTACGGCTCTCTTTGTGGATGTAATGCATTTCTAGCTAGAGCTACGTGCAATAAAAGATTGCTACGTGTGGGAGTGCCACCAATGCAGCCTGGGGGATCTTATGTAGCAGCCTTCTTAAGTGAGGCTTGCAACAAATCAGGTCAATAACTTAGCCTCATCTCTTCTACAGAAGCAACCCTGAAGGAGCCACCTCTTGAGCAGTAAAGTCACTGTCCCCTTAACCAGCTTGGAGAATGGAAAAAAAATAAACGGAGAAGTTTTCCATGGTGGTGAACATTCTGGGAATGGGAGCTTATGCACAGATGTTCTGCCATATGCTTTCAGTATTTCGGCTTTGAATTACAGTTCACAAAAACATTAAAATTGTTCAAGTTAAATATTTATAAAGCTCATCGGTCTGGAAAGGATGTCCTGCTGGAAAAATACATCTTTCATCGTTGGGGTTCATTTTTAGCAAGAACTTCAAAAGGTGGTTATGTTCCATTATGAAATTCTTACTGCTCACTAAATTCCTCTGCATTGTGATCCCATTGTTGGTGTTCTGTATTGATTTGTGGTTTATCCACCTATTCATTGTAAAGCTCTCTACAATAAAGAGTGGTGGGCTGTCTCTAGCCCAATCTCCTAAGCAGATCAGCCAACACCGCTTTCTCCAGCGTTTGATCACCAACATACTCATTTCCTACCACCCATATCCGTATTTTAAAATTTAGCTACCCACAATCCTTTTCTTATGTAGTATGATAAATGTGTCCCTATTGCTTTAAAATGTGACGCCTAATGTCCAGGCATTAGGTTAAGGAGATTTTGGGTAACTTAATAGCAGCTTGGCTTAATGCTCCTTACCCCAACGCCACCCCCGGTTCATCATGGCAATAGTCACCAAAGAGGACACTCGTGAATACACCCTGCCCACCCCATAACACAGCACTCACCTCAGCTTTTAGCTCTTCACAGACAGCAGCATATTTACTGATGTGGCAATCAAGGCTGATGACATTGCTCTTCATCTGGAGGAAAAAGTAAAAGGGAATCATTGAGAATACATGGGTATAAAAACACTCTGAAGCCATAATTTATCTTAAGCAGTATATGGAGCCTGAAGGATCAACTGTCAATCTATAGCAGGGTTCAATCACCCATGTATCAATTTCAGATTGGTCGAGCATCAACCAAACCATGCCAAAGGATGGCTGGCATCGCATCATTAGATTGTGTGGCACAGGCACTTTTATCTAAGAAGTATCAATACTCAGATAGTGAAAGAATGTCCATGTTCAGGGGCATGATCAAAATATAATTAATATCGCACAGTTGCGAACATAGGGATGGGACGTGATGCTATCCTGAACTGTGATTGGTGCTCTATTACTCCCTGCAAGCATGTTTCTTTGGTCACTTTAATCTCCAACTCTAAGGTCCTTGTGTCCTTTATCCCATGGGACCTTGTGTCGGGCAACTCTTTGGCCCAGATGCCATGAGGTCCCATTGTTCTCTCCCTTCAAGCTTCTAGTCCTTTCTTTTCTGCCCCAGGCAACTGGAGGCATCTATCAAATCATCCAGCTACTACACGCAAACACTACTCTCCCCTCCCTTCATGGAGCTCCCGAACATCTCGGCCCAAACTTTGTTTTCCACAGTACTCATATTTTGCTTATAGCATCTAAAAGTAAACACATGACACAGCATTACCATCAACTTGTCCATTGCACAGTTCAGCTACATCCTCGTCCTTAGCCCTGCAGAAACTCCCCTTATATGACACTATCATCTCTATGGGTCCGGGACCACTCACATAGGCATAGGATCCTAAGAGCATATAGGGAGTCATGTGGTCACAGACAAAAATATAGAACCCTAGAGTGGGTCCTCCAAACACTGATATTGTTCACTAGTTGACAGCATGACCCCCAGTAGTACAACAGAGGTAAAAGGTGCCCATTCCAAAACCTTTAAGCTGCACACTACAGTCATAAGGGAAGAGTAACAGTTTAGCCTTCCTAGATCCCATCATGGTCTGCAATGGTTCCATAGGGAGGGCTTCAGTATACATGAGTAACTTAGCACTCTAAAAGCCAGACTTGGGAAGGATTAGCAAACTAGTTTCACTAACTGTACCCATTGAGAACTGTGGCAGAGAGCGAGAAAGAACAAGCCTTCCATTAGCTTTGAGTCCTTGTTTTGCATCGCCATACCCCCTGCCCCTCACTCACCCATCCTCTACCACCAATCTTATAAGCCTGCCCCTTAAAACAGAGCAGATCTTTGATGCTCAGGAATACTAGGTTATGCTAGTAGACTGGTGCATTAAATTGAAGACTGGATAGAAGCCCACTCAGCCAGGGAGTGATTTGAGGCCATGCCATGAACTGCAAGGACACAGATGATACATACAAATAGGATTGGGCCCTTCATGATGGGGGATGGGAGTAGGTCAAACTCATTGATAATGAGCAGTGGTGCCGAGGCAATTGATCAATGCATCCGTGGAATCTGTGAAAGTGTACACAGATGACATGTAAGCACCAGCTTGTGGGCACGGTTAACACTCACCGAGAGCTTGATCTCCTTAGCCCGGTTGGCATACTTGAGTGTGTTGTACGTGTCATCGTAGCTGAGGAAGGACGGGCTGACTGCTGCTATCATTACAGTACGACAATTGCCGCCGATAGAATCCTTTAGCAAACGTGTCAGCTTACTGTCCCGGTACGGGATATGCAGCTTCTTACTCTAGAATGAAAAGGGAAACTGTCAGAGCAGGTGTAATGTCAGAGTCAGGATGTCAAGAAGGCTATAGGAAAAATCAAGAACTTCAAAACATCGATGCAGAAGTGAAATGCAAGGTGAGAACAGACTGCAGCATTAGGAGTAAGCCATGTTAAAAGGAGAGGCTACCAGACCCTCCAGCACCTGCAATTGTTTGGGTGTATGACAGGCAAGGACTGCGTGTCATTAGCTTCAATTCCCTCTCTGAACTGACCACTACACGTTCTGCTCTGGCACATCTCTGTAAAATAAAGCAGAGGGGAAGAGCAGCTTGTGTGCAGCCAAAAGGCAATCTCGCTAGCAATACCCACAGCATTACTGGATGAACCATAGTAAAAAAAAAAAAAAGTTACAAAGAAAAGAAATGTAAAAGTGGCCCATAGACACCCAGGAGTCGTGGATAATTTAAGAAAGGAATAAGGGCTGTGCCGTCACTGGAGTAATGGCGGTCACAGACATTGACCATACACAGGCCCATGCATTGCACATGTTGTACAACAGCATACGAGAACATTTCATGTTATGTGATGTTAAAGGTATTTATATAGCGCACCGTAACCAACAGAGTTGGTCCCCAGGTGCTCTGGCAGATCTGTAAACAAAGGAGGAGGCGGGTAGGTTAGTCAGGTGGAGGTGGAATAGGAGAGTGGGAGAAGTGGTGTGCTGTTGGCGGCTTCAGTTCGGTATACACCGTGCGCAGAGCTTTTGTGCGAGTATCGGACTGTACAAGACCTTGGGTGCTGTTTATGTGTTTGTTGGTGCAGCGTGGTAAAGTGTGTGTGGTTTGCTGGTAGAGAATTGGTTGTGTAAATTATTGGGTGGGTTGGGTATGCTGAGATTTGAAAAATTGGGTTAGTGGAGTTTGTGTCCTGATTCTGATACATCGTCTTCCATTTAAGTTGTGCTCCTGTGGGTGGGGTTGTTGTTGATTTCCTTTAATGGCCGTCTGACTGTAGTGTGTGATAGCGAAAGCGCTACCAGCTGTATCCTAATGAGCTCTGTATAATATGGTTGGGTGTGTCCATTTCTCTCCCTCTAGTGTCAAGGCTGGGTTTTCTCTATTTCCTTGCTATCTATTATGACATGGGTCTGTTGGAGCATCGGTGTGGTTAAGGGCCGGGGTGCTAGTAATGAGTTGTGCTAGTAATGAGTCATCCTAGTACTTTCGTCTTGGTCTGGCTAGGTGTTCGGTCTTTACTGTCCTGGCTATCTCTCAGTGGGTCGTTCCATATGATGTCGTGGAGTGTCTTCCTTACATTCTTTCTGTTCATTGTTTGGATGGAGTCGGGATCTGTCTTCATCCATCGTTGTTTTGGATGTGTGTATGTCCCTGTGGCCGGTCTTCTAGTTAAGAAGTGAAGAGCCAGGATTTGAGTAGTTTCCTGAAAAGTAGGTGGTTTCTTGTGTTGTATATGTTCTTTGATAGGTCATTCCATGTTTTCGGCACCTGGTGAGAGAAAGAAGATCCTCCTTGTTTTCTTTTATTGTAGGGTTTTGGTTCCAGGTGGATGTCGTTGCTTGATCGGAGTGCTCTTGTCGGTTGATGTAGGCGTAGTTTGTCTCAGGAATTCTGTGCCTTGATTGTGTATTACTCTAAACGATGCACATGGTTTTGAATTTTATTTGTTGTTTTATTAGTAGCCAGTGTAGAACTTTTAGTGCGGGAGTGATGTGTTCTCCTCTGGGTAGTTTGAGAAGCAAGCTGGCAGCGGCATTTTGTATGCATTGTAGTTTTCTTAGAAGTCGTTCAGGTATGCCCAGGTATAGGCTATTGGCGTAGTCTACTCTGGACAGGATGAGTGCAATGATGGAGGTTATTTTGTTGATATGATAGGAACGGTAGGATCCTTTTTGCCGCTCGCAGGAGAAAGAAGCATTTCTTGAGTGGAGCCAGGCTTTTTACAGTTTGGGATGGTGCTGGGGTTGAACCAAGTTCCCTTGGCCAGGGGATGATCGTCTACTCAGTTTTTTGTGACTATCATTATTTCTATTTTGCCTGGGTTGATTTTGAGGTAGTTAGCGTTCATCCAGTTGAAAAGATCGCAGTTCTCTAGGGTTGAGTTATTTTCGTGTCCGTCTAGTTTTATGAAGATTATTTGCGTGTTGTCAGCGTAGTTGTAGCAGGTGAGGCCGTGACTTTTGAGGATTTTGATTAATAGGCATGGGTAGATGTTGAATAGTAATGGGGAGAAGGATGATCCTTGTGGTACTCCACATGTGGAGTCTCTCGGGTTGGATTTGAAAGGTTTCATCCATACGGTTTCCAATATGTCTGTTAGGAAGCATTTAATCCACAGTAGGGCGGTGTCTGTTATTCCTAGTCCTTCTAATCTCGTTACGAGGATGTCGCGATTAACTGTGTTGAATGCTGCGGATAAGTCTAGAAGTATCAAGGCGGCACGGTTGTCCGAAGCTCCGTTTGTTTTAAGGTCATCCCATATTGAGACGAGAGCCGATTCCGTTCCCCTCATTGGTCTGAAACCAACTTGTGCCTGGTTTAGTAGGCAGTGCTTTTCTACTTCTTGTTTTTTTTGTATACATACGTTTCGAGCAGCTAGGCTGTGTAGGGGATGTTGGAGATGAGTTTGTAATTGGAGAGGTCCTCTACATTTCCCGCTGTATCTTTGAGTAGTGGCTTGATGTACGCTGATTTGAAGGATTGTGGCACTTTTCTCTGTCTTGATTGAAAGGTTGAGGACATTCCTGTGATATTCCATGGGAGTTCCTTGTTTAAGAATTGATTTGTACATATCCGGGGGGGCAGGGGTCCTCCGGTGAACCAGAGTTGGTGCTTTGATTTACCAGTTCCACGAAGGTCTCCACTGACATTTTGGGAAAGCTTCGTAGTTTGTATGGATGTTCCTAATGAGGATAGGTGGGGTTCGTGGTCTGGTTGGGTGGTCTGCTATGTATGGTACACTGGACGTTGATTTTGAAGTGGTCTGCAAGGTCATTGCATAGTTTTGTCGATGCAATTCGCGTATTGTTGCAACCCGGTGGATTTTTTATTTCATTTATAATTTTGAAGAGTTCTTTTTGGGTGTTTGGTGCATTGAGAATTCGATTGTCGTAGTGTTTCCTCTTTGCTATTTGTGTTTCCTCTTTGCTATTTGTATTTCCTTTTTGTATGCCCAGTTATGTTGCAGGAATTTCAGCTTCTTTGCAGTGTGGTTTTTGGTTCTCCAATCTAGTTCTAGTCTTCGGTTTTTCCTTTTCATGGTGCTGAGTAGTGGGGTAAACCATTCAGCCATTACTCTTATGAGGAGCGAGAGGTTTTTCTTTGGCGATGTTGTCAATAGTTGTTACAATCCAGGTGTGGAGCAGGGCTACTTTTTTATCCAGGTCAGCTTCTTCCATAAATGTGGGGTGAGGTTTGCTGAGCTCCAGGAGTTCAGTTAGGCTGGAGTTTTTGAGGTTCTCCAGTTTCTTTTCAAGCTGGTCAGTGGTTTGTCTTGGTGCTTGTTTACCGGATTGGGCATTGCGATTACGAATGGAATGATGAGGTGGTCGCTCCATTGTATATGAACTGGGGGTGCTGTGGTGAGGAGTTCTTTGTTCGCGAAGAATGCATCGAGTATGTGCCCTGCCGAGTGGGTTGCTCCTTTGACTAGTTGTTGTAGATTCATTGCTCCTAGTTGGCTGGTTAGAGATTTTTGTGTGCTTGTGGTTTCTTCGTCGAACCAGATGTTGAAATCTCAGAGGGCGATCAGGTGATTGTGATTGATGGCTAGGACGGTGATTGCTTCCGTGAAGGCGTCTACGAAGGTTGCATCGTAGGTTGGTGGTCTGTACATCAGTATGAATTTTAGGTTTGTTTTGGGGTTTACTGAAAGGCGTAGGACTAAGGATTTGTATTTATCGATGTTTAGTGGGTCTTCCAGTTTGATAGCCAGGTGTTCCTTATGGCTGATTGCCAGTCCCCCTCCATTTGATTTTTCTGTTTGCTTGGACGCATTTGAAGTTTTCAAGCAGGCAGTTGAGGGTGATCTTGTAGTTGTCTAACCATGTTTCAGTTACAAATAGGATGTCGATCCCTCCATCACAGAGGAGATGGTATATTTCGGTGGCATGTTTTGACATGGACCTTGCATTGATTAAATTGCAGTGGATCTTTTTGGTGTGGCTTTGCTCATTAGTTGTTCCTTGCTTGGTTTTGCAGTAGTTCGATGGCAATTCATCTGTGTTGACCATGATTGGAGGAGGGTGAGGATCAGCGAAGGCTGCATCTTCATCGGAGCTGGCTGCTGGGTTGAAAGTTTGGCTGTTCAAAAGCCGTGCTTCCCTGCTCATGCCTATTACATGAAGATCAGTGAAGGCTTCTTCATTGAATCGGTCGGTTAGGTTGTTGGTTGGGTTTTTGGTTACTAGTGCTTCGTCCTTTTGTCCGGTGTGTGGTGGGTGTTGGCGTCGTCCTTCTGGTCTTGTGATAAATGGGGTTGGAGTCTTCCCATGCTCTTCTTGGGTGCTCCTGTCTTTTTTTTGGCTGTCTGTGGCGACTCTTTGGTTGGCTCAAGGTCTCGGTGTCTTTGGGGTATCTAGGTTCTGGGGTTGTTGCGAGGTATGGTGTGAGACACAAGGATGTCTCTTTCGAAGTTTGTTCTGGTTGTATTGGTTTTTGGTGGGGAGTTTCCTGCATTTCAGTCTGTTACTGCTGGGGTTATTCGGATTTGTGTCCATTTCCGTTGTCGCGTGATCTTGTGCTCTTTCTCTGCGCCCATTACTATTCCGGGGTATTTTGGTGCTTGGTGCAGAGATGACAGGTCAAATGGTCAGCAGTGTTGTCTTGTGTTGGGGAGGTAATGCGGTTTCCTCTAGTTTTGGTGAGCTTGGTTACTTTAGGGTGCCGACTGTTCTTCCGGTGGTGGGTTGGGTGTGTATACTACAGGTGCACTGTCTGGGATTGTCAGTTGGATTGATTGGAGTAAGGGTTCAGGGCTTAGGTTTGTCAGGTGGTCTATGACTCAGTTCAGGTAGCCATCTATGCTGTTCGCCAGGTAAGGGTGGTGGGTTGATACAATGCTAGCACGGTGTGGTCCCCTCTAGAAGTGTGTCAAGTTGGTCTAAGCAGAGTTAGAGTGCAGGGGTGAACCCAGCTAGATTTAAGAATCCTGTCTAGTGGGAGGGAGGCCTATACCTAGCAATGCAAACTGGCTACACATTTGACACAGCTAGATTTGAGAATCCTGTATAGTGGGAGAGAGGCCTACACACAGCAATGCAGAATGGCTACAAATTTAACACAGCTAGATTTGAGAGTCCTGTACAGTGGCAGAGAGGCCTACACCTAGCAATGCAAAAGGAGTATGAGACTAAAACACAGATAGATGGGGGAATCCTGTATAGTGGGAGAGAGGCCTACACCAAGCAATGTAAAATGGCTACAAATTTGACACAGCTAGATTTGACAATCCTGTATAGTGGAAGAGGGTGGCAGAGGATATTAATCACATTATTGTACAGGTGTAGGCATGTTTAGGAAGTGTCTGGGTTTCCAGGGAGGAGTAATTGCTGAACTCCCCTACCCTGGTCCTTCTTACTGTACTAGTTGCTGCTGGTTGACAGCTGGTCGCTGGCTTCCCATTCTGACACCTGCGGACACGGTATTGGAGCCGCCTCTGTGGGAGCCGCCCTTTGCCTTGGGGCCCTTAGCCACAGGGGCTGCCCTGGGAGGGTCACTTATGACTTGTGCGTTGGCCAATCATAGGTGGGAAGGAGGGCCGGGAGCAGGGAGGGAAGAGAAGCCAAAGCCCAGAAAGGATTGAGGAAACCACTGCGCTGCACACGTGAGCTGGGTGACAATTAAGATTTGTTTTGGTCAATCCGGATCCCAAGAGGGTCACGGGTTCACCACCTGACCTGGCGAAGGTCGGGGGTCAAACAGCCATGCACTAGCAGTGCCGCTGGCTAGGCCTTCATTCTCTCTTTACTGCAACCAAACACGGATGGAGGGAGGGCCGGGATGCAGAAGGGAAGAGAAGCCAAAGCCTGTAAGGGACTGGGGAAACTATCGCGCTGCACACGCGTAGAATATAAAAATAAAAATAAACTGAGACTACGCAAAATAAAGGTCACTGGCTCAAACCTACTTCTGCAAGTCGCAGCCCCTGCACTGGTCCTTTTCTCTCCAACCATAGTTTCGGTTTTGTTTAAACGGACACAGAAGACTAGACTGTTCATTCAAGTTGTCACTCCTCTTCCTTGTTCCACACCTCCTCCTCGTACCAGTACTTGTTAAGTAGGTATCCCTTAGGTAGTCCCTACTCTTCCTCGTCTGAGTATTTTTTGGACACAGACATACATGAAAGTATGGGATATGCAGTTGGGTTTTATGAGATAGGAAGGTGTATAGGGTGTGGCGTGGGCATACTACGTTCTCCCCAGAGATCTTCCCCCAACCCCAGCGGGTTAGTCTCTCTCCCATGAGATCCTCCCACTGCACACCCCTCTGGGACCATCAGGTACCGGCCTCGCCTCCCTGGCCTCATATGAAGAGGCACCCTCAGGGAGAAGTGACGACATCTAGGGATTTGTCACACCAAATATCAAACAGATAGGGAAAGATTAGGTCTTTTGAAACATAACAAGTCAATGAACCTTTTCTGAAAATCATGCCCACTTGTTGGTCTCCGAATTCTGACCTACCATAGGCCACAGCTTGTTGACATTTTGTGACTGTTTTCGAAGGTAACACGTTTCTCAAAATTCAGACAAGCACACAACTTAGTCTTTAAGGCAGTTTTTTTTTATTATAACCTTCTGTTGAGTGACCTTCAAGCACTGACCCTAATGGAGGGGTTAACACATATTGCAAGAAGGAGAAGCCAAACATCTCTTAAAATGCAGATAATAAATGGATAGAGCGACATGGCTCAACTCTTAGGTAGGGTGAGCAGACTGACACAAAGGTAATATCAGAGCATACACTTCTCTAAAAAATATACCAGACTCCTATTGAAAAGTACATAGTTCTATTATGTAACACATATATTTATTTTTTACATTTGTATAGCGCGCAAACAGCCCTTGGGCATTGAGGCGCTGTCACTTGTGAGGAACTTAGTTACATGGGATATGGATTACAGGTTAGTCATAAGCATGGGATGGATAAATACATTCTGGCCAACAGGTTGGTTTTTAGTCATAGGTTGGATATATACATTTAGACATACTGGATAACAAGCCAAATATCCTGCCAGCCTAGGTAGCAGGAATACAGGATGTGGAGGAAGAGGTAATTAGGTAAAGAGCAGTGTTTTCACTGCATACAGATCTCAATGCATTCAAATAAGTACTTTGCACATAATATACACAGTAGATTATAAACACAGTGAATGTCTTTGAGAACTCTCCTCACCCCAATACCTTTATGGGGGCTAACTATCAGAGGCATGGGGCAATGGGGGACAAAGTAACTAGGCAGCCTAACAAAGCAGGTAAAATCGACTATGGATTGCAAACCTAAGCACATTATCCTAAAGACACAACCCGCCCATTATATATGGTAGGTCCTAGACCAACATGTATATGCAAGGCATAGGAACAAAAGGGAACCAGAAACAGACATTTTAGCAAGTTATCCCTGCATTTGCTTCAGGAAAAATGTGCATTCGCCAAAATAGTTACAGTGTAATGATACATTCAGAATTAGAATAGTAAATGTTAAAAGGTATTTGTAGCGTGCGCTGTCACCAACAGAACTGGTCCCCAGGTGCTCTGGCTTATCTGCAAACAAGGAGGGGAGGGGGCTAGTAGGGTGAAGAGAGAGAGGAAGAAAGTGAGAGAGGTGGTGTCCTGTCGGCAGCTTCAGTTTGGTTTTCACCACGCACAGAGCAAGTCTTTAACGCAAGTCTTTAATACATATACAAATCACTGGTAATTACTAAAAATCTAGCCCTAGCCTAGATCTCCCTGAAACCCTTGTAGGCCAAAGAGTGCTTGCGTGTAAGCAGGCAAGTACCCCCAAAGTACCCTGCCAGAGATTTGCAGGATACATGCAAAGTTCATAGAAGACAGTGGGACATCCACTTTTATGGGGAAAATGAAGGTAGTCTGCTTGCCCACACAGACGGATTCTGCAGCAAACACCACAAAGGGGGGTGGGGGAGTGGGAAGGGTAGAGGAGACCCCAATAACGTGATCCAGGTTGAACAACCCAAAGACCCAGGAGAAGCTTATTTTATACAGGAGGAACAATGCTCTTTTGATCACAAAAGAACATACACAAGATACGAAATCAGATTTGATGGAAGTGATGAGCTTCTTCAATGGGGCAAGCATGAGGGACAGTCTGACCATTTTGTGGAAGTGAGTAAATGGAGCAGTCACCAGGGACAAAACAGATGCACATACATAGATTAAGGACAACGAACATTGGACATTTTTAGATGCAGGTAGGTAGTACTGCCAGCTGTGCTCGAAATGGGACCACAATGGGTGAAGTGCTAGAGTGGAGGGCGAGGCAGTGTGCAACAGAGGCAGGTTAGAGACGAGGGGAAAAAGGTTAGCAAACAGGCAGATGAGAGGTAGGTTAAGAGGGCAACTCGGAAGCAAGGAGGTAGGCTTTTAATTTGGTTTTGAACAAATCTGTGTGGACTGTTTCTCAGATGTCCGGGGGATGAGAATTCCATGCAAGTGGAGCAAGAAAAGAGAAAGAGCGGAAGCAAAATGAAGCACAGGGAGGGCAAGGAGACACAAGGGTAGTTGAGGAGGCAGAGTGGAGATTACGAAAAGGCTTGTAGAGTTCGAAAGAGGAGAATAGATCCAGTGGTGCCTTTCCATGGACAGATTTGTGAACCAGGATAAGACAGTTTAATCCTGCCCTGTTTTGCATGGTCAGCCATCCAGCTTGGTGGCAGTACAAGAAAGCATGTGTGAAGCGAGGGAGTTCAAAGAGAGTACTGGTAGCAAAGTTAATGTTCTTGTCGAAAAGACAGAAATCATATTTGGGGAGACAAAAGAGGATGCTTGCACAGTAGTCCAGTTAAGAGAAGACAAGAGTGGTTAAGAGATGCTTGGCAGAGTTGAAAGGAAGGAGATGCCTGATAGAGGTGCCTGATTTTCCGAATATTTAGGATGTTGAGGCAGGCTGTGGTTCCAGTTTCAGAGATGAAAATAGAGAATGTGCGAGAAGGGTCAAGGACGATGTAAACTTTTCAATCTGAAGAAGAGTAAGGGAGAGTGTCAGATGGGAACTGTATAGGCCGAGGAAGAGACTAGAGTGCTTTTGCAGGGAAGAAGACCACCTCTGTTTTGGTAGAGTTTAACATCAGAGAATGCAAAGTCATCCAATATTTAATGGCAGAGAGACAGTTGGACAGAGTTCAGAGGAGAGTTGAGAAAAAGAGGAGACGATTTTGGTGTTGTCCGCAAAGAGTTGGTACGAGAACCCAAAGGAGGAGATTATTACACCAAGAGCAGAGGTGTAGAATGTAAAGAAGGGCAGACCCAAGACAGAGCCTTGTGGAAAACCAACAGTTAGAGGAGTGAGTTGAGAGTCGGAGCAAAGCAGGAGGGCCCCCAATGTAAGTCAATGGAAAATGCAATTGAGACTCAATCTTAGACCAAAGGAACCCTTAGGGGTGAGCATCTTGAATAATCGCTCACCCCAGGACCCAGATCCAAAGATATGTAATTACAGTGGCAGATTCAGTGAAAGGAGAAATAACTTACGAGTAATGTTCTTTCTATGGATCCTTCTCCCACAAATTCCTTATCTTGATAGTTATCCAGCGTTAGCTGCC
Organism: Ambystoma mexicanum; assembly: GCF_040938575.1. NCBI lineage: Eukaryota > Metazoa > Chordata > Amphibia > Caudata > Ambystomatidae > Ambystoma > Ambystoma mexicanum. Next base: position 1,299,387,509 of record NC_090921.1, on the reverse strand, counting down.
ATAAAAACGGACAGCAGGTGTAGGTTTGCTCGAGATCATCTCCAACAACGGATTAAAGGAATGCACCATGCCCCCTTATCTCAATCCCCCACTGCCACCCTAGGCTCAGCCTGTGAGGGAACATGCAGTAATGGGGGAAAGGCAACAGAAACAAACAGCAAAAACTAAATGCTTGCTTATTTTTTTCTTCCATATTTCAATTGTTGAAACGAAGATAGAAGAATCCAGACAGCCTGGCAACCAAGTGCTGCTGTCCCAACATAGCACTCTGCTCCTCATGTCATCAGCACACAAAAGCATGACCGCAGAATGCAATTGAGATCATGGACTTCCAAGTGGGGTAGGCTGGGAGGGCGATGAGGAATCTGTGGGATAAAAATCCATAGAAAGAACATTACTGGTAAGTAATTTCTCCTTCAATGGATTGCATTCGCTTACAGATTCCTCATCTTGATAACTCCTAAAGCAGTTTCCACTTTCAGGGAAAACCCGGAGCCCTTCAGATAAGCAGACCTGCGCTGGACCGTCAAAGAGGCCTGCGGACTGTATGGGTCGCTCCATTGGCTCTTTGACTTTGAAGTCCAAACCTGCTTGGAGTGCTTGACAGGCAATTTCCCTACCATCAGCAATCTCCAAATAGTCATTCTTGACCTTTCCCTCTGGGAGGTGATCAGATGCTTCTGTAAAGGTGCTCCAGAGGACATGACAGAATTTAGCAAAGGCACAAGAGGCATTCATGGCTTTAAGAGCCATGCTACCGAGGCGAAAACTCAAAGTGTCGGCTATTTTCAACTCCCTATCAGAGGGGAGGTTTGCAGTCGAGGGCCTGGACGTAACTGTTACGAACGGAATGGAAGAGGCCATGGAAGGTGGCCTCTTCCATGCTTCTACTTTTGCAAGCTCCTTGTCGACTGCTGGTGTCGAGCAGGGGCGTTGCCACAAGGCCATGAAGGGGTCCACTATGGCAGCATTGAAAGGCAACGGCCACTCAGTCTGCGGTCCACGGTCAAGGATGTCGGTAAGGTCGTTCTGCGACACCGGCTTTGTCGGCAAGCGGAGCCTCAAGGCCACGCCTTTAGACCGCCTTGCGGCATTGGGCACCTGGGTGCACATATTAGTTTAACTGCTGGAATTTGACATCAGGAGATGTATCCAAGCCACTGGCACCATGGAGGCCCTCTGAAAGTTGCAGTAACCTGGTCTGGTCCGCCATAAACTCTGGCAATGGATCCAAGGCCGCACCCCTATCGGCTCAAAACCAAAAGGTATCGGGTTTCCCTCTGCAAAAATCAACTGCATCGAGTCAAAGAACACACAGCTAGTATACAGTACAAAGTTTTGATCTTGTGAAGCTTCCGCTGGGCGAGGGGCATCTTGGCCAAGGGGACTCCCCACGATATTGGCACTGGAGTAGGTTACTCCTTTTTGTGAGACGAAGAGTGGTGAGATTCGCTAGATGACTGCAAACGTTTATTGGAGTTTTTGTGGCAACATCTTTCCCAATGTTTCTTGGGAGTAGGTCCGTCGATATCATGCTCCGAAGACCTGGCAAGCGACTTTGCCAGTGATTTTGACAGCGGCCAGCCGAGCTCCAGTTTTGCTGAGCGTTCCTTCACGACCTTCAACGCCAGACAAGGACCACATTTCTCGGTATCATGGCCGAGACCAAGATACCAAACACTAATGTTATGTGGGCCTGTGAGGGACAGAGTTGCAATCTTTGCAGTAGGTTTAGGCTCTGACATACTATCCCAAGTTGGAATTTGTTCGAATCACAAGCGTGTTTAGAGTAGTATGCTGCGCTTGCAGATAAAAGGAACTAAGGTAAGGGGCGTAGTGCATTACTTTAATACAGTGACTGACATCCTGTCCTTTGTCGTGGAGTTGGACAACAGTTAACCAGAGTCTTGTCGAGATCAAGCAGCAGTACGCTCCCTGTCGAAAAAAAAATGTCAAGCAGCTCATGCTGGATAACTATGAGGAGGAATCTGTGGGAGAATGCAATCAGGTGAAACAGCTCCAGCAAAGTGAAACACCCCAGTTAAGTATAGGTGCGGTTTACAGAGGCTGGTGAGCAGCAATTTGAACACTGAGCCAACAAAGACCACGCAAAAGAAAGGAAGAACATTCTTCCCACAATGGTAACCTTCAAGCCAGGAGTGGAGAAACCAGCAAATGAGGATGAATCCCAGGGGCTCAGTGGACAAATAAGGATGGCAGCCCCGATCCCAGCACAGGGGTCACAGCTGGAAGCATCCTGGGACTTCCGAAGAAACAGATGAGACAGGGTGCTGCTTATACCAAGACCCTTTCAGGCACAAAGAGCTCATAGGGTCACATTTGAGCTTACCTCATGGTTGCCCTGAATAAGGTTACTGCGCAAAATACAAAGTGGCAGAGCAGGATTCAAAAAACATTGGTCCAGGATGAACAATTCAAGTTGCATGCTACTAGCCAGTCACAAAAACAATCACTTCGCACCTCAATTCTATGCATACACACGGCACACTAGATAATATTAGCCAACAGGCAAATCGCACTAGCCAGTGGCTAGTGCAAATGTTGCACTCTGGGTACCACAATGGCTACTAAAAAGGGTGCAATAGGCTACCAATGGAGTAAAATGTCTTGTACCACTGCTGAAACCAAAACTAAAGTAAAGCTGCAACCAACCTCTTCCCTAAAACCAATGTAAGCTGATAGCACCCCAGGGCAGAAATGAGCACAGAGACTGAAGGGGCAATTTAATACCATACACATCTTAAGGCAAAAAGCGTTGCAATGGCAGGGAGACTTCAGAGGAAGTGCCTCTGGCCACAAACATTTTATCGGGTATCCAAAAAATAGGTAGAAAAAGCTAAAAACGTTCAGGGACCTTAAAAAGGACCCTAGAAACTCCAAAAATAGAAATGTGATCTTATATGGATCTACCTAAATATATAGGGACACCGGACTTGGCCAGGTGGGAAAGAAAAGCCAAAATCACCACCAGATCGAATGTATCCTGAACACAAAACCTTTTCAAATCTAAGCTTCCCAATAAGGCATCCCTAAATCACGCAAAGAGATTTGGAAAATGTGGGGATGTTTTTATGAAGAAAACATTAAAAAAAACAAAAGAATAAAAAAACAGTCTTAGCCAGTCCAGAACAATTTGCTGTCGAATGGAGATCCCTGCTAACCTAAAACACAAGCAGTTCAAACTGTCACATCTGAGCAAAGCAATGACAAAGCCTAAAGTTAAGGTTCAAGAGACTTTGACAGAACAGCAACGCTTCGCAATTAGGTTGACCTGTATCAAGAATATGGGCAAACAACCCAAATTATCAGTTTTTCCCCTCTCTCCCACGGTCTCTGCCAGCTGGCAAGCAAAACACACCCAGTCTTAAGTGGAGTTATAAGTGCTTGAGTGTTCCCAGTAGTAACGGTCTCGTTTAAGTGATGCACTTGAGCAGTAGAACCCTGGAATGAGACCATGCATTAGAAGGTTCTAAAGTTCTAGGAGAAGTCAGTACAAACTGGCTATCCGTGCATTCAGGGCTGCGCATACAACCAAAAGCCTAAACAAATTCATAAACTCATGCGTATCCCTAGAAACGAGCACTGCTCCAAAAGTAAAACAACTCTATCACTCATGTATTTGAATATAAAAAATGTGCATTTGCCAATAGGGTTTCAAATAGTCTCCTCATCGAAATTAAGGTGTGTTAGTAAATGTGACATTTTCATAAAGGTTGGCCAACTGTATGGCCATCAGTTTCCCCATCTGGGCTTCACGGCACACAACAATAAATGTTTTACTCTTGCAAGGTATTGTCGAAAAAAATGTGTTCCATTGACCCCTCCAACGTGCTCACAAATCTAGGGTAATGACAATGCATTCAATGATTCTTCTCAAGCCTCCTTAACAATATGCCGAGGCCAATATGTTATTTGTTGCTAGTTATCTTCTGAGAAGTTGTTTGCCATTGGCTTGATAAATTCAATATATAAAGGAAAAATTCCTGACCTCGTTGTTTACCTATGGAGTTAGTCAATTGCTCATCCATCAACAGCAAATGCCAGTGTGCGTTTAGTATTGTATACACCGATTAACTGAGTGATAAATCTCACCTTGTTAATACTAGTGGGATCTCTGTGTCACATGTCTGCTATCAGCTGGTTTCTTGGCCATCTAAGTGCCTTCTGTTCTGCTTGTAAGATACATGTGTCATCAAAGCCGCCATTATAAAATCTTTCTTTGATTGAGTCAAGTTTCGGTTTGAAGATTCCAACCCCACTACAGTTCAATTTAGGTTGAATCATCGCTCCCGTCAGTATGTTATGTAGAACATGCTTCTGATGGCAACTTTTGTAGTGTATGATGGAACCAACTGGCGTAGGCTTGTGAAACATACGTGTCTGTATTGTAAGGTCTTTGATATAAATATGTAGATCCAACCATCTCTAATCCAAAAGGTATTGCAGTTAATGTATTCACAAAAGTCTTTGAAATGTGCAACAGTGCCGTCCCAAATCAAGAGATCAACAACAATATATCAATGGCAACCTAGTATATGACTTACCCCTATGTTATTCGTTAAGTAGATGCGTTTACTCGAAATGAGACAAATAGGTTGGCCAATGACGGGGCATAGCAAACCCCCATTGCCACCCCTTTTGTCTGCTGATAGTATCATTAAATGGCAACACGTTCCTTAAGGAGAAAGTCACAAATTCTTTCTTACATTTCAAGTGTATATAATATGTCGCTGCCATAGCCGAACTGTTCTACTCAAGAGCTCTAATTGCAAGTGTATGGTCTATTGAAGTATATAGAGCCTTGACATCAAAACTAGCTAAATAATAATGTGATTTCCACCAAATTTTTTGCAGTATCTGAATTATATGGTTGGAATCACATACATATGTTTGGAGTTTGGTAACTAGCGGTTGCAAGTATTGATCTGGATACATTCTTGGTAATCCACCCTATCCCACTCAGGATGGTCTAATTTGCGGAATGTCTTAGTAGGGGTTATGGACTTTCTGCAAGAAATAGATTATTGGCAGAACTGGATTATCCTGCCAAAGAAATGCCCTATGCTCATCCAAGATGTCTTGTCTGTGCCAGTATAGTACAGATTTCTGATACTAGGTTGGCTCTCAATTTGAGAAAACACCCTGGTGTTTCAATGTGCATAAGTCCCATCTTGATAATTAAGGAGAGGTCCTGAATAAGAATGGTAAGTGCTTTCCGCTCCTGTTGGGAATGGTTCTGTCATCCCATGTACCCTTTGGTCTGGGTGCCCATCCATAGGTTGGCGCAGGTCTGCTAAAGTCGCTCTGTGAAAAGTCTACCACCCCTTCCGAGAGAAGCCGCCGGGATGAATTTCGAATTGATGCTCCATTTTTAATCTGCAATAGTATCTGATTCCACTTCTAAATCTATGATGATTTGAATACCAGAGAAAGGAGTAATTAGTGTCATTAATATCCTCAGAGGCTGTACTAGGCATAACTCTGGTGCTGATGGAATTCATTATATCCATAGGAGAAGTCAGTTGGTGATCCAGGGAGGTTGGAAAAGGAGTGTCCAAAGGGGCACTGCAACCCCAACCCACTTATCTTCTTGCCAACAATAAAGTGTGCGACAAACTCACCTGTCCCCTGTGGATCATTGCACCTTGCATCACTCAGCCTTATTTATTGAATTGTTTTTTTATAGCGCACTTAATACCAGAGTTCGGTTTCTAAGCGTGGATCCGGAATTCAAACCTCTGTTGCGCTGCGTGGTCTTGCTTCCAAGACCAGCACGTTGCACCTGTGCTACCTTGTGTCTTTTCTCTTGTAGAAGTTGTAAGGATGTTGTTCTTCTCATGACCTGGACCCAACAGCACAGCTCGTCTGGTTATCTGCACGTAGGCCAGGCATCAGACATTTTAGCTCTTTGCCAAGACCACAGATGGCCAGGATATTATTGGGCTTACCCTGTGGGTACTTGTCAAAGACCCAGACACAGTATCTCGAAACACTTGGATCTTAACCACTATTCTATCTTATCGTGCCATTTGCCTTGGGCACCTCCTTATTTATGTCCTCTTTCTGGCTGGTTTCTAAGCATCTCCTCTATTCCCTTCTCACCAGTCCCCACTGATACTTTTCTCCTCTATTTTTTTCTCCTGTCAATTTAAGCCAAACTCTCCTTGTGCTCCTCAATGGAGCACCAGCTACTTGTTTTTGTGCTCATCAAAAACCCCTCCTTGATGTTGTCTTTACTTTGCACCACATTTTGCTTGTTAGCAGCTCCTCCCTGTAATTCACCTAGTATAACTAATAACAAAAGTAGGCGAGGCAAATACTGTTCCTTCAATCTCTCGCCAACGTCCGAGTCTGTTCTTTATGGTCCTCGGCGTAAGAGCGCTGCAGGTCGCCCAGGTGTCCCAGAGGTGCTCAATCCCAGGCACGCCAGGCAGAGCGTGTGTGGATCCGAAGCCGTGAATGCATGCTCGCACGAAGCACAACGCGACCGAAATGCGCCACAGAGGTGAGCAACTGGAGGCCGGCATTAAAGAAAAAAATTGAAATAAGAAAAAGGAAGGGGAGAGCCAGCAAAGTTGACAAAAAATCACGACTCCACTCAAGCCGAGAAGTCAGTCATTGTCCATGCAGAAAAAAGGGACTGAGGTGAGGCGGTGGAGGGTGGGGCTATATGGCGTGTGTACACAGAGGCTGCGCCCCCACGACAGCCATCAAATTTAAAGGGGAAGCTTGACGTTTTTCGCTGTGAGGTTCGGTAGTGTCCCAGGGATGGCTATCAAGGTTGGAGGAAAGGGGACAGGACATAGGAGTAGCTCTTATACCACGTTGATAACCAGTTGCTCTCTGAACAGGAATAAAGTACATACCAAGGTGTTTCTGTGACCTAGCCACATTTATGGGGTTCTGCTGCTAGGTTTTGATATTTTGGCTGTGTTTGCCAATGTGGGCTTCCTCAAGAGCTCCCAAAGGGATAGTTGGTGTGAATGGTATCAAGTTCTGACTCAGTGAGGTATGTGTGTGGATGCAGAGATGAGGGTGGGTATATGTGCAGGTGTGCAAGTGGAGTATGGCTGGCCAATTCAGATGGTACATCACAACACATTGAAATGTGCATGGCTGGTGATTCAGGGCCCAGGGTAGCACCTGGCCCTCTGTGTGTGTGTGACGAATTGCTATCTCGAAAGGGTATAGAAGTCCTGGCATTTTTTATTTTAATACATAGAAATGATGCAAGTAATATCTCTCAAAGGCCAATCTGCTGGTCAGATTCAGATTCATAAACTGCATCCCAAAAACAGTGTACACCTGTACAGGGACAGAGCAGTGTGTTAATCCAGCTGTAAAGAGGACACCTATAAACTAAGACACTGCAACACAGGTGTGGCATTTAAGATATGCACCCCCTTTTTGAAATATAAGTATTAGGAGTAAACCATGCTGGTGGAAGGGTAAACTCTAAATAGAAGCCATGGCTGGGTTGAGGCATGGTGCAGGGCACTGCTCTAAATTATTGCAGCCACATTCAATTTGATACCACACGTGTCGACTCCTGCGAGCCAGCTCAGTGGTAGAAAGTCATGTGTACTCTGGCCAGTCAGGCTGGTTCTGCCAAGTAACAGGACAGGAATCTGAATTGCCATGCCTCTTTGATTTTTTTGTGAGGGTAGGCAATGCCCTCCTCTAGAGACAGCCACTCAACAGGCAGCTGTCCAAGGCACACAAATCAAAAGGAGTATGCCCATTCAAAAGGAGTAGCCTCACACCATATCATAACAGCTGCATAACAAAGGGGACTTTGATCGTAGTAAGAAGGTTAGAGGGTGGTATTAGTGTAGACAGGAAGAGTTCTGTACAGTTGGGGGAAGATTCCACCATCTTGTTTCTCTTGGCTTCTCTCTTTCTTTCCTGTCTCCTTCCACTTCCTCTAGCGCAAAGCATTTTTGGTGAGAATTCAGAATGGCAAAGTCCACTAATTTCAAACAGGGAATGGACTCTGTGGTGGATCGGAAGGAGGAGTTATTCTTATGTTCTTTTATTTAAATAATGCAAAAAAAGGACCCACCTCACTATCACTATAGGGGGATTATCCATCTAAATGTAACTAAAAAGGTGCTCAACTGTTGTCATGAAGTCCAAACTAAAAAAATGTCCTCATTCCAAACCTAAATCTACTTGACCCTACCACTAACAATGACAACTAAAAATGGCCAAAATATGGTTTCTCTTCTGGCAGTCTCCCCTTGGCCATTTGTATTTAGGCTTTCTCTCAGTGTTTTCTTGTTGTAGACCAATCTTCAATATGCAAATATCGTTATTTTAGAAAATCTGTTCCTTATGGTATTTTTTTCTAATCCTTTTCTCTGGTTTTATTCATGAGCCCCTGTACCAACTTCCACTGTCTAAAGACCTTGTCTTTCTGACAATAGGATACTTATCAATGGTTTGTTTTGGATATTTTCTTAGACACCTCCCTTTAATTTTAGGTTGTTGCTTTTTATTTTTTATTAGGATTGAGAGTTCCCCACTATTGGTGTCTTAAATCCACAATTTCTCTACCCTTGCTTAGTTCACTCTGCGCTTTTAGTTCATAACAGTTTCGACAGTTTGTCATTAAGTGGTCTCTGGACTCTTCAATAATTTGCTCATGGAATTGTCTCCTGGTTTTTTCACTCTGGCCCAGAATATTTGTTTCAACTTTAACGATTCACAATCATCCTTATTCTTCAGATTTTCGAATAGTTCCTCAGATATCAAATTATGCTGGTTCAATGTTGTGTCATAGCACGTATTGCAACCGCAGTCCCTTCTCTTTATTGCTTCTTCCCTTGCAGCCTCCCCCTTCTGCAGTTCACCCCTGTACCTTTAATTGAGGTGGGAATTGAGGGTGGAGAGGGAGTGGGGGGTGGGCGGGGCCATGAGGGGCTTGTTGCTCGCTATAGTACTTTTCCTCTACTACATTTCAGGCTTCACAGGTGTACCGGTCTCTGCAGTTGGCTGCGTTCAGCGAACAATCGGCGTAGGGAAGCAATCGAACCTCCCAGTCAACCAGGTTTCAGCATTGTTAGACAGGCAACTGGCCCACCACAATACTTCTGTGGTTATGCCACCAGGTTGGAAGGTTCCTCAAACTAAGCCCTGATGACAGCATCGCCAGCCTCCGACGACTGTGCGTGCCATTCTTGGCCTTTCTGTTCTGCAGTTTAACACTGCTCCGCCTCTCCACAGTGTTCAGACGTCAGGGTTTTTCCCCTTCATGCCATTCTCTCTCTTCTCTGGTCTACTTGTCACACTTTCATACACATTTCTCTTAATACACATTTCTCTTAAAGGGATAATCCCTTTTCCTTTAGACAGCATGCTGGATTAAACATTGCCTATAGCTAAACATAAGGAGGGCAGTGTTCTTGATGGAAGGCAGTCCCATATACGTAGGTAGTTCTTGCATAGGGAGTTTCCTTTTGGAATGGGAGTCCATGTCCCCTAAGGGGGAGTCACTCCCAGTGAGGTCCCACTTACCCAGAAGCCCTAAGGAGGGTCCTGCGGAGCGGGCTCCCAGCCCTTGCCTCAAAGGGGATGGATCCCCCTTGGGGAGAAGGGACAAATGATCCTGATTTGTCACAACCCCTAAAGTAGGCTGACTTCAGTCCAATCACCAGTTGATGTTTACCTTTAAAAGAAGGAACCTCCAACCACTTATTTGAAACATCTTTTGGACTTCCACCATTGAAGATTTCGTTGGATCCTGTTGGGAGAGCAGTCGTTTCCAAAGTCCTCTCGTTGTGAGGTGAAGACAGGTGTTCCAAGGCAGAGGTAAGCTTGGTCCCCTAACCATTCACAGGACCATTGGGGGTAAACCTGCTGCTGGAACAAGACCAGTCTCTCTGCCAACCACAGCTGGACACAGGACCTCAACGTATTGAAAGAACCCTAAAGTTGTGTGCCAGCCTCACTAGTGTTTGGGAGCACAAGAAAAGGACTGGTCTTGTCCAGAGCCCCTGGATTGGGACTCGCAGCACCCCGAAAGTCAAGCCAGCTAGTATTTTTGCTGTTTAATAGCTTGGAGCTCTTTTCAAGAACGGTTCAACACATTTGAATCACCCTATCGTGCTATCCAAGAATTTGGGGATTTGGGACCACCAAGACCACAAAAAGGTATGCAAAAATGTACTATTGACTGCCAACTGTCTCCCTGGTTATTGCACTACTTTGTATCCGAACATAGCTTTCTTCATTGATCAGACGACACAGGATTTAACACGCATTTTTTTTTATTACAGGCAAGTGAGGCTTAGATAACTATCGCAATGCTTTACTTTTGATTTGATTAACCTTGTATCTGAACATAGAATCCCTCATTAACCAGACTTACAGCATTCAACACGTAATTGTACAGACATTTTCTTTATTACAGGCATACAATACATTTTGCTGTAAGGAGCTGCAACTCTTCAATTGACTTATTTCGAGTACATGTCAGTCTTGAATTCAATCATTAATTGTAACTCAGAATGCAAACAACATTAAGCAAAAACGCTTTGTCCCACGTAATTATGCTTTTTTTTATTGCTGATTCCATTCTAAGATGGTGCAGGTTAGGTTGATGGACAGCACCTTCACTGGGGCCTTAGTATTTTTTCAATTTCCATGATGGGCACGTTATCTATGCCATTTCAATGGAGTTTAAAATAACCGCTTTTGGCTTATTGCATTGACCGTGGAAAGAAAAGTCTGATGTAACAGAACGTCTGAAACCTAAAGGGATGATGCGTTTTCCATGTATATCTTTTTTTTCTTACCACTTCTCGTGCCACTTCGGAATCTTAAGAGACTATTCTTTTGATTTTTTGTTAGGCCTTTCGAAGCAGTGTGTTAACATGCGCACTTCATTTTTCCTTTTGGCTGGCTTCACAGTTTACATTTCCGTGCCTTAGTGGGGCAGCTGACAAAGACAGAATACCAATCACAGATTTCGATCCACTGGCCGATTTAAATATACTAAGAATTGCCTTTCATATGGTATACAGGTCAACCCTATTCCCAAGTTCTCACATTCGTCATTTAAAAATTATTTTGATCTCGTATTTCATCACATGTAGGTCAGCAGGAACTTCTCTTTATATATATTCAAACTTTCTATGAAAACATGCCAATTTTTCAGTGATCTTCAAAATGTTTTGGTCCCATTTTTATTTTAAAAAAAGGGTCAGCAATTAGGAGAACAGCACGTAGTGTGTACGCCCTTTATGCGCTTGGATACTGAGGAGTCAGGAATGAAACTCAGATACAAGTTAGGCATGTTTATGGCTAAAGACTTTTATTGAAAAACAAAAAGGTTTGGGAAAAGGCCTCTCTGACCCGGCTCTAAGAGAAGTTTCCCCAACTAAACCAAAAGGTAAGGATATGTTCCTGTCAGAATGTCCAAAACAAAACTGTCAGTGTCAAAAGTTTGATTCTGGCCCTCACACTCTAAAACTAAATACTACGGGGCAAATGTCTTTGGCCTTGGGCGATTTAAAAAAGTGTTCCAAAAAGAAGAAGAATTAACTCCAACACAAACATTTTTCAAGGAAAAAGATGCTTGTTCCAGAGGGTGGCTCCCTTCCCCTGTATTCCTCTTTACTTCTTGATATTTTCCCAATTAGCAGTGCTGTGTGCCTTTCTTGTACAGCAACAACACTGATATATAGAAACTGACGGTTTTTCTACTTTTGTCGCTTTTAGGATACCTGGTAAACTCTCCTGCCAGGTTTCTTGTAATCACGCACTTGTAACTGTCTGGTATACTCTCCTGCCAGGGCTTCTTAAATCCAAATACTGAAATATAACCGTCTTAGGCATGTTTGGCTTGGCTTCCAACGTGACATTCATTGCATCTCAGACATTGCTGTTGCAGTGATTTTACTCCCACATGTATTCTATAATGTGGCCACTGGTCGCAGACACTTATTATGTCTTCTTGGGCTACCCACTATGCCCCCCTTTTTCCATGTACCTTTGGGATTCCCGTAGGTTTATTCTCCAGGTCTGGGTTTCGCCACATCTTCTCACGCCCACTTCTGTTCTTCCTTTCCGATCATGTCGCTTGGCGCAGTCTCGCATGTTTATCTAATGAAGCGGGTAATACAACGAAAAGTATTTGTGCAGCTTGTTTGTCTGTCGGATTTCCATTTCTCTTCCTTGTGAGCCATTCACATTTGATGGTAATGGTTGGGAATGGAAAGGACTTCTGTGATTCGTCGGAGGAAGTGGTCGGATGTCGTAGAGGGTTTTCCTCTAGGCCCGGTTTGCTGGTCGCTTTCCAGAATGTGCTATAGTCTGTATCCTCCAGTGTAGAAGGATAGAAGCCACATGCGAGGAATTGGTATGTAATACTAACAAGGTGAAGTTAAAGTTACAACGATTTGAATGGATTAAGAACAGAGAAATCTTGATGAATTATAGATGCTTCAATTACCACTTTGTAGGGAGTATAAAATGTTTTAATGTCTTCGCTCCATATTTGGAAAAACACCTGGCAAAGGATTTTAGAGCAAAGGCTTTGAGACAAACTAAATCTCTTCCCAACGCAGGAAGTTTTGGGTAAGCAATTGGGTGTAGACCCTGGTCTGCGAACATGTGGCTACTGTAACAGAGCGAGAAACCTTGAGACATCTATGTGTGGACTGTGTAGCACTGGAGGAAGTGCGCCCGGGGAAAATGAGTAGCGTGCAGAAACAGGGCGATACCCCAACAATGGTCTAGAATTCAGAACTTAAATGCAATTCAGTTGACAATTGTGGTTTTAGACTTTTTAGAACGTATCCTAAAGGATTCTTAATGTGCTTTTCTTTTAATGTATGAATTTGAATTTAGGAATCTTAAACGCATACTTGGAAATGTAATCATTCTGGTATGAAAATGTTTGTATGAAAAGGTGTATGAATTGTGTATGAATTGTAATATGTAGATTATGTATTGTTATATCCTATTTGTGGTATTGTTAAATTGTTATCTATGAGGGTGTGAGAGGTTGTGATGTACAGTCAAAACACACAGTAAATACATTTGAAAATATATATATATTTTCTCCAGTATGCCGTTTGCAAACCGCTTAGGGAGGTCTTCCATCTCTTGCCTTGCCTACAATGATTTCTTCCACCCGGATTGGGATGTTCGTCTCCGTCGTAAATCTTCCTGGGAGGAACTGGCTTCGGCTGCCAACTATAAGTCTGCTTTCCCGTTTTTTTTTTAAATTCAGACCGGCTTCGGACTTTCTGCCTGCTTCGGCGTTCTATCTTTTGTTTCTCTGGCGGCTTGCGGATTCCAGAGAGAAAGATGACAACTGCTCGATGTGCATTCCCCATCACTGATAGGGGGCCTCTACCAACTAGACCGTGTCTCATGGTCTTGAGAGTTATGTCTCACCTCTCTGCCCCTCCTTCTCATTACAGTCTCTATATCAAGTAACAAAGGTTTCCCTAAGTAAGTCTGTTTTATTCTGTGTCCCATTCTGAATTAAGCGGACAGTTTAAACCATCTTGTACAGACCTACTGTAGAGTGTTGTATACCGGAGAGGGAAAAATTGGTATATATGGATGAGGGTGGTGAAAGCGGGACAGTGGGTTTTCTCTTCCCCAGTCGGGATCTTTATGCCAAGAATTCTTCCCTGCTTAGAAGATCTTTGAGCCTATTGGGAAATAGATTGTAGGAAGGGCATTTAGAATTCATTGATGGCAGGAATAGCACGTCTTCCACAATGTCGTGTTACTCCCTTGAGGGTTACCGTCCCCCATGTGATCCCCACCCTATACAGCTGCCCTCAAGGTCAGGATCAGGGAGCAGCCACCGTCCCCTGGCCACACGGGGTGGGGTCAACGCTGGTAAAGAAGTGATGACTCCATCAGATTCATCACAACAGGCAATTCATTTTGAATAACTTGGACAGTTATCAATATAAAAACCCATCACCCCTTTTGGAATATAAATTGGTGACACTGTAAACCAGTACATCACCGAACCCCACCAAAGCAGGTAGTTTTCTCTAGTGGTTAAATGGTATCTGGATGTGCTTTTTTGGATCTGCTTTGTTCGGGCTCGGGCCAGTTGTATGCATGGCTTGGCTTTTGGGTTGCTGGTCTATTTATTTTTTAAGTCTCACAACTGGTTTAGGGTTATTTTAAATAAAAGTTCAGATATTTTTCTTTGTTGATGAAAATATGAACCCAATAATTTGTCTGGCTATTTTTTCATGAACGCCTTATTCATCATGTTTTCTACCATGGGGTTTTATTTGTTTTCTTTTCCAATTATTTTGTTAATGTGCGACTTATATTTGTTCTGGGTTTGATTTTACCAATGTTTTTCGCAACTATTTTTTATTTTGTCAACAATGGATTTATCATTTTCAACTTTAATGGCTTGAACATTATATTTGTTACTATTAGTATTAACATTTCTAGGAGTTCAAACTGATTCTTATGATCGTAACTTGTGCCCTGAGGAAGAGCCCTTAGGCCTCAAACACGTGTTGGCTAAATTTTTTGTTACACGGTTCAAATTAATATTATACTGGATTAGAATTAATCATGAATCTACTCATCATCCATGAACTACAAGTTTCAACAAATCATTGGCGCAAAACCTTTTTGTTCTGTCAGACTCTTTCAAAAACAGGATGAATATAGCATGAGGGTAGGCGCATAGGTATCCTAGGCACCTTTTGACATTTATTGTTTGGACTAAGGGTGTGTCCCACCTTTGCTAGGATCCATAGCGACACCCAAACCTTTTATTGCCTAGTTTTAGCGCATTGATCAGGGTTTCTCTCCCGTTTCTCTCCTTGGCAAGCCTACCCAGAGATTGGTTTTTCTAACCTTCACCAGAGGACACTTGAAAACTCTCCCTAACATCCAAACTGGAAGTACCTCATGGCACTAAACTGGCTAGCATGGGCTGGGCCAACCAGGCCAGCCCACCCGTGCGTTGATGCAAGAAAATAGGACTCACTTAGTGATAATGACTCTTGACTGCTTTGTCCACTGTGGATTACAGCCTTGCTGGCTATTAAGATCCTAGACCACCATGGAAGCACTGAATGTCCTTCTTTCGTGCTGCAACTGCAGAAGTGAAACCTGCTGGCAGAAGAAAGTGAAGATCGATGAGGAGTAAAGGGAGCACAATGAAAACCGGCCATGGTGTGGAGCGCTGGAAATTAGGAGCACATTGGGCAGTAAACAATGTAGCAAAGTGCACAAAGCCGATATCTTCCATGATATGCCAACTGGGCATAATGTAAACTAGAAAGGGTACACTGACTGGATTTGCTGGAAAAAGCCAATTATATGACAACCAGGTAGAACAAACTGGTAATGGCATACCAGTTCAAATATACATATATAAACATGGAGTGAATAATATAAACAAAAACAAGGGGTCGGGGGGTTCTGGGAGTTTCTCTACTACCGCCCTATATCGGGGTTAGATTCTAAACCAGTCTCTTTAGCTCACCATCCTTTCACAGAAGAGAAATGTCCACTACATCTCAGTCTTTGTCCTGGCCAAGGGCAGTCCAGCACCAAAAAATTATGTATCTAGCTTTTAGAGACAAGGATATGCACAAGTTCTGGTACATCTATAATGAATATAATAATGTTAATTTAGGCAAAAGCGAACTTAATCCTATCCTAAATGATACATGGAAGAACTATATACTTAACATGTATTATAGAGACAATGCATCTGCACCTACATTTGTCTATCGAGATGTGCCAAAAAAGGATTTTTTTTGTTTTTACATAGAAGTACATCAAAGTTATAATTTTGGGACTGAAATCCTCTAGTGCACCATGCTCAGATGGACTCCCTAATGCACTTTATACGAAAAACTAAAATCTGGGCTCGTATTCTTTTCATCATATTTGAGATCATCAAATCTGTACGAACACCAGAAAGTTGGAAAAATCCAATATTCATACCAATTTAGAAGAAGGGACTACGTGAACGTCCATCAAACTATCCTTTACTGGCCATGATTAACTCTAGCTCAAAAAGGTTTGCACAGTTGCTCTTAAGTTACATACATGAATGGCTGACTAGGGAAACATTTTAAAGTTTCAACAAACAGGTTTTAGAAAAGGTTTTAGCACACTTTCAAATCTTTGGACTCTAACCGTCAAATATTGTGGGAGAAGATGGAACAAGCAGATTTACATTCGGAGATATTATATTTTGTGAAAGCACTATACACAGATACTAGGACTGAAATTAGAATCAATCAGGATGGCACAATGAGTGAACTAATCTTAACCATGGACTAAAACAAAGCTGTACATTAGCCCCAATTTTAATATTTATATAGCTGTCCTACATAATACCTTTAAAATTACAAAAATACTCCTCCACGAGCGGGTCAATGCCCCATCGTCTGGTTATCCTATGCAGACGATATCATAATCCTGGACCAAACTGCTACTGGCCTACAACATAGCCTAACAGCATTACATCAGTTCTCGACTAATCATGATGATCTTATTAAATTTAAGTAAAACTAAAATTATGACCCATAAGGTTAATAGAAAAAGAATAATGAGATTTAATTGGGCATTGAAAATGTGCCATTACAGGAAGTATTTTCTTATATGGATATTGGTATTTTAATAACAAATAAGCTAGATAAAGTGGCACCAACTAATTTCATAATAATAAAAAGAGACCATGGCGAGGTTTTTAGCAATTAAGGGTTATATTAAAAAAGGAGGTGGGCAATCTATTGAGGGGTTACTGACAATATACAAATCTTGTATTGTATCCAGTATCTTATTTACATTAAAAGAAGTAAAATGGCTAAGTATATTAGAGGGGAAACATTGGAGGAAGGAATTCGGTATCTCCAATTCAGTCCCTCTAGAGGCCATCTGCAATGAATTAACACTTCCGTTTGGTCACACGAAAAAAGATCTCTTATTTTTTATATTTTAGAATACTTTATTAAATCGTAATTCTATTGATTCTTATTTTGTAAATCACACTGGTTTTAGGTCAAATTTTGTTCCTTTGAATCCATACTTAAAAGGAAGTCAAGACGTTTTTGGATGAAATAGGTTGTCCTTTTACTCTTGATAATTTTGCAGTTAAATGTAGAGAGATGAAGAAAAATGCAGCTAAATGAGCCATATTTGACAACGTTTTTCTGTGAATGCTCCTTGTACATACATTAAAAAAAAAAAAATAGAAGGTAAGACGCTTAATAATGTGCCTTAGATTAGGACAGCTCCCTACTTTATCACTTTATATAAACCATTATCGTATGGCAAGTGTTTGTAATTCGTTAAATACTTCAAAATATTATCCCCTGCAAAGACTGCAAAGAGGTTTATACCAAATCAAGGAATAATGGTGCCTGTGAGACCGCATTAGAAAGGTTTCAATGAGCATGGCTCGTGGGATTAAAGTTCCATGTCCCCATTTTAGGGAATTTTATTAAAGCCCACCTATGGTAGGACTGAAGAAGACTCATTCTACGTTATAGAGGGCTCCAACTCTTAGGTTTGGCCTGAACTACCCAAAAGGTTTGGTAGTTATGGTCGAGCAGCAAGGCTTGGTCTAAGAGGGAGAAGAGCTGTAGTTAAGTACAAAGACATGTTTGCACACTTCTAGTCAAGGCACCACCTACACACTGTAGTTCTATACAAATATGGTTATTATATATATTAGGACAACGTTAAAAATCACTGCAGTTCAGGTAAGTCAAAATAGTTCACAGAGATATTTACATAGATAATTGCTGTGACAATACTCAGGTAGACCTTTAGATGATAAACGGATAAGTATAGAGTAGCTTCAAGTTAGCAAATCATTCATCAACTAATATTTACTGAAATAGCACTACAGGTAATGTTTAGGAAAGCCATACTTTATAAGTCCAACCCTATCTGGGGGAGGAGCATCTCAAAAAGTCATATGGGGACCCTGGGGGGCCAGTGACCCTTGGGCAGCAGAACAAAGAAAAGCAGATGCTGGGAAAGTTGTGAAATAGCAGAAGAAGCGTTTTCGTAACAAGTAAATGGAATTGGGTTCGAAGGGTTCAGGAGGGCTGGAGAGGCCACCTGAAGGATTTCAGCCTCTAGGACGATGCCCTTAGGCCCGGGAGAGCACAGTTGGGTCGTCCCCAGCAACGTGACTCAGCAAGCTCAGAAGGAGTGAACAGCAATACACAAACTGCCTAGTTAAGTACCCAAGAGTCAGACGGTACCTCTTATGATGAAGAATGCCGATGTTGCCAGCAGGACCACATGTTAAGACGACAGTAGTTGCGTTTGGGTCTCTGGCTTTGCCGCCTGGAGGAGGAACGTTTGTCGGGAGCAGAAGGTCAGACTCAGTCACAGGTCAGCAGACTATCTTCGCAGGACTTTGACACAGGCTTTGGAGCAGTGACGGTTGTTACCTGTAAGGCATACTTCCTTCTCATGGTCCTCGGCTCTTCCGACATTTCTGTAGGCCCAGACAGTTGCCCACACGTTTGCAGTTGAAACTGCACTTGGCGAGGCCCAGGGTATTCGGGTATTGCAGGCATGGACATCCGCAGCACTTCGTGGGATGGCTCAAACTGTAGCTGGTCTCGAAAAGGGTGAGACCAACCAGTCCAAGGGACAAAGTCGTCTTCTCTGGATCTTCCCTGTTGAACAAATTGGGACTGGAGCAGCAGCAGTCAGACAACTTGGCGGTCGCTGGAGGTAGCTGTAGACGCACTCTTTCTTCTTTGGAATCAATCTTCCAGTGGTCAACTCTAGCTTCAGCATCAAGACCCTCGCCTTTTATGCAGGAACCCATCCAATAAGCATGCGTGCAACATTCAAACTTTGAGTGGTCGCTGTCTCAAGGTTACAGCGAGGCACCTAGTCAGAATTGGATCCAAGCAGACAAGGTGAAGGCCAAGACCCGAGGAGTTTCGATGTCCTCCCAGACACACTGGCGCCTCCGGGTGGGCTTCCTAACAGGAGCCTGTCAAAGACAAATGAGTGAGCAGGACTGTGCCCCCCACACCCCTCTGGCTCCTCCTTCCCAGTTAGCAGAGGAAGGCTCAAGAAAGGGCAAGACATTGTGAAGTGCAAAATAAAACGACAAGCACCATTTTAGGTCAATGGTGACCCATGTGTCCTTTACCGCAGCTGTAACAGAGCCTGCATGTAAAAATCACAAAAGTCGGGAGAAAATATCCACCGCCACCAGCCACTCAGATACACCTGCCACTGTAACTAGAAAGTTGCAGGAGAAGTGAGAAAAGGGATCCAATGTGTCCCCTCAAAACTCTACATAAGGTGGGTTGGGCTGATCTCACAAGAGTAAAGCATAGGTAGGATAAAAAGTATCCCCCTACCTGGTAACAGAATGCTATCACGGTAATGTAAAAGAAAAGCAAAGAGGGAAGCTGAAAGAGCTTCCAGCAACACTGCACAGAAGGTGCTGTGTACTGCAATAGGAAAATACAGATGCCATGAAAAAGATGGAGAAAAGCAGACTCAATCAAGAGAAATCAAAAGGGTTCAGTCACAGAAAAGAATGAATGTGTGAGGAAAAAGGGTTCCCACTAACTCAGGAGAGTCGGACAAAAATTCAATAGTCCAGCAAAAAGTGGGTGGAACACAAAGTAGGGAGAATTACACACAAGATGAAAATTCTACCCAACACCCACTTTTCAATAAACACGAAAACATTTCATAATGTAATAAAGAAGAAAATTTAAAACATTCCTTTTGTATTCATCCGGAATGCCTCTACCTCAGGTGTCCCCGTGTAGTACTTGACAATATAGGAGCGCATTTCACAAACTATGTAGAGGATACCCAGTTGGTGGTAGAACTGAGCGGCAGTAACCTCATGGACAGCACCAAAGTGCCCGCTCTGTACACCATAATTGAAGCAAGGATGGATAAGAACTGGATGTGCCTCAATGGAAGTAAAACAGAGATGATAATTTTCGGTTCCCACTAAGCCCAGGCCAAGCTAGGACCAGAATATGAATCTTTTAACATCAAAGACTTCTCCATTCAGGTAGTGGGGAAGCACATGTCATGTACTTGAATAAGAACTGCTCATACCATCTTCGACTTCTCAAAGCCATCCAACCATATCCGAGTGCGCAACCATCGCCAGGGCAACCATAGACTCCCGCTTGACTATGGCAATGCCTTACTATTAGGCGCTAATAAGAGATGAATAGCAAAATGGTGGCCCTGCATTGGCTGACCGTGGAAGATAGGATTCAGTTTAAGACGATTACCCCTAGTTCATAGATGTCTGTATGGGAAAGCCCTGGCATACCTGTTAGGGAGAATTCTAAAAAATGTGCCTCCACCTTAGAGACCCCCAGCAACTTTGCCAGATTTTGAGGACTTGATTTTTTTAACCCGCCAAGAGCGAGACCCTTTTTCCCCACTCTCTCGTGTATTTTTGTGTGAATTTTACCTGTGTTTCTTTTTAGTTATGGAGTCTAACCAACTCCATAGGCATCATCTTTTACAATTGTGTCACACAGCACCTTCAGTGCAGTGGCACAGGGAAGTTTTTTAGATTTCCCAAGGTTTAAATACCTTCTTTGGGATCAACTACTGTTTCCCAGAGCAGTAAAGTGAAATTGACTTTACTTAGCATTGTACTTGCTAGACCCAGCACACCCTATCTTACAAGAGTGCTGGAGGGGTTGCTTAGTATCCCGTGTCTAAATGCTCATGTAACATTTTTTATGTTACCCTTTCCTCAATTGACTGGCTGGTGGCAGTGGTTTCGTTTTGAACTACTTGGTTTGCATTTACCGCAACCGTTCGCAGCTCTGGTAAAGTAACCGCCGGAGCCATCTTTTTCAAAATGGCATCCAGCCATCTTTGCTAAAAAGGGTCCCCGGTTTTTGTTTTTCACCATGTCTTTGTGGAAAGGTCCTTCTAGAGATTTTCTCTGCGCGCCAAACCAAGTTTGGTCCCTTTGTTCATTTTGCCTTTGACAGGGTGTCTGGAGTGAAACCCGCCTCGGGCTCCAGAGTGTCTGGGGTAGGCAGGAAGTGAGGGAGGTGCCCGAAACTCCCTGTGCTTAGTCTCCTAGGAGACCCAAATTCACTCTGTGGTGATTGGCTGGCTGACTGTCGGGCAAGGACAGCCACCCTGCTGGGTGAGTGACAGCTAGGCTGGAATTAATGGGAGAGAACTGAATAAAAGGAGTCTTTTGGCTTGGAAGGCAGAGTCGATCACTGGACAAAGGAACCGAAGAAGAGCTTGAAGAGGACGCCTTCTGCAACTCCTGGACCATTGGTTTGCCCGGTGAAGCCCCGCTGCAATCACTACTTGCCAAGTTCGCATCGTCAGAGAAGCCCCTGCAAGGACGACTTCTCCCTTTGAGTTGGTGGGACCAATCAACTCAAAGTAAGCCACCTGGACACCCATGTCGGAGCTGGTTGAAATTCCTGAGTTGCTGCGACACCGCATAGCCAGGGGGAGGGACACCAGATTGTGTGCGTTACTTTTAAGCTGGCCTAAAGATTTTGGAAGATCCTCCGGACTCCCACGAAGCAGGACTGACCCAGCCTGAGCCCCCTCAGCAGAGTGCGGGACCCCACAAGTGAGGACAGTCCGCCTGGACAGCCAGGACCCGCCCTTATTGCTATTTGCTGTACCGCAAGGAGCTGAAACGTGGATCAGCCACTCAAAGTAAAGTTTGCTGATTGCCAGTTTTGTCAGTGCAGGAGTGCCCCCCCTATCCACCCGACATCCTCCCTCTTGTCCCCACGACTGAGGCCCAGGAACCGTGAGATCTGCAGAGATGCACAGGAACAGAAGTCTCCAGCTGCATCTTTTCTTCTTTATCAAGGTACTGTAAAACAAGTCTAAGAGAACTTACCTCTTACTGTAGAAGTTCTTGTAACTTCCACAACTCACAAGCCTAATCAGCTGGTGGCCCTACATTTCATTCTTCTTTTCGTCAAAGACTCCCAAGAACTTGTGCAAAGACTTTTCCATTACTTACCAGAAGTGCTTTATCCTATCCAAGACTTTGCCTATTGACTGTGGCTTAGCCTATTGAATTGAATGACACTTCTAGTGAACTTTAAAAGTATCTGCACTCCTTGAGAATATTTGTGGTCTCTTCTGTTCTAATAACCTTTGCCTTTTACCAACTTTTAAAGATTATTCTGAATGCCAACAGTAAGGTATTAATGTCCCCAGCACCCTCGTTACTGAAGTCACCTGTGGGTGTAGGTTGTGTCTGTGGGCCATCCCAAAAGGCCTTGTCTGATTCAGAAACTCAAAGTGTACAGTATTGAAGTATATTTGTGTGTTTCTATTCTATTGCTCCCTTCTAAAGAAGGCTTTATAACTAACTGATAAATAAATTATTAAGAAACCTTGAGTGCAAGAGTGTATTTCAATACCTGTAAATGAATCTTTGTGCAACTCCACTACAGCTCACATTTGCCCTCTTGAGATAAGCCTGGCTGCTCAACACGCTACCAAAACTGTGTAGCTTATACCAAAGGTTGGGTTGCCCACACCTGTAGTCATAGTTGTTTGTAGTGTTTCCAGATGGTACTACATTTGAACTTTGCCAAACAATACCTCAAGGAAAAGATTATGTACCTAGACGATCCTTGAGATCGGAGGCTTTAGGTCGGATCACAGTCTTGGCCCATAAGCAATCTAATGGTATGTGTAGGGCGTTTCCAGTGATGGCAGCAAACAAATGGAACAATCTTCCTTTGCTACCAAGACTTGAGTCCAACTACACAGTCTTTAGAGAAAATGTGAAAACTCAACTCTTTAAGTGAAAAGATAGTCTTGGGCAGGTCAGGATTAATTAGCTAGTACTCCAATTCTTGTGTGTCCCGTTATTCATGTTTGTCATTCCCTGATGCCTGCAGGCTTCCGATGCGATACAAATCAATAAATACATTTTTTTTTTTAAAAAGCTGCTACTCATGCACTCAAGAAGGCTAGGAGGTGCTCTGCAAACAGAATCCACAAGGCAGGATAACAAGACCATTTTTCCAGAGAGGTTTTGTACTTGTGGGTTTTAAGAAGCGTTAATCTTACCAGGAAGCAACAGACCGTAGAGTGTGAGAGTCAAAGACACAGGACCACTGAAAGGATGGAAAAAACAAGTAAGAGGGTAGAATTGGTCTTCATTTTTTAAATGAGGTAAAGGCAGTTTCAGCTCGGTCCTATGTATGGGCCCATGGCAGCACTTGACATCAAAATCTGATTACAATGAAATTACAAAATCACAAGGCAAATGAAGCCTCAACACGGTTATTTTTTTCGTATTGACAGAAGCATTCAAACAGGCCTTACTTGGTCAAGGTCAAAAACAGGACCAAATATGTAGTATCAGGGGTGCGGATGTAGGAAATAGACATAGGAGTGGTGCATATAGCAACAATCAGAGAAATAGGAGGCAGTGGCTGGCTTTGAACTCAGATTAAATACCATTGATATTTTAACCGCCAGGTCACAGTGACCTGCTCCCAATGTTGCCTAATTATCTTTGTTTTTAAAGCTATGTCAGCAACAGAGCCACTATTAAAATAAGCAGCTGTAACACTTCCTCCCTGTGTCACCAGAGTCCAGAACAATGGCCAATTTCAATTAATTTGCTTCCTATAAATCCTGCTGAGCCACATCATACTTGGACCCAGCTGTTGACACTCTCTGTGCTTTCTTGGAGGGAAGAGGAGCACCCAAACACACTATTTACATATAATCCCAAGTACAAAATACAGAACCCATCTGTTGCCCATCAGCTGCCCTTACAGTTGCAATTCCCATGTCACTCGGGAGTAAACTCATGTTGTCAAAGTACACAAGCGTAAGGGGCGGCCTCCATGCAGTTGCCTGAAGGGAAACAATATGTGTGCATTTAAAAGGACATTGTAAACGCCCCACATATGAAATTGTTTGTGGTAGGGATTAAGACAGCAGTTAATGTGGATGGGGCAGTTATGGGCAGGAAGCTATAATGGGGGTTCGAAGTGTGATCTGTTTATATGACTGCCTATATGTCTTGCACATAAAGGACTGCAGAGTGCAACTATTCCCTATTCAAAAAGAGGAACGCTAATATCAGTATAGGCTGTTGCAACGATAAACATAATGAAATTAACAGTAGGCAGTCCAGAATCGCATTTTACAATAGGTGATAACTAAGCAAGGACAGACTGTTTGACGTGCCAATGAACATGCATGCATTTGCCAGAGGATAAGTAGGTGGTAGCATATGCAGAGTGGCAGGATGGTCACCAGGACCATAAGACTATGCCCACACCCGAGCTTCAGTTTATACCATTTATTACGGGAAATTAAAAAGGGTGAGCAAAATAATAATGAGCTTGGAAACGAATGTGCTTCAATGTTCCCGCTGGTTTTCCAAAACACCAAAGTAAAAAGGTATGCATGCAACTCAGTTCAGGATATAACTAAAAGGTTCAACAAAATAGACTTCAAGCTAGGGACCTGTTCCCCCTTCTTCAATGGCCCATCACTCAAGCACTTCCCACTAAATTGTTCTAGGTGCAGGCTTTCTTGGTAAAGTCCAAATTCCCCTTTCTCAGTCAAATCATTATCTAAGAAAAACACTCGCCATAATTCTAGCCAACTACCCAGTTCAAGGGCATGACCTTGGCTTGATGTTACAGCTCCCCTCTGTGGGGTTCCCACCCATTTGATCAATGACAAGGTTCCTAGTGGATGTTCCTTGCGGGCTAAGGAACGCAGGTCTCTGCGTCGGAGGTCTGTGGGTTATCAAAGTGTAGGTGGGGCTACCAGGCCCAAATATAGGGTCCCTGATAACATGACCGGCTGCAGCAACTTGAGCGGTCCTACCCTCCTCGCCACCATGAGTTGTGCCTGTACCTCCTCCCACTGTGGGTTCCACCTCTTCTGATCGGGGTCTCATCACCATCCCAACCTTGTCATCGACCCCCACTCCCCACAAACAGCTTCTGTGCTTCAGCTCTCTTTGCCTCCTACTCTATCAATACCACCAACTGCTGTCATCTGCAAAATATGCATCTCGCAAGTGCTGCTATACACCTCCACTAATCACACACCTTCTGCCACTCTAAAAATCTGTCCTCAAAAAATAAAATCAACCTCCACATCTGGGCTCTCTCTATGCTCCTTGCACGGAACTTCTGCCTCTTCATATCATTTGAGTCCATCACCACTCCACACAGGACAATACCTCTGCCGCATCTCAAACTGCCATAGAACTTTCTCCACAATCTTCCTCAACCTCCTGATAAACTACCTCATCTGGTATCACTAAGCCAGCGTCCCCCAAGTCTTGATGACTATGTTCCGTCTCCTTCTCTTCGGATAAAATTTCCTCAGTCTTCTCCACACTACTACCAAGCTCTTTCTCCGATGTAGTTGCTGTCTCCACCAACATATCACTACTTTATTCTTCCTCTGCAGGCACCACATCTACCTCAATTGTAACACCCCCTGTTACATGTACTGCTACCACCTCCACCAACTCCTCCTAACCAAATAGCCAGTCCCCTCTGTGGGTGATCCAAGTCTCCCCACCTACCTTCCTGGGAGACTGGCCCATCCACCTGTCCCCTTCTGGGCTATTAGGGTTCCCTCAGTGGGTTGTCTGGGCAACTGTTTTAGCTCCTCCAATTCCTTCTCATCCCAGTCTTTCACCACAACACACCACTGTCTTGCAGCCATAAAGGGCCCTGTGACCATTAAGATCCCACTCACACCATTTTTAAAGACTTCAGTGAACTTTGAACATTGCTACTGCATTTATTGCCTGGCTACCGCGGTCTTCAGATTCACAGGTCCCCTCCAATTCCTTCCCATCCCAGTCTTTCACCACAACACATCACTGTCTTGCAGCATTGTATTGCTCTACTGCCGATATCGCTAAGCGAAGAGAAGCAAGGTGAGACAAAGAGGATTTACGCTTGGCGGTAGCCAAATTGCAGTGGGGAGTTGAAGTGAAAGTGGAGTGGTGTACAAGGATATTTGACAGCGCTGCATCGATGACAAGGATTGTTGGTGGAATGGTCCCCTCTCATACTGGCTCATATGGTTCTGGCGACTGTGCTCCTTCTGACTATGTCGCAACGGCTTGTTTCTGTTCTTATCCCTCACCTAATTGCAATCTCTTGGTGAAGATTTCGATGTATGCTTTTGTGAGCTTTTAAACACCACCAGCACCTTTGTTTTTAACATCCAGATTTTATCATGGCACCATAACCCTTTAACAATCGCTGTTCAGGTCCTTGCCAGTTGTAACATTATTGATTAATTCCTTTCTAAAAGTTTAAAGTTCTTTGTTGAATAATCTTATAAATGTGACTTTTTAATGAATGCTTTTATATGTGGGAATCAGTCGTATGTAAGTTATTTGTTGAGGGTAACATGCCGTTTTTCTCTTCTCTTTTTTGTTCGGTTTTGTTTTTCTCTTTGGTGTTCGTTTTTTTGGCTATTGCCGTTTCTAAAATGGTTCTCCATTTCTTTGTCTAAAGAATGTATTTAGTTGAATCTGTTTAAAGAATGTATCTTTTGAGACACGTTTTTGTAAAAGGTTGTTTCAACCAAATACAAAATAAAAAAATAAAAATCATGGCACCTTTTAGGCTAATTTGCCGGTTTGGCTGGTTCTGGCCTCCGTTGTTCTCCTGATCATTGCTCCATCTTTGACTCACTGTTCCTCCTTCTAGTTTATATTTTATATGTATGGCCTTGCAAATATCCTTTATTTACCAGACCTTCATATTTACAGTTTATTGGACAATCATTACATTTTTCTTTTGTTTTCTTTAGTCTTTTCTATTTCTTACTATTGTATTCTGGATTGTATTTGTCATAATTTCAATTTGTGTACCATCTCACTAGTTTATGTTCAACTCTTTGGTGTAAACCAATTTAGAAAAAAATAAAAAAAAACACACGCCTTCCTAGCATTGTTTCTCTAGTTTCTTCTTCTGGCCAACAGCAGCCAAAACAACTTGGGCTGAAGTTACTTTTATATTGTCCGAACCCTTGCCACCTGGGTGGGCTTCAAGCTCAGAGTATAAAACTGTGAGCGCCCAGAGTCCATGCAAAAAATAAATAAATAAATAAAAACGAGCTTCCCTGGATTATTATAGCCTTTACAGAGACAAGAGGTCAATTTGGAACGTAGGTGGTCTTGTGATCTGAGCAGAGACCCCAACTGTATGCGGCTTTCACTCTTTCACATACTAAGATAGATGTATTTTCATAATTGCACCCCCTTCACTGTGGTTGCTTGTGCAAGTCTGCTTTGATAGTGTGGGAGGAATGTTTTTTAAAATGTGATCTTCTCTTAAGTGTGTTCCCTCTGGCTTCAGTTTATATCTCAAAGTACAACAGTTACTTTATTGCGAGTCTGAGGTTCCCTGGTCCTGGGAAATATAACCTTGAGTAGGGAATTCTCTCTTCTTAGAAAAAGAAACCTATCAAGAATCACAAAAACAAGGTTTCCTCTTGGGTTTGAAATCTTTCCTGAGGCAGTACATAAGGCGCTGTGCATCTTTGGCTTTCTATATGTGATCCCCTACAACCTTTCTCACGCTCGCAACGTTGCCAGATGGAGATGAAATGGACTGTGATGCGTGTATGTCAGTAAAGCAGTTTAAAAGAAACAGTGTGGCTTCCCTTCTCTAGAAGTGCATTTAGCAGGGGAGGAAATATGTTCCGTCTCAGTGGAAATCTTCCTACGGTCCCCGCTTCTTGAGTGGAGCAGTAGGGATCATGGAGTTGCAGGCGTAACATAGTGCAATGAGTGTCCCCGGCTATACAAAGTAAGTTGCAGTTTGGACTTGAGAGCAGTCCCAATATACCGCTACCAGGTAAACCTTCCTCTGTTGTTACGAGAAGAAAGTATGCTTTATATTAGGCTTATTCAAGAATACAGGTAACAACCCCCAGCACAGCCTCTTCAACTGAACTGATCAGAACCTGGAGGCATAACCTTCTGTAAACACTCCATCTCCCTCAGTAAGTCACAACACATCGCCTCTTAGTTTTGTTTTTACCATCGTAATCCTATTCTTGTTCCAAACGGGTCCTCTCCTCCCACTGCACCTTTTATCACTCTTTCCACTAGAGTATGGAATATAAAGAGTCACCTTCTCTTTTTCACAACTCCTTTCTTTATCCTCACCCAATCTCCACAGTGAACATCCAGTTCTTGCACAACCCACTTCGCTTTCCTTAATTCTTTCTCTCAACTCATCCACCACACAGTCCGATTCTCTTGCCCTTCCTAACCACGGGGTGGCACAATTTCTGCATTAGCCTTCCAACCCCTCATAAGTTCAAAAGCACTATCTTCCGGCTCCACATGTTGAGACATACGCAAAGGAACACTTAAGGGTAAAGGAAATCATTTCTTTTAGCTCATCCTCAAGCGATGTGAAGGCCTTTCTGTCACTTACAGTCACGGTATCACACAAAACAGGACAAGGACTCAGAACTATTTACCAGCAATTCTTGGAACAAGCAGTACTTTGATTGCGTTACCTATTCTAACCCTGGCTGGAAGGACACCCTGACCCTGCAGAGATCCTGTCCATAGTGTGCGTGTGGTAGACCGCCTATCAAAAAGGGGATAGACAGAGGGAAACTGGCCCTTACTCTACAAATGAGCGGTCGGTCAGTATTGCCCAGATCAAACATGGGCTATCCCAAACAAAAGCATACGGATGGTGTTTAAAAAGGGGTATGTTTGGAAAAAGGACACACGGCGGGGGGATTTCCAAGACTTTATTCACCCTCTGTAGTGTGTACTCTCCCTACCCATCTATGATCATGCATCAAGGGAAATTCACTTGCGATTGCAAAGGATATATCAAAAAAGTATATATAACAACTACTTCAAAGTTGGTTCAAACGCTGTGTATTAAAAAATCCTCCTTTGTATCATGTAGATACTGAGCAATGTAAAAAGGAGTTCTTCTCAACAGGTGTCTCCTTTATACTAGAGGCATCCATAAGCTGTCAGGTCGACCGGTTTCAATGGTTTATCTTGCTTGAATCATCTTCAGGACCAATTTCTCATATTATTAGAGTTGATCTTCTATCCGCATTTAGTGGCGGTGCCCCACATCCCACCTAGGGAAAAAGAGGGACCCATTTTGAAGCCGGGTTTTAAAAGACAGTATATGTATACTTATAGGGCATTTGTGCTTATTGTAAAAAAACTTATTAGTATTGTGCATAGACATTTAAGGACGGTGTGCTTGCACCTGCCAGATGGGGTATGCGTTGCACCCGTGGCGTGACATCCCCTTCCTTGTGTACATGCTGTATATCAATACATGGATGTGCTCCGCAAGCTGCCCATTCTCCCAGCAGCATCCCCAAGGGTGAAGGAGGGAGGTTAGGGGTGCACATATGGTGGTTCCATCTGTGATTTCACATGCATGCGTACATGCATATCCATAGGAGTTACCTCAGTATTTGTTCATTGTTACTACTGTGGTGTTGTTTTTCTTTGGGTGGTACAACAGATGTGGGTAGAGCCGCTCCGAGGGCCACACAGGCTCGCTGCCATCCACAGCTGGCCACAACACAGCGAAGCAAAAAGAAGACCCGTCTTCACACTGTTTGATGTGTTCATGACTTCAACTTTTTTAACTACAGAGTAAGTGCAGCGTAACAACGGCTTACTGCCACAAGACTACACTGCTGATATGGCCATGATATGTCAGGTGAGGTAATGGTTTGGCAGGTCATAGATGATCACTGCCTATTTTGTAATGTACCCTGTGGTATGGGGGTGCAAGATTCATGGAGTGCTTAAGTACATAAATTCAGTCCATATTCTTATTAAGCGATCCCCCTATATGTATCCAATATAGATTGGAAAGGGTATGATAGTTCTAATGTCTACGCTGCCTCCTCCCGCTGTTCTGCTAGGAGCAGGGTAGCAGTGTGACGCTTGATGTTTTTATGGGGGTTATTGCGACATTGTGAAAGAAGCTTGTTTTAGCGTCCGGGCAATTTTAAGGGCGGCGCACGTGCTACATAAAGCCTGTGGTGCGTTGTCTGCCTGATCACAAAACTCGCGTGGACTCTTATGTCAACGCCGGCAGAATTGGGAAACAGTACGTACGCTGTGTATGTCATCTATTGCGTTGCGTGCCTGATTCATAGGCTCGTGATCGCTCGAGCATGTGGACGTAATATGGTGGAAATGCGTGATGTGCGCACAAACCACAAGAAGCCGGAGTGTGGAAATTGGCTGGAGGACACCTTGGCAACAGAGACAATTCAGTAATTGTAATAGCAAGAGAGTAGTTTACTTGCTCACATGTCCCTGCGATTTGAAATGTGTTGGCATGACATGTAGACCCATAAAAAAAACGTCTTATCGAACACAAGTCTTGTATTCGAACAAAAAAGATATCAGCACCTATGGTCACCCATTTCGTCAACAAAAAACATACAGCGGAACAATTCAGGTGGACCATTTTAGAGAAAATAAAACGACCAACCAGAGGCAGAAACTTCAATAACATTCTCCTAAAAAGAGAGCACAATTGGAACAATGGCAGAGGACTTTGTGAAGACTGTATGCCAGTAGAGCACCAGCA
The DNA here is from genome assembly GCF_040938575.1 of Ambystoma mexicanum. Lineage (NCBI taxonomy): Eukaryota > Metazoa > Chordata > Amphibia > Caudata > Ambystomatidae > Ambystoma > Ambystoma mexicanum. Next base: position 1,299,356,892 of record NC_090921.1, on the reverse strand, counting down.
AAACCCCTGTTATGGTCAATCTAACAGCAGATTAGTCAATTTCAAGCCTCCTGTAGTCTTGAAATGGACTAATCTGATTTAGATCAGTGCATTTTGCCTAGTGAGGTCAGTCCCAGAGCGCTTGGCCTGGGGGAAATTGGGAGAGGCGCAGCAAAGGCAAGTGGCCCAAAATAACAATACAATATAGTGAAACCCTTCTTAAGACTATCACGTCTCGCTTGAGTGCTCCGACTCCGCCAACTGCCTCTCTGTCCTACATCAAAAGGCGACTCTGGCAATTACCCCCTGATGTGTGGTCTTCCCCTTCCACCAAGGAGCATGGAGGGGAGGGGCGGGGGGAATATCCTGTTTCCTGGCAAGTTGACAAACATTTCCAGGCATGAGCAAAGGAAGGATTGGAGGCTGGGACCATCCCCTTATGGAGGAGACCACCGTCCCAGACAGGCTAATCCAAAAACTGAGAAGAGAAAGTCACTAGGAACCAGGCAGGCAATAACACAGCAGCGAAAGGTTTAGGCCAGTATCACTAGCCTTCCATAGAGCACCATATTAAAATAGATCTGGCTTTATGTTTATATGTACTCAAACTGCCACCTGGTCTAGCAGTGTTAGTTATATTGAAAACGGCAGGTGTACTTTGAAACAGATTTTTGTTTTTATTCAAAAAAGCCAATGTATAAATAGAATAACTTTGGTCCTATATACATGTCAGCTAGTAATCCCTTGTAGAGTGGCTGTCACAAGCAGTCATGAATGTAATTATAGTCTTTGAATATTTTTATAGCAGATCTGGCAAGCAAAATTGGCTTTAAATTTTTTTAGTGAAGAAATAGATGATGGCAATTTTTTAAAAGCCAGCTCAATTATAAATGAAAATGAGCTTAACTTTGGCAGACAAATTTCACACCACACTTCCCTTTACCATAGAATAATGGATTCACAAGGGGAGACGTGTGTGATGTGAAAAAGTTACCTTAGTGCCGATTTCAATTTTAAAATAAGAGTAACATGAGGAACTGTTAACCAGTTTGTGTGTACCCATTTCCAGCTATGCCCGCTTTCAGGATAGGTACTGTGTAGTATTCTGTTGGAATGCCAATTACTGATGTTTAGTTACACACCCAAGGGCCTGCAGACCCATCTGGGTAAAAACACACCAACAGTGTGTTAACTTGAGAGTGCGGTCTGAAAGTTAGTTTCTTTAGTCGGTCTGAGTATCTCAGCAGAATCCATTTGAAAGAGCTCCTAAAATTAGCCCTAGCCCCCTAGCAGATGTAAATTGATCCCATTTTTATTCACTTTATTTTTATTTTGGATGAACATACAAAGAACAGAACCATAACACAAATTCAATACCATTACAGTGCTTCTAGATTGTAAAATGCAGAACATTAACCATCATACAGTATTCTTTATAATTCATGAAACAGAGAAACTAAGCGCAATCACAAAGTACTATTTTACAATCAATGAATAGCTCTTGGACGTACAACAAGCAAGACAAGACAACATTAAAAGCATAACAGACGGATATATATATCTATTAATCCAACCCCCGGACCAATCCAAATAAACAATCGTATATGTGATACAGGAAGTCTAGCTATACAATTCATTAAAGGACCCCCCCCAAAGTCGAGAATAACAACCCCCCTCTTCCTTGTTTTAAAAACGTTTTCTCATCCAATAACCATTCTTCCACTTTTGGTTTCTTTCTAGACTTCCAAACCCGTAGTATTTGCTTTGCCGCTATTACCAAAACTCTATTAATCCAGTCTGTGTTAACCCTGGCCTTATCGCCACTTCCTCTGTTTGACAACAAAAAGCATGTGCAAGTTGCTCCTCCACCACAATGGCCAATCTATCTAACACATCAGACCAAAAGTCAGATACTCTTGAGCATACCCACAACATATGCATTAAAGTACCTCTGCCACATCCACAACCCCAACAGGAATCAGTTTCCAAAAGTCCCAGCCTTGCCATCCTAGACAGTGTCCAATACAATCTGTAAAGGATCCTCTGCCTAATGTATCGTAGCCCCAGATCCATCTTTGCTTCTACCCCTATGTGAAGCAGATATTCCCATTCCTTTTCAGGGATATCAATATCAAGGTCCTCCATCCAAGCCTGGCGAAGCTTATCCCATGCCTCCACTTCCGGCCTTTTCATCGGCATTAACTTTATATACGTGGATACAGCACATGGGCAAGAGCGAATAATCTCACACACTGAGGGTCTCTCTTTCATTACGTCATTCAGCATACTAGTCCTTTCAGTCCAAAGGGCTTTCAAAGTCCTATAACGTTCCCGTTCCCTACCCCCAATCCCGAAAGACACAATCAGTTGGTCGAAGGGAATCATATTATCACTTTGCCACACATCGCAAATCTTAAGTATACCCTTACTGATCCAACTTTTCCAGCATAAAGTTTTATTCGCCATTTGCAGCCCCATATTATGCCACAGAGATGCATCATAATGCATCCAGATGTCTCCACTATTTATCATAAAGCTTTGTAATGGCTCCCTAGTAGTGCACATAGTCGGTAGCTTCACTCCCGAATGTGGCAGCTTCGACAGAGTATATATCACTTCGAGCATAAGGCGAAAACTGAGAATTCTCAATGATATGCCAATTGGGAACATAATCGTTTACTTCGGAGAAATAAGAAGTTGATTTTTTCAGGACAAATCCAATACAGTACTTCATCAGATTTGGGTACCCAAATCCTCCTTCTCTCACAGGACGCGTCAATATATATTTAGGCACCTTTGGCCTATTATCGTCTCCCCAGAGGAATGACTGAAAAACCTTATCAATAGAACAAAGGACTTTTTTAGTGAACTTTAGCGGATGGACTGTATGATATAGAGAATCTTTGGCAAAAGAACCATTTTCACTGCATTAACCTTCGCCCATAATCCCAACTTCAGTGTACCCCATTTTAGTATATCCCTTTTTATATTCTCCAATATTCTCGACACATTGTATCCAGCCATCCTTTTCAAATCTCGGACTAAATAAAAACCTAGATATTTCATTGCACCCACTTCCCAACGACAAATCCATGAACCTAAAACATTTCGTGGTTGTCTAACATCTAGAGGGAAGGCCACTGTTTTTCCCCATTTTATCCTATGGCTAGATAACAGACCCACCTCATCAAACATACTTTTAAGCTTCTCACACCCCTCCGCTGGATTAGACAAGACAATAGTCATGTCATCAGCGTAACATAAAATGTTTACCTCATCGTTCCCAAATTGGTTCTTGTTTTAGGTATGCAATGAGCGGTTCCAATGCCAAATTAAATAGATATGGTGACAATGGGCATCCCCGTCTTGTCCCCCTATACAGTAAAAAAGAAGACATAGCACCATTCACCCAAACCTATGCATTAACGGAGTTCAATGCCTGAATAGTTTTTATGATCATGTCCCCAAATCCCATTTTCTTAATGGTATGATACAGAAAGGACCAACTGACTATCAAAGGCCTTCTCAGCATCCATAAAAATGCATAGGGTATCCTGGGTTTTCGCCTTTGGTAGTCCCATAATGTCAGTGTCCTAATATGATCATACCCATATCTACCTCTCATAAATCCAACTTGGGAGCTGCTTATTAGTTTACCAACACACATGTAAATTGAGCCCAAAAATACAAACCTTTTTTTATTGTTATACGGTTAAAATAACCTTTAACAAATTCAAACATACACAAAAGATTTTTTTTTAATAAAAACCACAAACATGTACATCTCACCTGAACAGCAAGAGAGTCATTATAAAAGTTGGACCACCTCCCCTAACCTTCCCCCACCACTTAATCAAAGATGGAATATTTTGTGTGACAAAAAGGGAGGCCCTTGCAAATAGAGTAGCTTCAACAGGTTTGTCAACAACCCAGACACAAGCAGAATGTTGTGAATGTTTATACAAGAGTTCCAGAGGAAATGGACAGAATGAACAGGATGTAGTATAGAATCGAAGGCATGATTCATCTTGAATGCTGCAAGATTATGGATGAGAATTTCACTGGTGGTTTACTGCCCTGTAGGATCCCCCTTCAGTCATTTCATGCCAACAAACTACACGAAAGCCCTGAAACGAGACTCTTTTTCACAATTTTGTGAAACTGCTTGGCAATCATAATTTGTGCATGGTCATGCAACACCAGTATTAGGAAGGCTTTACAGAATCCCTGTGGTTAGGGTCTTTGGGTAGGTCTTCCTCAACCAAGTATTAAATTCCTTCAAGTTCCACGAAGCTCTACAATTAGCAGTGCAGCACAGAGCACAAGTTTAATTCTTAGGAGATCAGTTACGTGGGCTGGGATGAGGAAGTTAAGAGGAACAGTGCACACTAATCACAAATATGAGAATGTCCATACACTATTTTTATTTTTTAAAAAATACTCTTTATATAGGAAAAAGACAAGCGATAAAAACAACACACTTACAAATATGTAAACTTCATAACATAGATCCTAGTAAGCGTGCCTTACTGAAGATACCATTGCTATCAAACTTTATGAGGTATTTCATGATTTGTGGATCATCAATCTCCGCTACACAGGTCTCACACCAGATTGGTGCTTTATCGAGGCTATTTGTTACATCACTTTTCAAAGGTTACATAGTTATGTGTTTTTTATCATTCTTTTCTACATTGAGCTTTCAGCTTAGAATCTCATATAATACTGGCCTTCTTGTATTCTTTCTTGGGTGGGGTTTTTTTTAAGCTTTTTATTGTGTAGCAGTTTTAAATTCTGCAAGCGCAAGGCTCTAAAATGCCCGTTTGCCCTTCCACCTCACTGCCGTACCTGTTGCTGCTGAAGTAAAGCAGAAGCGCAGTTATAAGCGTCTTTCCATAACTTTTAATACCGAGTTACAGGTAAGTAGAAATAGTGTCAAAGAGTTTGTAAAACATGGATACGAATTTAAGTTGCAGCCTACTGTCCAGATAGAATAAAAAGAAAAGACAAATCGCTCGCCCTTCAATAATCCACTTCTAGAGAAGCAGATGTACACGTCACTCATGGAGCCCACCCCTCTCACCTCCAACATATATTCGGAGAAAAGCAAGAAAGCAATGTGCACAACACCTGGTATCGTCCCAATACCGCATCGGAGATATGAAAGACGTTATGCGCTCAGACAACTGTACTGAATGTGACACTTGCTATCCAATCTGCAGCAGGACCGTGATTGGCTGCCGTTTAGCCTATCAGAGGCTCTGGCAGGCGGAAGCCAGCCCCCTCCATCGAGGCCCTGTGTGTAGTCCATTCTCTTCCATTCAGCTGAATAAGGCAGAGCACAAGCATTGTGGGCCCCTACCACACCTCCACTCCAATCCAATCGTTTCCTGCTGCTGGTGCAGTGTTTCTACACACCCAAAAACGAAGGTAAGCCCAGGCAGGATTCTACGGGTGGGGACTCTCGAGAAGAACAAATAGAAGCATTTTTTTTATTCATTAGCGGCAAGTGTTTTCTGCACTCACAATTCCTCTTGTAAAGCAAAAATCACCCTGATCGCCTAGCACACACTTGGGCTACAATAGTAGTAGGTATACTACCTACTTTGTGCCCATTCTACAGTGCTCACACATCCACACCACAAGATGGCCGACCATTTCTGGGTTCCAGGAACCCCTTTTGCTATCCAGCCTGCAGCATGTCCGTGATTGGCTGCCTGTTCGCCTTTAGCCTACAGAGGCACCGGCAAGCAGGAGTCGGGTCCTCCATTGAAGGCCCTGTCTCAGCCTATTCCGGACTCCCCATCTCCCCTTCTGCTCATATGAGAGTGATGGCTGAACAGTACTATTGCCTCCTCCACCCATCTCCTTAACGGTAACTGTGCCAGTATGTTACGCTCACCTGGCTCCCACAGGGGCGTCGATCTGAACTGGACAGCTGCGGTCTCCACCAATGTGACGCGTAGTGCCAAGATGACGGACTGGACTGGCCCACCTAGCTTTGTTTGCTTGGCCTGTAGAAATATTCTTCTGCAAATGGAGAAAGGGAATTAAACACCCATGGAGTTGAGCGTTAACCCCCCCCCCACTCCCGCTGATCTCCCCACTGATCACCTTTGATGTCCCCTCTTATAGTCTCACCTGATGGTTTGAAAAAATGAGCTCTCCATCCTGCATTGAGCGCAGGGGCACGTAGATAACCAGTTGCTTCACTGGCTCGAAGGAATTGGTGAGTTCCAGAACAATACTGACTCCGAGATTCCCGGCAAGACGCCGTAAGTATGTAGTTCGTAAGAGTTCAAATGTCTGACTTTCACTCTGTCCGATTTCTTGCAGGTTGCAGCTTGACCCTAGCGAAGAGTTCCTCGTGGCAACTGGTAATATTCAGGTAAGGATTTTTATTATCCAACACAGTTCGATAAAATAATGTCAATATGTAACCTGTTGCTTTCTCCCTTATTCAGGCGCTGAGAGAAAGTATGAAGTCTCGGGGAATAATGCCTCTGGCGGTAAAATCAGGTAAGTCTATGGGGGGTAACTAATATTGCCTCTGTGTATTCCCTTGGCTCACCTTGCTGTTCTTGTGTTCCCCTTAGGTACCGGAGTGCGGCGGAACATGCAGAAGGATGCAGTGGAAAGAAGATGCTGCGAAGGCCGGTGAGTTCAGCGCGGCGCTGCAGCAGGCTAGGCGACGCGCATAAAATAACTTCTTTCTTCCAGCTCGAAGGATCAGGAATTCAGGTAAGGATCAAAGGTATTGCTCTTGTTCTAACCTTTTCTCCTTCTTGCTCCCTTTTTCTAGGAGCTCCGGACTCGAGGCGGGCGTGGCAGAAGACTGGATGCAGACACGGTGAGCGTTACGCTGCTGGATGCAGAATAACGCGAAGCGTGTGCTGCTCTTCGGACTTGGTTTAAATAGCCTCCAAAGTAGTCCCATGTAAGTATTCCTCCCCAGCCCCACCCGAGTAAAGAAATAGTCCCCAAGTAAAGTAGTCCCTTCCAAGCCTCTTTTGGCTTGGAGCTCTTGCAGCATGGTCTGCATCGGGTAAGTTGCAGGATGGTCTGCATCAGGTAAGTTTTAATCTATGAGCCTGGCGCCATAGGCGCCAGGACTGCACCCAAATAGCCCCTAGCAGGGGTTGTTGGGCTTGCTTGGAATGACTTGATGCCTGCTTCTGGGGTTGCTGGACTTGGTCTGGGTTCCCGGGGTAGGCATCATGACACAGTACTATTCTTCCTTTCGCCCTTGACCACCTATTGTCTTCACTGCACTCTGTTCTACAACTGGTAAATTCAATCAAGTTGTGATAACTTTCCTTCTTGCTTCCCTGTGTTCATTGTGATCCTTTCAAAAATCATGTCTAGGTGGGTGTGCTTTAACATCTTACATTCATTGTTGTGCATTGTGAACCTAAAAAAAAAAAAAATATTAAAAACACACAATACCTGTACCCCACCTATTGCTCTGCATTTGTGCCCTCCTTAACTACTATGCTGCCTTGGAGTAAGGCCCAGGACTGTGCAGTGCAGGCCTCCCCCTTCTTTTCCTTCTCTCATCTATTCTCTGCTTCCGAGATGGCACTCACCATTTCTCCAATATTGTCTAACTGCTACACTATCACCTATTCTCCCGAAGTCTGGACAAAAAAAAAGAAAAAGACATCCGTGTTGCAAATCCTGGCCTTCTCACGCAGACACCCATGTCACTGTATCTTCCAGAGAAATCTTCACCGATATCTTCTTCTCTGTCCCTTCTCCAGACCTATGGACTTCTCATCTCATCTCTACTCTCCTACTCTCTCTCCTTTTACATCCTCTCCCATTAATGGTGGCACCAAGTGGGAAGTCCTCTTGGCAGGCTTCTCCTCATCACACTGCATCAGTATTGTCTACCACACTGGCACCATCCTGGTTCAGGGTCCTCAAGCCAATCTCCTTCTCTTTGATCGGGTCCTGCTGTCCCTCATTAACTTTCTTCCTTCTCATGCCTCTCCCCCTACCACTCCCTCTCCCCCCCCTTCTGACTGGAATACCACATCGCTGTACTCCACCTCAGAAAATCTTCAAAAGGCAGAGACCGTCTCCACCTGGCGACACTTAACGACCGCTCTGCCAACACTCTGCTGACATCTGCCTCCTTCTTGAAGACACTGACCTTGACATTCTCACTCTTACCGAGACATGGTACAATGCCAGCTCCGTCACTGCTTTTGACCCCCTCCCCTCACCCCACTCTACTGCTTCAAGATAATTTCCAAGCCGCAACCTCACCGCGCTGGCGGTGGGGTTGCCTTAATCTTCCCAGGGTGGGTTGGTTTCCTTCTTACCCACCCAGCTCTACTCTTCCTTTGAGAGCCTGGTATGCAAGTCGGTCACGTTTCCCTCCTCCACCCTGACCATAGCTACCATTTACCGGCCTCCAGACGCTACCTCCCTGTTCCTCTCTGAATGGCCCGATTTCTGTTCCTCCTTACTTTCAACCTCCTCCGACCTGCTCCTCTTGGGTGACTAACATCCAATTGGACTACCCTGGCACAGCATCATATCTCTCTCTTTCTCTCTTTCTCTCTTTCTCTCTCTCTGTATATATCTACCTCTATCTCTCTCTTCTTCCCGCCCCCTCTGGTCACCCTTCTCTATTGGTCAGACCACTCTTCTCTCCTCCCACCTGGGTCCCTATGGCCCTCCTCCGACGAGGGTCAGCTGCTGCCTTCACTTCCACCTTTATTCCCCCCCCCTCCCCCAACCCAGATTCTTCCACCAACACTGCTCTCAGCAACTTCCACATGCCAGTCAGTCACCAACACCTTGACATTTTTGCCCCAGTCATGAGGATAGGCCTGAAACACGCCTCTAAGCGCAACACCTGGTACAACTCTGAACTTGCAGCCCTGAAACGAAAGTGCAGAGCGGCGGAATGGAAGTGGCAAACTTCAGGCTCACCCTCTGACAAACTGACCTGCTGCCTTCTCCAAAGGCAATACAGACTGTCCGTTCCAAGAAAAGGGCACACATTCAGCCACAGGTATCCGGCGCATCCAACAACACGGCTGAACTTTTCAAAATCTGCAGTGAACTAGCCAACCCTTTCACAGTCTCCTCCTCCCCCATTCTTTCTCAGGCCCTCTGCAACGCACTGGGCCACTCACTTCACCACCAAAACTCAGGATATCCTGAACACCCTCCCAACCCATCCCTCAACCACCTTGCCTCTCTTGGCTCCTCCTCCTCCTCCTCCTCCTCCTCCTCCTCCTCCTCCTCCTCACACTTCAAGTCACCAGAGTTGACCACTCCATGAAGGTCTCTTCTAAACAGGTTTCCCCAGGCTCGTCCAGAACCATCCAGGACAATATTGGCGGTCTTGCCCCAGTACTCGCTGATCTCTGCAACCACTCCTTTGCTACTGGTTCTTCCCCCCTCCTCTCTCAAGCACTCCCCTGTGCGACCCCTCATTAAAAAACGATCAGCAGACTCTACTTCTCCAATCAACTACCGCCCTATTTCAATCACCTCCTTCCTGGGGAAAGTGCTGGAGAAGTTGGCCTTGCCCCAACACATACTGAACTTGTTTGTGGTCTCCACAACCAACAATCTGGATTCCGAACATCCAGATGCACGGAAACTGCTCTTCTGAACACCTGTGAAGAACTGCTTTCATCCCTTGATTCCAACTCCCCAGCTGCCAGTATCCTTCTTGATCTCTCCTCTGCCTTTGACACTGCCAACCACTCCATCCTCTTACAAAGGCTTCACGACACCCTTGGTATCTCAGAGCTGGTACTGGACTGGTTGACCACCTTTCTAACTGACCGCACCTCCCAGATCATCCTGGGCACCTTCTCTCCTACTTCCTTCTCCACCTGTGGTGTTCCCCCAGGGCTCTATCCTCTCTCCTTGGCTCTCTGATATTTAGCTTACTCGGATGGCATTCATCTCCTCCTTCTCCCCAAATTCCAGCGTTATGCAGACGACACACAACTCTTTTTCAAACTTCCCGCTGACCCTCTTGCACCTTCCACCATCCCTGACTGCCATCTGCCATCCAAGCCTGGTGCCCTAATGGTCTCTGCCTCCATGCCAGCAAAATGGAGATCCTTCTGTTTGGGATCCCTGCTCCAGACTTCTTCCCTTCACTCTGGCCTTCCCCCATGTGCTCTCCCCAGACTCCTTCTGAAGCCAGAAATCTTGGAGTCATCTTCGACTCCTCTCTCTCCTTCCTCCTTCACGCTTAAGACGTTGCCAAGAAGTCCCACTTTTAGCTCTTCCTTCTCAAAGGAATGCTACCTTTTCTCACCTTCCCCCAGAAGCCCAATGTCACCCGAGCCCTGGTTCTCTCTAAGCTGGACTATTGCAATAGCCTCCTCCTGAATCTACTTCTTCCACTCTGCGACCCCTCCTGCTAATCCAGAAAAGGGTAGCAAGACTTATCCTTGGCCTGAAGCCCAGGCACCGCATCTCTCCTGCCCTAAAAAGTCTTCACTGGCTCCAAGTTGCCACACAGATTAAATTACAAATCCCCCTATCAGCCACAAGGCTGCCTCGGCCGGGAACCACAATATCTGCAACTCTCTCTTACTAAATATTCCCCCTCTAGACCTCTGCGCTCCTCTGGCCCACACTCTGTTTGTAAAGCATTTTGATAAACAGAGGGCAGGTAGTCGATCGCTTTCCTCAGCTGGTTCCCTTCTTTGGAACAGCCCCCCCCCCCTCCTCCTTAGTCTTGAGCAGGGCTTTCTTAAATTCCAGAAGCTCCTCAAGACTTTCCTCCTTTCTTCCTCCTCCTCCTCCTCCTCCTCCTCCTGCTCCTGCTCCTCCTCCGCTAATCTCACAGTTGCTTCATTGGTGTCCAGGGCCATTATGCATCCTCGGCGCCCTGACCTCCCACACCAAATTGCCCACAGCTTCCGTCCATCCTCAGCACTTGCCTCGGCACACCCTCCATCCTGGAGGCTCGCACGTACCATACCTTGCACTTCACCGGTTGCTCTCCCACGAGCACCCCAGCACCTATTCCCATTCCCCCTGTATTTCATATTTATTATGCATTTTAATGTTTGAGCCCCATGTCTCCTCCCAGTTTCCCTCTGGGTACTTTAAAACAGAATTTACTTACTGTATAAGCGCCTAACAAGCGAACAATAAATAAATGTACCCACAAACGTATGTGGTAGAAGGAAGTTCTGTAGACACCACTGGACATAGAAGAACTATAAGTAAAGTCTGACAGAAGTAAAGTGACGTCATGAAGAGAAGAGACCAGGGCACACTGAAACGATATGATTACTTAAAGAAAGAAGATGTGACTGAAGTAACAAAGTAAACAAATGTGGATATCAAAAAATCATACACAGAAAAGATAAGCAAGAAGAGATGTAGTAGGTGTATATACGCAGAAATAAAAGGTAGATAAAATGTACAGAAGCTTGCTTATATAGGACAGGTAAAGCAGCCATTTCGAGAAGATAGACGCTGGTTCCGTATAATAGAAAGCTAAACCCCAAGGCCCACAGGGACTGAAATACCAATTTGTGCAAGAACAAATAATATATGTTTGGCTCAGGATTAAGGATGCTGCAGCAAGAAGCAATTGAAAAGCACAAAAGGAGTCAAAGAGGATATGTACGTAGGAAATATTTCTCTTAGATTAAGCAAAGGAGTAAACATTTGCAAGTGCCAAGTATTGGACAATCAAAGATGCAGAAAGCATATACAAGACGGAGCAACCAAGTGTCCAGAGGCCAAGGAGTGCAATAGCACCCAGTATAATTGAATCAAATAGCACTAAATAGGAGGATAAAATGGACAAAATCATGGTATCCTCATACGTAGTGCAAGACCAGAAAACAAGGCCTATTCATAAGACTCCAGACGAAGATGTACCTTCACTCCCTTTAAAGCTCAGAGGAAGAAAATGGTCAGCAAGGTCAAATACACAGAAGAGGCCTTGGTTTAGGGCCTAACTGATGAGAGATGGTAGGCTAATTGGCCAACTGGGCAGTTGTCCGATGTTGTTCCCATCATCTGGGTTTCGTTTTGCTTACGTGCTGCTAGCAAGCCGAATGTCCAAGGTTGGAAGAGAGTGGCAACCAATCAAGATGGCCTATGTAATGGTGGACCATCCATTGTTTTAGAAGCCAAATCTGCTGCTATTGTTCTATCATCTGTATTATACGTAGTTTGAGGCGTGCCTACTTGGATAAGGGGCAGCCAATGATGTTACTAACACCTAAATAAACTATAGGTATATATGTACCCTTAACCTATCCTTCCTCCCGATAGGTTTTTACTATTTGCCACGTAGTATGACATCATAGCCGACATACATTGAGGTATAAAGCATTTGAGTCGCTGAAATGTATTTGACAGTGTGAGCTGAGATTTGTGCGGGCTGCGATTTGTTATGCTTGGCAAGGTTTTCCAACTTAACTGATATAGTAGTGCTTTGGATTAAGGCGTTTATTAAAAAAAAAATTATATTATATAAAAAATTAAAATTATTCAGACGAATGCTTTATTACAAACCTTTATAAAATCTTCCAAACAGTAACCACAATTAATATAAATCGTCAACGTCATTATAAACTTCCAGTTACATAAAATATATCTGAACTCCATTCAAATCTTTAAAATCCAACATTTCATTTACAACAAATCTAATTCATATCTTTTTAGTTAAAAACCTCATGTAAAAATATGTTATCCATCCAAAAACAAGAACATAGCCCACCATTCTTCTATCGTACAAGTTTTCTTTTCTTCAATAAAACTTCCCAAGTATCTAGGTCTCCGCCTAGTCAATTACATACATGATAGAACAATGTGTTTCAATGTCTCAACTGACCCATGAACACCACAAAATCTGCAAATGAGGTTATCCACCACTTGGTTATGGACCTCTAATGTTTGCTTTGTGGAAATATATTCAGGCATAATCTTAAACATTGATACAAGTATAACAAACTCAGAAATTTGGTTAGGTATCTCGGCAGGCAGTTATACGGCCTAATTTCATATCTCAGGTTTGCATGTAATTTATATTTATTTCTTGATTGCTCTGTCAAGATCCAGTTCTTGTTGCCATAGCTTTCTCTTGACCAGACCCAGATTTGTCTCCAGCGTCCAGAATGCCCAAACATCTCGGTTCCCACTGCTCAAGAAGTTAGGGGTCACCCCTCATGTTATTGTCAAGCAATATCTGATAAGTGGTGTTTCCAATAGGACAGTTCCTGTACACGGAGAGTTTTCCACACTGTTACTGCATAGATTGAAATCAGGGCCAGTTGATAACTGATAACTGATGTAGGGACTCTCCTTGATAGGCAAAGTACTCTTCTCCAGAATGTACCCTCAAACGAGGGCCATATTTTCCATGAGGAGAACAGAAAGGCCTCTGCGCAATAAGTTAGGATCAGAATGACTTGGGCAAATGGAAAATGTCCCGTACTTATTGTGTATTACCCAACCCTTTATTTTCGTCCTTACCTCGAGTTGTCGAGGCATATCATTAATACTAGAGTTTAAGCATGTCTCCAAGTAAGTTGTTATGTTTACTTGGGTCAATTCATACCGACCTAGAAACCATTTAAAGGGGGACTTTTCTTTACCTCTGATAGAGCACAAGATCAGGATGTTTTTTCAGCGTTCATTTGTAAACCATTTTTTAACATAATCTTGTAGTCCAGATAGCCTTTGTTGCAGACTTATAGGAGTCTGGTCAATTAAGATCGGTGTATAGAATCCACACCAAAGACTGGCCATTAGTTTTAGGAGGGAACGCTGGAAAAAATTCAATGACTCGTGCAAGTCCGATAAAAAAAAAAATTTAAAAAAGTGATTTACTTGCGCCAATGGGCAACCCTGTTTTAGTCACCTAGATGTGAAAATCTCCTTAGAGAAAAGGACCTGGGAGCTCGGTCGATGAATAAAGGGTCTTGATCGGCAAAAACAGACCAAGCCTCCAATTTAAACCCAATAATGTGCCTGTCCACACTGTTGAAGGCTTATGCAAGCCAGATAAACTTTTGTACCACATTTGATGCCATTCACTTTCAGGAGGTTTTAAAGAAACTGGTTCAGTTGGGTTCCTACACCCTTCACAAATCCTGTTTGATGTGGGTCAAACCTGCCCTGCTGGCCCAACTGTGAAGATGTTTTAAAATTATCCCGCAAACAACTTACCTAAAACATCCAGAAGGGCAATAGTTGTTCCGGATTCGCCCGATTGCCTCTCTTACATATAGCTACTATGATCGCTGGTCTCCAGGAGTCTGGAATGACTCCCAGTTGCATCACATAATTAATAATAATAATTTGGCATTTATATAGCGCTACGAACCCTCAGGTATTGAGCGCTGCTTATTATTACCCACGGTGTGTGGTGCTCCTTTATCGACCTCGGAAGAATGAAAGGCTGACTTTGGCCCCGTCGGGATTCGAACCTGCGTTAGCAAGCTCTGCACCAAAGTCAAAGCGAGCGCTCTACTCGCTGTGCCACTTGACCGGCTAATATTGTTATTGAGATCCCAAATATTGTATCCCAAATATTGATCACAAGTGTCAAACGGGATGTGCCACGTCTATTAAACTTTATTAGAGAGTTTTTAGACTTGTCATCTGCTCAAAACAGTTTGCTAAAAATAAAAAATTGTACCGAACTATCCTCCGTCACCACGCTCATCAAGAGCGCAGATTGGGAGGATATTTCCCTGCTGAGCAGCTGCCCAATATCTCTAGAGTTTTTCTTCTCCATTGCCCTCAACATAAGTTCTGCATCTAGCTGCAGGATTTGAGCAATCAACCAATTTTTATATTTCTGTTTTCTGTACAATTCCACCATAAATTCAGATTTAGAACGATGGATTTCCCATAGGTCAACTCATAATTGTTTTTTTGTTGGGACAATCACTTAATCACGGGTATGTTTGGACCTAAAAGTCGGCTTATCCCCTTTTTTTGTTTGAAACCATAAAGTCAAGCAATAACGGTACGTAATTCACTCCCCATTGATGTCCTCTCAACCCTTTGTTATATTTAAATAGGAAACCAGGCCAGTAGCTTAGGTAGTGATTTATTGTTTTGCTTTTAAGACTTTTGACAAGTCCTCACATTCAATGCCAGCCTCTGAATCTTTCTGCCAATTATTAGCGTCTTTTAGCAAAACCTCAACTAGATCTGCAGCACAACCTAAACGAGAGGCTGCTTCAAGAGGTACAGAATCAGCTCTCATAGATCTAAATATACAAATGGACGAGTTAAAGGACAAAAAGGTAACATAGCTCTCCTTCTCCTACTAGACCCATCTGCAGCCTTTGACCTGGTCAACCACAATATCCTTTGCAAACACCCGACATCAGCGGCACACTTTCCGCTAAGGCTTCATTTTGGATTAAATCTTTCCTCTCCAAAACAACAATGAGGGTATTCGCCCCTACGGCAACGGCTGCCCCTGCCCCAGTTCTGTGTGGAGTACCACAGAGATCGTGCGTCCCCCCCACTTTGTATAACATTTTTACAAAGCATCTATTTGACCACCTTGACAATTTGAGTGTCACCTATACTAACTATGCAGATGACACCCAAATCCTCATTCCCATCACAGGTACCTACGTTACCGACACTAAACTATTCAATGAAATATATCAAACCATACAGGCATGGATTGCCATCCTGGCCGCAGCCTGAATGACGACAAAACTGAGATACTATTGATCGTATCCCAAAATCGATTAAACAAATTACCTGAACAATTCAAATCTTTTGTTATTGATAACATTACCATTAAAGTCTCAAAAGAAGACAAAAACGTTAGGAATCTACCTTGACTCGACCCTCTCACTAACCAAACAAATCAATGCTACAGCTTCCACGGTGACCTATACAGCTAAACTCATTACCGCCTGTGGGCCATTCCTCTCTCCCGACAGCTGTATTACCTTGACCAGAACCCTCATATTATCGAGATTTGACTACTGTAAAGCCCTATATATTGCCCTATATATTGGGACAAATAGCTGCAATTTAAATAAACTACAGGTGCTACAGAACAACGCACTAAGAGCAGCACTTAACATCCCTAGAGACAACCACACCACCTCTGCCAGACAAAAGGCCCACTGGCTACCAGTGAAGTATAGAATCGCCTTTAAAACGCTATCGCTAACCCACAAGTGCCTTTCGAATAATGCTCCTAAATACCTAAATAGTAAGTTTACAAAGAATCAATCTATGAAACCTACCAAAGCCTCTCAGGTCAACCTACTAACGATACCTACATACAAACTAGAAAAAGCAGGGGGTAAGAGTTTCCCAGTCCTAGCCGCCAAACTCTGGAATGCCCTGCCTTCTGACCTAAGAGTTGAGCCAGCCTTCTGGGCCTTCCGCAAAAAACTGAAAACATGGCTGTTTGCACAGGAACAACAACGATTCCATTTCTCCCCTTGATCACAGACCGGTTAGTGTTCATCTTGCTGCGTTTGTAGATCGAGTACAGCATGTGTATGTTCCATATTGTTTTGCACAATGGCATATTCAGGGATCCTAGTATATCTCCTTTATTGTAACTGTGTTATGTTGATGTATTATAATTTGCCTCCCCTTGTCAAATTATGTATCTTGCTACATGTAACAAACTTCCTGGACCACAATTGTAACCTGCAAACCAGCGCCCAGATACCTTCGGGTTAGGTGCGCTATATAAATAAACAAAGAAATAAACAGTTAATTGGAAGCACTCTTTCAGGCACTTCACTTGGCGCCTCGTTCGTTGTAGACATGGAGTCACAAGTCATATCCAGTGTGTGTCAAAATGCCAAAGCTGCTGTCTAAAGCACCAATTACCAGTGTCCAATTTGCAGTACACCACAATCAACCAGACATTCAGAATCAAATTCAAAGGTCACAATGGCCTGAGGAGCATCAGTTGTGAGCTGAACAACAGAAATCAAAATAAAGAAGTTCTTCTTCGAAATTACCTTGAGCTACCTTCGTCGGCCGTAGCAGAATGGAGTGACTTGTGAGATTAAAATTCTATTCACGCCCTCTCTTGAAGGTGTCACCAAGAGCAGAGAGCCCATCGAGTACAGGGAATCCAGGAAACACACTGCGACGCTCTGCGTCCGGAGATATTTTGTAGAATAGGAGCCGCCTTAAACAATGGAGAAGGAAAACAGACACACCGCCACCAGATAGTACTCCTCTCTCCCCACAAGAAACGCTATCAACACTCTGCATATATTCTTTGGTTACCTTTATCATATTCTTTGAGTCTGTCCGGTTATTTGGGCCTGAAATCAGTTATTGTGGTAATCCAGTCTAGCACTTGATACGCTCCAGGTGCTATTATACACACTTCACAAAGAATACCAGTACTTACTCTCCAAGAATCAATCATCGCTAGCCAATGGCTAGTGGGGAGAATTAAACTTAAGATGCATCAAAATTTGCAAAGTACCGTTCCTAGAAGAGAAAATGCAGTCAGTCAAGTAAAACATTTTTTCTATAGAGGCCAGTGGTGCAGATTCGAATAGGCTTTAGTGAAAAAAGTAAACTTTTGCAAGGATATTGACAAGGAGCAGTTTCTCAGGTTCTGGTGGAGTTTAAGCCACACAAGATCCTTGGTGATGAAAAGGGGACTGAGAGAAATGTCCAAAAGAAAGGACTCTCCAGCAGCACCAATGTCAGACAAGCAAACCCTGTGGTGCAAACGGCAGTTTTGCAGCAGATGGTTATGGGGTGTCCCAAAGGTCGTCTGTGCATGTTGATTGGTCACCACCACAGGCCACAGGGGCAACACACTGGTGCAGGGCAGACCCAAAGACATTTGGGAGGATTATTATTGGAGATTGTGTGTCTTCAGGATGAGAGTTCGAGCCACAGGGAAGCGGTAGTGAGCCTTAATTGGCATTGCAGGTTGTCTAGCTCGTCCTTGGGCTCAGTACTCCGCTTCCAAGCATAGTTGCTGTTTAATAAGAGCATTGGGCAAGACAATTAAGATTCACCAAGAGCTACAAAGAGGGGCCTGCCGCAGAAGGAGGCCTGGAAGGACAAGACGGTTTAGCTGCAGGAAAAACATTAGCACATGCCCCTGGAGCATCCCAATCAAGGAAATGGAACCAGAGCGTTTTCCTGATGTCCCGAGATGAAGAGACTCCGGTCGAGATGACATTGTCTTTGGGGTCCTGTGCATCTGGCGATAGAGACATGGTTGCCATTACATCACGTGAGGAGACTGGCAGAACAACAGTGAGATGCAGAGCTTCACCGTAAGAGCCGGTGGAGCATGAAAAGTTGCTGGAGTAGAGCTTTGGCCTTCCCTCGACCAGCAGGATTTCCCCAGAGATCAGCATTTCGGCAGTAGGTAAGTGGGTCTGCTTTCATCCCCTCAGGAGCCAGCGAGTGAACCCAGCATCCAATCACACACCAAACATCATTCAAACAGAGGGGTGGTCAGCCATGGTCTGACCATCCGTGCCAGCATACCCATGCACTCATGAATGACCATAAAGGAAAGGAATCCGCATTATCCCAGACAGGCATCTGCATATGCCAGTCACAACTGTTTTTGGGCTTTGAAAAGCCCCCCGTCCAGGGATATAGGCATCCTTTGGCCACCTATGACGAATTCCTCCCATACACACAAAAACGATAAGGGATGGTATTGTGACCTACAACCCCTAAAATCTGTGAGGCAGGAAAATCCAACCACCATTCTTGGAATAGAGCCGAGACTCAAAATCAAATCCAGCAATGTAAAATGGTTGTCACAAAGTGGAAGCCATATTACACAAGCTAGCCCCGCCTATAAAGCCACCACCAGACTTGCCACATGTAGAGGAGTTAACCTCTCTGCGACACTATGGGTTACCACTGCATTATAAACCATAAGAACACTTATGGCAGAGGACCAAAAACAAAACTGGACCTCAGTCAGGTCTGTATATTAAGCTGGCTGGGAAATAAAATGATGTCCAAGAACCCATGGATGCCCCTCAAAATTAGGCAAAGCAAGTCCAAAAATGTAACTCTGCCCAATACCCACTTGTTAAGGTTTTAATTCACAAAATGTATAATTTCCTCTTTTGAAAATGATCTGGTCTTGTGGTGTCATATTTCCTGTGGTTCTGTTTCAGATAGAATGTTTTGAAATCAGATGTACCAACACATTTTTGTGTAACAATGCAGCTCTTTTATAGACTGCTAGGGCATTCAATCTGAGCTCATGTTGCTTAAGTAGCTTGATTGATTTCCACTGTTTGTTAGTCTCGCCTCAGACTCCTAAGCCGTCAATTTGGCACAAGCCCAAAATCCACAAGCTAAATTCTCCCATGTACCTCGAGGCAATTAAAGCCACACAGTTCACCATCAAAGAAAATACTCATTTAATCGTACTCGCTGACTCATTCCAAAAGAAAAAGCATTTTTTCCTCCTTTGCTAGAGAAAAGATGTTTGTAATGTTTCTATTCCTCTGCACAAGAAACGGAAGAAACCATCTTGAAATCTTGGAAAACCATTTCAGCAATGTAAAATTTGAACGCATACATTTACAAGCGGTAGACTAGCTCAGATCTCAGGTGACTAATGTGGCGACACAGAATGACAAGACTGACCAAGTGATGCCATAGTGGCTGCTATAAACTTTTATTAAGACAAACCAATCTATCCTGAACTCTATTGGGGTTTCCCCATCTAAACTAAGAAATCTCAGTTGCTTAGCAGGAAGTCTGTGAAAGTCCAAATTAAAAAGGCACCACCCCCGTCCAAAAGCTCATACGCTATCCCGGTCCCTACAATAAATGAGAAGTAAAGTTCTGGTTCTTTTTATGACCCAGGAGAATGGCTCCCTTCAAAAGTCTCAGTTCCAAGGTTTTCGATATAACAATTCTATAAGGGTTTCACTGGGCTAGCGGGATGGCTCCCTTCTCCTAGATGATTTCCCAACATTCCTTACGTTTTGTAACCATACCTCCAGTTCTTGAGGTGTCCACACACTCATTATCTTATTTGCCTTGCACCCACAGGGACGAAGAACATGCTTCCAGAGTCCTTCTTGACTCTTCATGCTTTTCAACAATATCCTCCAAGTTGCCCTACTGAGATGATGGGGGAATTGACTCTTGCTTGATCTGCACCCGTTAAAAGGAGGTTTGCCAGGCATTTCAGTTCTGGATTGCCCTTGTGGGCGGGACAAAGACTGATGGATATTCCTCCTTTGTGAAATGTACAGTGAGCAAAAAGCGATGGCTGCATACTCTCAAAGTGGGTAAAAATCACTGAACAAGTTATCATGCCAAGTTCTTTCTATAGAGTGGCGCCTGCTACCTTTTTTGTATTCTTGCCTGATCCGTACTGACTAAAGACAGAAAGAAGGATGAAAGGACAAGTTTTTGTATCCTTGCTACAAGAACGTACTCTCCCAAAGGTTATTTCTTCTGGGTCTCGTGTACCCCCGTGATTTTGCAATAACTTCTTTTTAAGGGTGTGCCCTCTCCCCCTTTAATCTTGGGGAAATTCCATAGGCTGCTGTACTTGGCGTATACAGGGCCCTTCATCCCCTCTTTGTCAGCTTATCCCGTTTTAAGGGGAGTAGGGGGGGAAATCAGGGTCTCTCTCGTACTTCTCAGATTTTTTGCCGACCCACGTTACTTTTCACACATGCTCACAGAATGTCCATCTATCATATTCAATAGCGTTTGATCACGTTTGCAGCCAACTGCTACTGGCAGTCTCAGCATAGTTGTAGGATCACTTGATTCGCCCCCAACGGGTCACACCACCGCCACAGCCTCTCGTACCCTCGCCTGCGTGGCCTCAGTGTAGATTAGGGGAGGCAGTCTCTGCACTGTTGTCGGACCGGATGGTACACACACTACAGGTCACGCCACCACCGGGCCGGTTTCAATCTTTCACTGCGTGGTACCTCGATCAGTATCTTGAACGGATTTCTTATCTGTGGCAGCCTCTCAGTCTTTCAAACTGATTTACGGTAGCTTCACGCTATCCGTCATATCTCCACAGGCATGTTTGACATTCGATTGAGCCTTCCCTCTGCCTCTCCACTGCCCTTGGTTTTCTACGAGATCTTTGCTTCCATTACCTCTACTACTTCTCCACCTCCCTGTGTCAATGTCCTGTTGGACGTCAAGACTTTCTCTTCCAGTCTCGATTGGCACCTCTTCCTTCTTCCTATGCCAAGCTCGAGACCCTTCTTGCTTTTCTGGATATCGCTCTCCTTGTCCCCATTGACTGTTTGATATAAATAGCGGGGACTGCCCTGGCGTAACATCAGTCCGATTGACCACAGCTGGTCGAACACTCTTCCTGCTTGACAACAGTGTTCTTAGTTCTTCTTCGTCCCTAGACTTAGCATACAAAGAGTGTCCAACACTTTACAATAGCATACGTTTTCAGAGTTTAGGAGGTTTGGAAGTCTTCATTACCCTGTGCATGAATGTGTGATATATTATGCCAATTATTACAAATGCAATGACACTGTTGTTCTTGGTGTCACATGATTTCTGACGACTGCAAACACTACAGTGTGTTTTCATTGTGGTGAATAGTACACAGCCACAAATAGACTAACGTATGAAGTTGCTATCCTTCTGAGGTCACATAGGAGTTTAAAGTCTCTCAGGTAAACATGCTCCAGTCTAAAACAAGGAACCAAATACATAGCATTCCCGTGGAACTGTCAAAACAGGTTTTGGTGTTTTTAAAAAGGTTAACACTGAACCCAGATACCTTAAACACATGAAGATCTTGCAAAGTTCTCCCAGTTTCCATGTTTTATTTTTATTTCTGGCGAGTGAAGACACACACGAGAAGGGGAAGTATGCCGTACAATCTATCTGAGAACAGCGGAGGATGAGGACATGGTGCGCTATCTAAAGGAAAACACAGAGAATGGGCCCAAAATAACATTGCATTGGTTTTATCTTGTGATACTTCCATTCTTATCACAGCCAAAACACTCAAAAACCGAGGACATCAGATTAGAATTACAAACCTTTGCATCAAGATCCCCTAGATCACCTCATCCCTCCCTATACAGTGCTAAGTAGCTAGGGATGCACATGAGAAGAACAGTAATACAAGTCTGGTTCAGACAAGTATGATCATTGCACTTTATCAGAAGAACTCGGTTGTGTGAGCATGCAGTAATTGTGAGAAAAATAGGAGAAAGAGGTAGGCTGAGAGTGTAAAACAACAGTATAAGGGCATAAAAGTTTTACACACCTTGGCATCGGCTAAGGCATTAATGACATTAATGAGCGCCAGCAGAGAACGGTTGATGTTAGCTCCTTCCCGCTGACGGTCCCCCTTGGCATTGGTGGTGGAAGCCCGCTCAGATCCAGCCAGGTCAATGAGGCTCATTTTGGCCACCCGCAGGTCCCGGTTAATACCAGCTGCTCGATCTTGCTGCTTCACGTAGATCTGCAGAATGACAAGAGTGAGTATTCAATGGGCAATAAAAAAATATAAATATATACATATTCCATTCAAGGACCAGAAGTTAGTAATCAAACATATTCCTTCATCAAATCAAACTTGGGCATTAGCAGCAAGTCACCTTCTGATATAGGAGCTCCAAACCTCCCCAGCCCCCTGCACTCCCAACAAAAACAAAAAAACCACTACACTTACAAATGACACAATGGAACCATCGATTTCTAACTGAGACCTTCAAGTGCAGGAATCAGTAATCTGAACAGATTACATCTTGAGACAGACGTAGATCATTGGTGCTACATCATCATTCTGCTTCTGGGTGCAGAAACAAATTAATTTCTAAACATTGGAACTCTGTAACAAGTGCCAGTTTAGGTTTGGCAATGCAGGATCCACCATAGATTTCATCTCTCTGCAGAGTTAACAACCTTGCAATGTTTAGGTTTCCAATTCAAGAATTGCAAATCTGAACACAAATCATTCTCAAACAGCAAAACAATATTTATGTCACTTCAAAAAGAGATGCACGGTGTGGTTTTGGTAGTTGGCCATGACTCACCTGGAAGACAGCATGGGAGCGAGAGGAGGTAGCGTTGGCATCAGTGGGGTGTTGGGTGCGGTTCTTGTTCCCGTTGGCCAACATCTGCAGCAGCTGCTCAGCAGACTTGGGCTGGAAGTGAACAGACTGCATTGAGCCCTTTACCCTTCCCAGACGGCACACAGGGGCCAGTAACATGAAAAACTTCACCTGACTAATTCCCCCATCACATTCCAGAGGCTGCATGAAAATGAAGACAAATGGGAGGTCCCTTGGGTTCAATGTGTTAACATCCCCGCAAAAATATCGCGATACTAAAATATTGCCATATTTTTGTGGCGACATGGACCCATGGACCCTGCAGGGGACACCCCCGCAACCCCTGCATTATTTTAAAATGTGCGGGGGACACCCCCAGAAACCCTGCTCACACAAAATATCCCCCACAAAACTGCCATATGTACGGCGCTATTTTTGGTAGGGATATTTTGTAGGGATACCCTTTAAAGGACAAAGCCAATGAAAAGACAGACGGGGAAGTTTGAATTTGCCCCAACCCTGCCTGACTAGAAGCAGTATCCTGACTGAAAGCCTTCATTTTTCCCTCTATGCCACTCAGCCTTTAAGTCTTTGATCCTAGGTTCACCTCACCAGTAAGAGTTGTACAACACCATCTCGCACATCTTATTCTCTGGCTCACACAGACGTTTAACGCCACCTTTGGCCTGCACATACCTGGTGGAGGGAGAGGCCTTGAACCACAACCCCTTTCTGAGAATCCTCACGAATGGCCAAGAAACCTTTTGGCTCCAGCAAATCCTGGATCTGCTCGTTGTACACCTAAAAACAAGAGGAATTGGTGGCATCACAGGACCTACACCAAATACTGCAGGAGGGGAATGGAGTTTGAACACAATCTGGTTAAGGGGAATCATGACAACAACAAACAAAATGAAGAGAGGTTTTGGGAACAACCACAAGGAAATAAACCAAAACCCCCCAAAAATCTGTCCCCAAGTGTAGTAAGGAGAGCAAGTAAAAAGGGGACCTGGTGTGTGTTTCTGCCAGAGCCCAATTAAGAGCAATTTCATAGGGGAGAAAGGTGTCCTTTACAGGCATGTGTGCCATAGTTTATACATCTTGCACGCTGAAGCCCAAGGGAACCATTTTATGACCCCCCTCTTTGCACCAGAGTAAAGTGTTGACCCCGCCTATGAAGCTTAATAGTAAGGGGTTTCAAAAGCATAGCCCGAAACTATCCCATATACACATTGAAGTGTTACCAGGACTGAAGTGCGTCTACAAAGATATTGTACTGCTATGTGGAATCCAAAGAGGCGGTGGGAAGCAGTTGGGAATTTAATACTTACTTCCAAGTAGGAGATGAGGACCTCACAGAGCTTTTCCTCTTTGATCTCTTCGATGCGCCGGTACAGCTCAACCATTGTCAAAAACATGACGCCTGGGTCCACCTCACTGCCCAACATTGTGTGCGTCTTTCCAGCACCAGTTGCCCCATAGGCGAATACTGAAAGGTCAAAAACAATAGCCTGAAGAACTGTAGCACATCGGCAGGATATATAACAGTGCAAAAGAAGACCACTGTCCCACCGCAGTGGTTTACAGCAACCTTAAGGCAGCACAGAGACAATACGAGAACCAACATGGCATTCAGACCAAGATTGAAAAGGTTTGCCAAAAAATGGCAGCCAAAATCAGGTTGTCAGGACTTCAGACTCTGGACATCAAGGGTGGCATAAAATAAAAGACACTAGTGCATCAGGGAGTCCTACTTCCTGCAAACAGCAATATTTTTGAGCCCTGAAATTAGTGTTGTAACCAGCGATATGATGTGTAAGGTCATCAGTGTTCTCATACAACATGTAATTAGTAATGTCATCAATGATGTGATCTGTGAAGTCATCATTGTGGTCATAGGGGGCGCAAAAACAAAGAGGTGATGGCTGGAAGGTTTAGACTGAATCTTAACCACTGGCATTGCTCTGGGCAACCCTCCAGACCATCGTTCTTCGCCTGCCAAGCCATTACAGAGGAGTAGCTTGGGTCTCTAGGCCCAGCAGGCATGGGACCCACGTCTGGGCATACATAGGGGGCGCAACAAGGGGTGCGAGTGAAGGGGCTTTTGCTGAATTTCAGAGGTTTCATTGCGTTAAGTTCTCACCTTAACATCCCTGCAACTAACGTTTTTTCCTTGAATCTCAAGGGTTTTGTTATTCCATAGATTTTTAGAACACTTCCAGATCACTAGCATGGTCTTCGGCCACTAGCTATGGCCTTCAGAGAGAACTCTGAATGTTTTTAGGCAATGCGCAGTGAGATTAAATTATTTGCCATGGACCACACACTGGTTAAGCAGCTTGCTCCAAGTGGTACACCCCTTTTCGGCACTATCATTTTGCTGCATGCCGATTTGGCACGGTCATTCAGCTGCAGCGCCCATTCTGGCGCCTTTATTTTGGAGCAAGGAATGTTTGGACGTGGCTGACATTACAGCCACGTCTAAACTGCCTCATGCCAAATAAGATCACAGGACTGCATTACAACAAACCTCACCACCTCCAAGTTGCCTGGCTTTTCTTTTAATACATTTAGTTACATTTTTTTAAAAAAAAAACATACAGCCTTGAGCCCTGGTCTGCCAGAGTTTAAGAACCATCATTTAACCACTAGGCTACAATGGATTGCTACTTCATGGGGCATACATTTCATAATTACCCTATAATTTAATATGTTCAATGATAAAAGGCTAGGTATGAAACTTGTAAGAATCCAAACACTAACAACATGGTAGCATGATGGTTAAGTGTTGCCTCTCGAACTCCTGCAGGCCAGGGTTGTCCGATGACCGCATTCAGCATGAAGGTGTTTATTTCACTTATTCTGTTTCATAATGTTGCCCAGAGACAGTGTAGTCCTCTTTGTGAATATATGTGCAGTGTAAAGGGGAAATGTGTGGTTTGAGGGTGTGCATGCACTGTGTGTGTGTCTGATGTGAGCTTGTGTACATGGTATGAAGGTGTGAGGAATGGAGCGTGCAGTGTGCATTTGATCCGTGAAGGCAAGTGTTGGTGTGTGCCCCCGTGTCTTCATGTTATGTGAGCATTGTGACATGTCGAGTGTGAGTTTTCAGTGGGGGGGTAAAAAAAAAATATATATATTATATATAGAAAGGAGAAAGAGGAAAAATGAACCGCACTCTCCGCGGCCGATTAAAAAGCCATGGTCATGGAAAAAAGAAGCACAGCTCACAGCAAAATGTAGGTCTGAAAGTTATTTAATGTGTCCTACAAAAAAAAAAGGACATCAGTAAAAGATACGGCTGGAAGGCAGTAGAAAAAAACAGAGGCAGGACGCCCGTTAGCGTGACCCACACACAACGCGTTTCACACTCAACTGAGTGCTTGATTACGTGAAGAAACAAAAGGACCTGGGCACATTAGTAGTTGGATAGATGCAGTCCTTTTGCTATTTCAATGGAACTAAATGGGTGCTTGGGAAGATGGAATGGGTGGCGGCCATGATGGAATGGAAAGGCAAAAATGTCCGGCAATGTAAATAAATGAGCGCGATGGTGGAAAAGGCACTGGAAACCAAGATATACATATTTCGGAAGATGCCCATCCATTTCCTGTTTTTTTGTTGCATTTTGTGACTTGTCCTGTACTACAAGTTAAAAACGCAAAGTAAAAAAGAAACCACAATGATCATATAACAAGGGACGTCACATGTGGCATACAACACTACATTCAAGATATGCAACTTGGCTATATTCATGTTTTTTCCTGCACCTCCATTTTTTAGGGTTGAATGGCAGTAGGGGACCTGTAAGTTGTTGAAGGAGGAGGTACCTAGGGTTGAATCAGAGAAGGGGGGGGGGTAAAAATATGTTTTTTTCAGCTGGGGAAAGAAATAAGGGGCTGGAGGGGAGTGGGGTCTACTTGTCCTGCCATTTTCAAAGTACAAAAGAAGCATAATATGTGAAGGGAATAATGGAACTGTGAGGCAAGCCCCTCCCACGACCTACATAGAAAAAGTCTCGTTTGCGCTGGCTCACGTGCAGCGGAAGACGCACAACTATTAACACATTCGTAGTGCAGCTCAAAAGACCGTCTTAAAATCGACAATGATGGGGTGAACGTTTCCATGAAGGAGGCCACATGGGTCTTGATCCCTGGTCCGCCAGAGTTCAAGGACCAGCATTCAACCACTACACCATAATGGCCTCATGCTTCTTTGTGTATCCATTTCATACTTAGACTTTTAAAAAGCTGGCCCCAGTGAATATACACACAGTACTGCTTAGCTTCAAAGTGAGGAAGGGGCCAGCCCCTCAGACCATGCTGCTCCAAGTGGTCTTAACCTTTCCTCACTTATTAGGCGCCATTGCCTGAGGGGGCTTGCCTTTTCCTCAATTTGAAGCTATCAGGGTCGGTCCCCTAGTTACTGCATGGATGGGAGGCCCGGGTCACCAGTGATTTTTTCCCCCCTGATGTCACTGTAGCTGTAAAAATATCAATTCTTTATTATGTATAAAAGATTGCAGGCTTTGAGCGCTCCCAATGTTATTAGTTAATGCCCTGTGCGATTAAATTATTTGCAGCGGATCACACACCTTGGTTAAGCAGCGTGCTACAAGCCTCTTGTTTTATGGCCGGTCTCTTGGTGACTTGCCATACATTGCAGAACCCCAACTGACCGCATTTAAGCGGCAAGTAAAAGGCGAAAGAAACGACCAACTGCAAAACTAACATATGCCCCCTATAGCAAAAATCAAAAGCTGGCACCCATGAATATATGCACATTAAGTGAACGTATATCTTAGAGTGAAATATACAAATGTAGTTCAATAGAGCTATTCCTTAGACGAAAGTGTGCAAGACAAAATAGCATTGGACTTAAAAAAAAAAAAGTAACACCAGAAAAATAACCCGAGAGAGGAAATGTTCCAATAAATATGCTGGCAAAGTATAAAAAGTGTTCACCTTTTAAACCCAGCAATATGTCGTGAAATATTCCCTGGAAAACTAAATCCCAATACGAAACAAGTGATTGTGGTCTTGTGAGAAAGTGACTGCACTGGGAACATGACAACCCGAGAAAAATCCTGGTAGCCAAATATTTGAGCAAGCTTGCCAACCTCAAAATAATCAAAAATAATACATGGGGTTGCGTCCGCCCTCTGAAAAGATGTTACGCTGTCCACTCAGGTGTCCATTACTGCTGCCCTGAAAATCAGCCACAATCAGGGGAAAATAACTGCACTGATTTCTAGAATTGCAAACTCTCTTGCCATATCGTGGGCAAATAATCATAACTCACTTGCCCTCTCATCATTTACCCTATGTTAGGAAGAATTCTCTGTTTAGGCTGAATTTCCTAACCTAGCGTGTCCCCCAGCAGCTTTGCTGGATTTTTGGTGTTTATTTATTTCTCCTGCCAAGAGTGAGACTCTTTTACCCTCACTCTTGGACATGATTTGAGTGTGTCTCTTTGATTCTAGATGTGTTTAATGGGCTATGGGGTCTTTTACTCCATAGGGCTTCATGTGTTTTTTGTGATGTGTGTTACACAGCACCCTCAGTGCAGTAACACAGGGGTGTCAAAGTGACCCCCCACTATAGACTCCATACCCTGGGACTGGCTACTGTCTCCCAGGGCATCTAAAGTCACCATTGACTTTACTAGTCTCAAATTCTGAACAGAACCAGTACAAACCATCATATTGTGGACGTACAGGCCGGGGCAATTCGATTGCCCCGGGGTCTGTTAGTCGAGGGGGCACGTCTCCGTCCCCCCTGATCGAGTTTTGGCTGATGGCAGTGGATACTACTTTTTATATTCGACCGCGAATATATCCCTATGGGATTTCCCATTGCTCGAGGCTACGAACTTTAATTATTTAATTCCTATAGCCTCGAACATACTGCCGGTTTATTTAATTAATATTAATTCTCCGATTGGTATTTTGTGCCAGAACTCGGTTCTAAAATGGTGTTTGTGTTCGCTTCTGTGACTCCAACCCAAGTTGAGCCCTTTGTTCCACTATTTTAGCGCGCTTCTCCACAGAAGCCCTCCAAAGTGGTGCCACTCTGTCTGGGGTACATAGTAGGGGTGGAGGGGGATTTAGGCACCCTGGACTGAGTTGCCTAGACAACTCAAGTCGCACTCCGTCCTGATTGGCCCAAGTGGTGAGCCGGCCGGCTCACCACTTAGCATGTTTGAGTGATAGCTTGGGTGAATGGGAGTTTTCTGCATAAAAGCAGGGCTTTGGGGACTGGAACTTCAGAAGTCGCCACAGGACCAAGAATCCGACGAGGGAGAAACTGAGCCGACCGGCTACGACGACACCGGTGGAGCCCTGCTGAACCGTCTCACCACTTTTCCCAACGACAGAGGAGATCTCCAGCCCGGAGAGTCTTCTTCCTTCGACTGGTGGGGATAACCAGTCTGCTTCCTTTTTCGCTTCCTGGAGCATCTCGTGGCCGCCTTGCCTGTGCCAAGCACCCCGGCAACCGGGATACCACATTTTACCACTACCGCAAATCAAAGGGTAGCACCTTTAACCGGAAAACTCTGCGGCTGGTTTCTTTCCTGGCAGTGCAACGACCTTCATCTTTCCTCCACGTCGAGATCTTCTCTTCCTCTGGACGACGCCGCGACTTGCACCCGCTGCCAGGAACAACTGCCCCCGCTGGAGGATCCTTTCCACATAAGGTACCGTGTTCCGCCTGGCTTCCCTGGCAACCGACTGTACGGGGTAGATTTAGCCCCCGGCTTTCGACCCTGGGTTAGCCTGGGACACCCTGGCTAAACTTTGCTGAGCCTAACTAAAACCTTTCTGAACTCCCTGTAAGACCTGTTGTCATTGTGCGATCTTAGGTGCATTTGTGCCCTGCTCTCTCCAAGAGTGGGCCCCGCCTATGGACTTTGGCTCACAAGTAACTTTTGACTTTGCTGCCTAGCTTAAGAGTTCCTAAGTATTAGTGTGGAGTATTTTCCTACATTCTGCCTTTTTCCCTCCCTTTTTCGTTAACTTATTGGAGTGCCATCTATAGTTAAGCGCTCACCTCTGTCTAGAAATAAGTGGTGTTAATTAAGACTTGTCTGATAAGGAATAAGGAGTGTATATATAATAATAGTAACTGTGTTTAGAGTGAATTACAATAATAGTGCTGGAGTGTTTCAATAAGTGTGTTTTTAAATAAATAATTATATACCTTGATACCAAAGCTCTGGTCAGTGTTTGCTTGTGCTATTGTATCTGAGTGCCTATTGTGTATACTTTGCATACTGCCTAAATCTTCTTGAGGGAAGTCTGACTGCTCAGCCACAGCTACCAGGTAAATCTGGGTGGTACAGACTGCTACCAAGTGGGTTTCCTGCCAACACCTGTAGTCCTAAATCTTTTGCAGTGGTCCCCAAGGGAACTGCACAGGTTTCTGCCTAACACCCTCCTCACCCCCACATCTGGCTTTTAGCAATACTCTGCTTTATAAAGCCAACTTGAAAAGTACACTTACCATAGGGTCACTCAAATATATGAATCCTCATAGAACTACGTTAGGCAAAAAGTGTAAAATTGTGTCATTCCCCCCCCCCATCTTGACAGACTACAACTACCAGAATGCAATTCGGTAAAAGGCAAAGACATGGCTTTATTGCAAAAAGGTAGGACCGTTGAATGGCTTTAAAAAAAAAAATTCTAAAGAAATATGCGGATGCCGTCTGTTATGAGATATTTAAAACTAAGAAAACACACAGCATTCGGGACTGTGGACTATCTCCTATTCATGCAGTAACTAGGACAGACCCTGCTTAGTTTCAAAGCGAGGAAGGATACAGCCCCCTGAGGCCATGTTTCTCTAAGTGCTCTTGTAAGGTGGGATCATTATTAGGCAACATGGCCTCAGGGGGCTGACCCCTTCCTCGCTTTGAAGCTAAGCAGGTTTCGTCTCAGTTACTGCCAGGATGGGAAACACAATGTTGCTGTAAACATATCAATTTCTTTTGTAAATTGACCGGGAGACTACAAATACCAGAATGCAATTCAGCAAGACAAAACAAATGGTCTCCGAGTGCAAAGCTATCAAGGACTGACAGTAGCACGATTAGAAAATATTAATTCAGATGCCCATTCGGTCAACCATCCATGCAGTAACCGGGACTGACCCTGGTTGGCTTCAAAGCAGGACTGACACTGCTTAGCTTCAGAGCAGGGACAGGGCCGGCCTGTTTCTCCAAGTGGTCTTGTAACTTTGGCTCATTTGAGGCTGGCCCCTTCCTAGCAGTGTCTGTCCTGGTTACTGCATGGATGAGAGGCCTGGATGGCAATTGTGTCACTGGCCATGGCCAGTACTTTTCACCCGGACGTCACTAAAGCTGTAAACAAAAATAAACTCAAAGAAAATAAAAACATTTTTAAAAAAAGAAAAAAAACGAAGAAAAAAAACGACAACTACACATAGTCCTTTATAGCCACGAATATCGGAAAAACGGCTGATAAAAAAAATGCTTTGCCCCCTCCGACAGGGTCTCACCACGTGCCCCCACTCAGATGTGCCAGCCCCCCCCATTCTCCAGATGGCTTTCGCACCTCCCCTGCTCTCTCCCTCCAACCCCACAACGCACGCTGTATCAGTGACGCAGTTTGCTTTCAGATGTCAGCTAATCAAGGTCATAGCTGAGGCTACAGAAAGCTTTGTGTAGCAAACTTAGTCCCTAGACCCCCTCCAACTCCCAAATTTCACTTGGTGCCCTGTAGCCACCGCCCTCCCCACCTTTTTGACCTGCAAATGGCTTTTTTTCTTGAGTGTCATTTTCACATATTCTCTGCTATAACCTTGAATATCACTCGCATCGAGAGAAAAACAAGATGGCGTTGTTTCATTTCTAAAAACCATGATCCAGCAATGCACCATGGAAGCTACAACTATCCATTTTTGAGGCACCTCCTTCTCTGCCAATATTTAAATAACTACTGCACGGAATAACCCCAAACCATGTGTAAGGAAGGCATGGTATCAACAGTAGACACAGACACAATAGATGCAAGTTTAGAAAACCTTGTAATTTACTGGCTTGGTGGAATCCTAACTGGCCCCAACTCTATTTGAGTAGTCTCGACCATTAAATAAACAAGTCCAAGTCAAAATAAAAAGGCCTATACTAAGAAAACCTCACCTTGCCCTCCTTCTCAAATGACAAATATGCAAAGGGACAAAAAGGAAAAATAGCATCTTAAAAGAAATGTCAGAATTGCATAGGTAACAACTCCCTTCCCCAAGTTCAGAAGCACAGGGTCTCGAGAGTTTCTTTAAAAAAAAGATAGGTGGATGGCACACTTCTATCAGTCTTGCCCACTCTGGCTTGCTGGTACAACTGAACATTTCCGGCTTGGGTTTCAAGCTTTTAAGAGCCTAATCAATTCTTTAGGTGCCGTCCGCCTTACCACAAATACACAGTTGTGCTCCTGGCTTTCACTTTGCCACTGTTCAACACAGGCTTTCTCCGCCGGGCTCGATCCTGTCTCTCTCTGTGGGGGTTCGCTTCCACATGTTCCATCCTTATCTCTTTTTACTGTTGAAGACTTTCAAAACTGCAAAGACAGGCCTCTGCATGACCACTTCGACCTCCTTTTTAAACAATTTGACAATCATGCTCCTTGGTACTTGTAGTTTTACTTTCGCCTTCTTGGAATCTTACAAAGTTCATGTCCTCTTTACTTTTGCCCCCTTGGCGATTTTCAGAGTTCATATAGATCTCAATCCACTGTCATCGGGATAAAGGTTACTTTCTTGCCTTCATTTTCGGCTTTCCATTACTCAGAACATTGCACAGACACTTTCGAATGTGTGGCTCCGCTTTGCAAGATCACTCTGTTAGTTTGCATACTTTTCTCAGCATTTAATCATGGTTCTTTTCATTACACATTTTATCAGCCCCCGTCCAACCTTCAACTCTTGCTACATGCCTCTTTTGCTCTTAACACAAACCAGGCTTTTGTTTGCCTTTGATAAATCACTGGTTCTGTTAATTGGACTCCTATCTTTAATGCTTTTCCCGTACCAGTCAAGGCCGTTACCAGCGCCTCCTCTGCTCCTCCCAAACTAACCCGGGACTCATCTTCCTCAGCTCAGTAGTGTAGTCAATGTGAAGTGGAGAGGAATTATGGGAGTTGTAGTTTTCCATAAAATGAGCAGGTATAGGGGTTAGAAGGGTTAAGGAAAAAGGGAGATACAATGTCTCACCATCAGGTGCCTCACCCCCACTCCTCGACGACCCCCTACCCAGGTTATCTTCCCTCGCTTGTCCACCCCCAAGGTCGGGATCCAAAAGCGATGGCCTTTCCCTGGCCACCTAAGTACGGGATCCCCGGGGACTAGGCTGTAAAACACCCTCTAGTTTTTCACACACACTTGGATCACGAGTCAGCGCTTCGTGCCCAAGTTGTTTCAGACGTTTGGGCTGTGCGCTTTGGCAAAAATATATCTCGGTTGGCTGTGGGAAAATGAATGGGAAGTAGGGTGCATTTTTGGAATAAAATCTTTCCCGCTTAATATCTTTTTTACGAAACTGCATTCGGGTGGCGGCCGCGAGTCGTTAATCACTTTCACAATTTCAGTCAAATACGTTACTCGAATCAAAAGTTATTAACAAAAGAATTTTGGAGGGGTTCCTATGGGAGTCCGACTTACCTTAATTATAGGGTGGCTACTGCCACCCTATAATTAATGCTTTGATTTATTTCCATTAGCGAGACTAATGCAGTCAGGCTGCAGTGCAAATGTGCTAATTGCAGCCTGGATTCAATTGTAGTGTTTTGAGTGACTGTGTGCCTGCATTGCGAGCTAGGAAGCCATCACTGTGCAAGAGTTGTCGTTTTTAAATAAACCAAAAATATATTTTACATACAATAACCTTATTTTTTGTCCCAGACTGCAATGTGGGATTGTCCATACAGGTGGTCTTAGAATATTTTGTCGGTGAAAGGACCTGGCCAGAGTTGAATGAACATTTACAGTGCAATGGGGTTTTAGCTGGTGGCAGCTATGCATACACTTTTTTGCTACACCATGCTGAAGCCTATTTTTGTTGTCTTATTCGCTAGCCATTCGGGTACTAAGATCTCTAAAATCATACACATGCCATTTTATGACCTTTCCTTTGCTTAAATGAACTACTGGGCTAAAAAGGTCTACAGGGGCTACAGAGAGAGACTGCCTGGTGTAAGGGAGTATTTTCAGTTTCTGTGCCAATTCCCTTTAACCTGAGAGGCCCCAGCACTTTTTGCTGAACTCTGGGATGTTTTGAGTAATTCTGAGTGGAACTTTTTAACACTCATTCCTTCTGTTGCTCTGACTGGGAATCTTATTTTACTTCTTTTGAGTTCTATTTTTGCTCCATGTATTTCAATACAGGCATCTGTTATTGACTCTTGTGACACACAGCACCCTATGCCCAGTTTTACTAAGGGGTCCCTTGGATTCCCCTTTTATTTTATTTCATTCTCTCATGTGAACTAATATTCAAGAGTAGCAACATAAAAGTTATTTACAGATTTTCTTTTCTCCAATTTCTCAGCTGAAGTACAGCACCCATGGGTGAACATTTACTCAAAATGGCCCGTCTTCTTTTTTCGTTTGTAAGTTCCTTCTGGGCTCTCAGATCATTCCAGGTGGCAGTGGGTTCTTTGTGAGTTTTGCCTTTGGCTGGCTTCTTGTGCGATGACCGCCCAGGCTACAGTGTGTCTGGAAAGGCAGGAAGTGGGGCAGGGTCCCGAAACGTCACTGTCCTTTGTCTGATGGTAAGCCTGGCTGAAACCAGTTTTAACGCGGCAGCTGGCTGTCCTTAAGGACAGCCAACCCCCAGGTGATTGACAGCTCCATAGGAGTGAATGAATGGGTTCCAGCATATAAGGCAGGGATTTTTGTACCACAGGAGAGTCGACAACTGGAATTAGAAATCCAAAAGCAGCAGAAGAACAGAGACGGCAGCCACACCTTCAACAACTGCAGAAGTACCGGTGAAGCCTTGCAGCTATCCGGACCCTGTTTTCAACTCGACAGGGAAGCCCCACCAAGGACTTCTTCCTCCCTCCTTTGGGCTGTGGGCTTCCCTCTGCCACCTCCTCTCCTTCCCTCATCTTGACTGTCTAATCGCCATTCAAAATTGGTATGCCGTCAATGATCTCTGTATAAATGACAATAAAACTGAGATCCGCCTCATTGGCACACCTTCTCCATCCTTTCCCCTCACTCTCTGGCCTGCCTCCCTTGGCCATCCTCCTGCCCCTACCTGCGAAGCTAAGAACCTTGGGGTCATCTTTGACTACACACTTTCCTTCTCCGCACACATCTCTGAAGTCTCTAAAATGTACAACTTCTTACTACACCTCCTAAGAGGTACCTTTCCCTTCCTCTCCTTCCCTCAGAAGCTTGCTGTCTTCCAAGCTCTGATTCTCTCTAGGCCGGACTACTGTAACAGCCTCTTTCTAAAACTACCTGCCTCCACTCCCCGCCCTTTACAACTAATCCAGAACAGGACTGCGAGACTTGTCCTTGGCCTCAAGCCCTGGGATCGTATCTCTCAAGCTCTGAAATCCCTCCATTGGCTTCCAGTGGATGCAAGGATTACATTAAAAGCCCTTTGCATTGTCCACAAGGCTTTCTGGGGCCTGGGTCCAAAATACCTTCAACTATCCCTCCGTAAATACCTCCCCTCTCGAGCCCTACGCTCCTCTACCTCCAACTCCCTCAGGTTCAGCCGTGTTTCAAAGAAACGCGCTCGGAGCAGATCTGTCTTCTGCCGGGGCCTCCCTTTGGAACTGCCTCCCTTCACCCTGAAACTTGAGGAGAACCATCTACGGTTCCGGAAGCTCCTCAAGACCTTCCTCTTCGCCTCTGGCTTTGCCACTCTCCTCCCCTGTTGATCTGCTTTCTCTCTCGGCACTGCCTCACCTGCCAACTGGGTCCTTCGGGCCCAGTTACCTGCCCACTCAGACACCCTCTTGAACTACCTCCTGGCCATCCCTGCACTGGGGCCTGCATCTGTACCCATACAGTCCCCCCCCCCCACTCTTCTGCACTTATCAGATTTACCCTATCTGACTTGCCCTGCACTTTACCCTTCACTGGCTGCACTGCCACTGCTCTTGATCACCTTTATTTAATTTATCCACTAACTAATTATTTATCTAGTTTCTCTTATGCTCTGCACTTTCCAATTTCCCACCCCCCTTCCCTTGCACTTTCCCCCTTTCCCTTCCCCATTCACTTGCGCATTCTCTAGGTCACTGGGCCTAGTATGATTGTTTGATTTTGTTTTCTCCCCTGCTCCCCCTCCCTTTGCCTGATCGCGCTCTGAAACACCTGTGTATGAGCGCAATATAAATAAAATATCATATATCCTATCATATCACCCAAGCACCCTTTGTGTGAGTGGATTCCAGTTTAGCCTGGATGAGCCACCACGCTCCACATCAGTGGATATGTATGTGAACATATGGAGTTTGGCTGGCCATCCAAGAGGAGATGGCCACGAAAACTTGGAATGGTCCACGGTGGTGGTTTGCCGTACCTCTGTGTGCATTTCCCTGAAGGACCTGGCCCATTTGAGAGGATTGGTTTATAAAACCTTCTTGGAAAGACATCTGGAGACGTGGGTCACTCTGAAGAATCCAGACTCATTGTGGATGTCCTTTTACCTCTCTGTTCCGGGAAAAATTGCCTTTCTGAGCACTTGATCTGCTTCCATCCAGAGTTGTGTGATAGAACCACCAAGTCTGCTATGCTAATTTTCTCCTTGAAGCGCACATGCCCTTGTAGCAGCGGGAGCCACTCTGCTGCCTTGCTGCTGCTCCCCATTTATCTATAATCATCTTTGAACATCTTGGATCACCTCCTGCAGCTTCTCTCCTTGGAGGAACTGCTGAATTGCTTGAGGATTTGAATCACCCGAGCTTCCTCGGATCCAACCATTGAATTTTTCCAGTGCCCCAGTGGACCATCGCAAGTGGGTCCTTCCTCACTTCGATCTTGTTGTCCTGACTACATCTTCACCTGGGACTCTGCTCACAGACAGAGACCCAGACCAATGACTAGCTAAATTACAAAGGAGTGTGGTAGCCCTCTAATGAGAGCGAACATAGGTCAAATACCCCGTTCTATGGATTTTCTTCCACTCGGAAGGGTATACAACCACGTGTTAGCTCACTGCACCCTTCACAAAGGAGAAAAACCATTTCCATATCAATCTGGTCACACCTACAAGGACAGTACAGAACCGAAATACTAGGCAATTCTCCACCAAGGTACCATCAGCAACCCTAGACACGTGTTTCTGCCTTGTGGGGCCTCCTCAATGAGGTGAAGTGGAGCCTCTCTAAGGCACCATGAGCAAGAAGGGTTCACATCTGGATTACCCTGGGTTATTAGGGTGAAACCACAAGTTTTAGAAAATGACAAAGGAGTGCGTGCGTCACCCTACTGAGAAAGAACATGGGTCAAATACCCTGCACTATGGAATTTCTTCCGCTCAGGAGGGTCTACAACCACATTTCAGCTCACTGCACCTTTCACAGAGGAGAAATATCCAATTTGCAGATCAGTCTGTAAAAGTGTTAAGGCGGGCCAAAAGGTCCCAAGTATGCCAAAGGAACTGGAGTCGATCCGAACCAGACTCAATGACGAAAAAGACCAAGTGTAAGACAAAACCCAGCACTATCATCATCCAAATAAAGCACAGACAGCATACAAGCATTACATTTCTTGTGACGCTCAGAAAACAAATACAAAACAATCATTTAAGTTCACCAATCACGTCAGCACTGATGTCATAACATAATCACGTTATTTAAAAAAACCTATAGGGATTGGTTAATGGGTAGGGTTACATATAGATTACATAGGGGTTAAGCATTTGATTGAGTTAAACATATCTCATGGCTCCACATTTTCTTCCGCATCCTTACAAGACAGCGTGCTGCAAAGGCCTGCAAGGTCGGCATCCTTTTGTCATTAGTCTGGGCCTCTTCCATCATGGCCGGCAGGCTAGATATTGTCCTGCGAGGCATCCACTTGCCTCCTTTCATTCCCTGGACTGGTGACTGCATCCTACAATCACTGCTCCAGGACCGCATCCTACAATCACTAAGGCCCGGGAGCCGGCAGGCGAATGCCTGCCCCATCAAAGGGTGAGGACTTACCCTGCCTGGGCCTGGTTCAGTTGACTGCCATCATCATGTGGGCTAATCTCCACACCGCAGTGTGCCGTTAAGTCACTCCCTCCTCCCATCCTCATTTTTCGCCAAACAAAATCTGCTGCACACTTGCCTTATTTTAAAGTTGATTTTGTGTGTTTCGCATTATTACTTCGCCTCCTCGTCCTATTTTCTGGAATCATTCCTTCGCCACTGGTACTTTCGCACTCTCTCCTCAAGCACTCTTGTGCTCCCCATCCTAAAAAACCTTCTGCCGATCGTACCTATTAGCCCGATTTCTATTACTCCCAAACTCCTGGCCCTCTCCCAGCTTATTCTCCACACCGAATCTGAGGATTACCTCTATGACCATCAGTCTGGCTTCAAAGCAGCCAGAGGCACGGTAAGTGCTCTCCTGAACACCCTGCTCTCCAATCTTGATTACAGCTCCCTCCTCTGTCATCATCCTCCTTGACCTTTCCTCTGCGTTTGATATGGTCAACCACGCCACCCTGATCCATCATCTCTGTGAGAACGAGGGTATCACAGATCAGGCCCTGGTGTGGTTGACCTCCTCCCCACTCGACCGACCCTCCCAGGCACAACTTGGGTCCTTTCCTCCACTTCGCTCTCCTCATGTGGTGTTCCCCCGGGCTCGATCCTCTAACCCTGGCTTTCCAATGTCTATCTGGCCTACCTGATCCCCACCTTCTCTTCTAACTTTCAGTCTTATGCGGATGATACTCCGCTCTCTTTCAGGCTCCACTCAGCCTCCTCAATCGTTTCTGACCATCTATCTGCGATTCAAGACTGGTGCGCCTCCAATGATCTCTGCCTTAATGAAAGTAAGA
This sequence comes from Ambystoma mexicanum, assembly GCF_040938575.1. Classification (NCBI taxonomy): domain Eukaryota; kingdom Metazoa; phylum Chordata; class Amphibia; order Caudata; family Ambystomatidae; genus Ambystoma; species Ambystoma mexicanum. The sequence goes on along the minus strand of NC_090921.1, from coordinate 1,299,317,860 downwards.
CAGAGATCCTCCTTATTGGGACCCTTGCTCTCGCTTTCCCTCTCACTGTGGCCGCCCTCCTTGGGCTCCCTCCCCTCCCCTTCATGGGAGGCAAAAAAACCTTGGTGTCTTCTTCGACCCCACTCTCTCCTTCTCTCCTCACATCTCGGACCTTGCCAAAAAGGCCAATTTAAAGCTGCACCTCATCAGAAGCATTCTACCTTTCTCACCTTCCCACAGAAGCTCACCGTCTACAGAGCCCCGATTCTCTCCAGGCTGGACTGCTGCAACAGCCTCTTTCTCAATCTGCCAAACTCCACTCTTCTCCCTGTAACTTATCCAGAACCGGACTGCAAGACTTGGCCTTAAGCCCATGGACCGCATCTCTCCAGCAAATCCCTCCACTGGCTCCCGGTGGCTGGAAGGATCAAGTTCAAGACCCTTTGCTTCGTCCACAAGGCCTTCTGGGGACAGGGCCCTCAGCAGCTCCAACTCTCTAATTAACTTCCTTCAAGACCCCTTTGCTCAGCTACCTCCAACTCAGAGGGTCAGACGCCTCTCCAAACAGAGTGGGGGGAGGGAGGGTCGGTAGATCTCTCTCCTCTGCAGGTACTTCGCTCTGAAATGGCCTCCCTACTCCTCAGACTTGAGCTTGACCACCAGAAGTTCCAGAAGCAGCTCAAGACCTTCCTTTTCTCTTCTGCCTTCTCTCTCTCTCGCTTCCCTGCTAACTTACCTGTCTGCTGTGTTGACAGGTGGCCTGGCACCCTCAGAATCTTACTGGGTACCAGACCCACTGCTGCCCTCCAATGACCAGTCCTACCTGCACAGCCTCCTTGCCTGCAACGCATTTATAGGCTGTATCTGCACCCCTACAGCCCCCCCCCCCGGTCTCCCTGCACTTGCAGTGCCGCACTACCCAGAGCCATGCTGCCCTGATCGCATTCTCCATCCCTTTTCAATGCACTTTCTCCTCTCTCTTCCTCCCTGCATTTCGCAATGTCGTTGTTACAAGGCCTAGTAGGACTGGTCTTCCCTCTGTCCTCCCTCCCTGGTCTTGTCATGCCTAGAAACACTTGTGTATATCGTATACATCACCTGAGAAAACCCTTCATTTGATAAAGGTAACAACACATCTCCATCTTACAGGATTGGTTGGCATGCGATTTACTGGGCAACATGACACTACACGTTTTGATAGGTTGACATCTCACTAACCAACCTTGAACACTTGACAGGTCGTCAAGATATGAGCCAGACAGGTTGTAAGGGGAGAGAGGCCCATGGACTGCCTTTGATCATTTAAAGACAATACCATCCATTATCCTCAGGCCATGAGATTGAGCAATCCCTTTCTACTTGCCCTTGCAGGGCGGCCTAGGTCTGTGTGTACTTTTAGGGAGTCTTGCAGGTGCCCTATCTCTTGCTGGGTCCTACTGAATAGCCAGTGTTCTCAAATTATAAAGTCATTTGTTAGAGGACCATGAATAAAATGGAATTGGCTCCTATTTATTGGGATTTTAGCAAATATTAACATCGCTTTTTCTGTTTCCACCAGGGACACTCAAGTTATTCTTCATGGAGTTTATAGGCTTGCTATGTTACTGCACCTGGTTAACAAAGACTGATTGCACTCTTATAGACCTTTAATCTGGGAATTGTCATCTCACGCATTCGTTCTGCCGTTCCCCACCACACCATCTCATTCAAACCATAGCTACCGTACAGCCCCATTCCACTTCCCCTCCCCCACGAGGCCCTGGCTAATTTAAAAGCATGCTGCCGCCTGCATTTGAAAGAAGACGGCTGCCCAATGTTGCATTCAACTTATACATCAGTTCTTCACGTCTTGTTGATGCTATGTTAATATTTTTCATGGATAAATGCATATTTGACCTAGTTACATGTACTTCATGTGGAGTGCATGTCTACTTCGTGTCTAATGCGTTCGCCTGCTAATTTTGCCACGTTAGACTGCTTTTGTCATCTTCAGCTTAGATTGTCGGTTATGTCCTGTTGTACCTGCCTGGGATAAGAGCTGGGTGGTTGTCTTAGTGAGTAGCATTTCTCACCTGTGCATTATTGTATCGGGCGGGGCAGGAGCTTTGGAGGAGGTATTCATCTGCCTCCCAACAACAGTATCAAACCCTGATTATGGTTTACCTCCCGTAGAAAATACTTCGAGAAGAATCAAGAAGGGCCACCTGTGGGAGAGCACTGAGCAAAATGAACATTCCAACATGCAATCTGTAAAGAAAGCATATTGGGAATTGGCACTAGTTGATCTAATGAATAGAGCTTATGAGAGACCACTTGCAAAAGAACACCTGAGGTCAAAAACATGTTTAGGATATGAAAACTATCTTAATTGGCCTACAGCTCTCTCTGCAAGGACATTCTATATTAAATTCTGACTGGGAACTCAAATACCAAATAATGTCCAATGCGAGAGTACCTTACCAAGTACATTTGCCATTTGATATTCTGGTCCCTCAACTTAATGACTTTCAACGAAACTAACGGATACAAATGTTTAAGCACTTTAAAGTATGTACATTAATTGAAGCCTTAGATCTATTCAAGTCTACCTCACAAGGAACTTTGTGTATCAGGTTTTTTTACTGAGCGCATGGAATAGAAGACCGATTTTGTACCCAGGTTTTATTCAACACAAGTTGTATTAATTGTTACTGCTGGATATTCAATTTAACACTTGTGTTCACCTCTATTTTTATTTTGATGTGAAGTTTTATGGAAATGGTTTCCGAAATAAACGACAGGCTAATGATTGCACTGTTTAAACTGGACTCTTTAAGACTGCCACAACAGGCACGTAGTTAATTTCCACAGTGAGTACAAGAAGGGTGTAACGCATTAAATCAAATCACAATATAACACTTTATCAAATGAAGGTGACCACTACACAAAAGTAAAAATACATCAACAAGTTTAATGAAACTCCCAGATGATCATCCCGCAGAGCACCACCCCCAAGGCCAGGAAGTCCGCCTTTCCCTGGCCACCTGGGAGAATGATATATGATATATTTTATTGATATTGCGCTCATACACAGGTGTTTCAGAGCGCAACCAGGCAAAGGGGGTGGGGGGTGGGGTGGGACAGGGGAGAAAACAAAAAACGATCCTACTAGGTCTAGTGACATTGAGAACGCGCAAGTGCATGGGGAAGGGAAAAGGGGGAAAGTGCATGGGAGGAGGAGAAATTGGAAAGTGCAGAGCATAGGAGAGAAAGATAAAAAATAAGTAAATAAATAAGGTGGTCAAAAAACAGTGGTAGTGCAGCCTGTGAGTGGCAGGTGTATCTGATAAGTGCAGAAGAGGAGTGGGGGGGGGAGGGGGGCAAGGGGGCTGTATGGGTACAGATACAGGCCCCAGTGCAAGGGCTGGTCAGGAGGCAGTGGCACGAAGGACAGAGGGTGGCCAGGTGCAACAGTGCTGAGAGAGAAAGCAGATGAGAAATGGAGAAGAGGGGCAAAGGCAGAGGCGAAGAGGAAGGTCTTGAGGAGCTTCCGGACCCTTAGATGGTTCTCAAGTTTCAAGGTGGCAGGGAGGCAGTTCCAAAGGGAGTCCCCAGCCGAGGACAGATCTACCCACAGCTTGCTTCTTTGAAAACCGAATGACCCTGAGGGAGGTAGAGGAGAGAAGGGCTCGAGAGGGGAGGTATTTACAGAGGGATAGTTGAAGATATTTTGGACCCAAGTCCTAGAAAGCCTTGTGGACAATGCAAAGGGTTTTAAATGTAATCCTTGCATCCACTGGGAGCCAATGGAGGGATTTCAGAGCTGGAGAGATACGATCCCAGGGCTTGAGGCCAAGGACAAGTCTCGCAGTCCGGTTCTGGATTAGTTGTAAAGGGCAGAGAGTGGAGGCAGGTAGATTGAGAAAGAGGCTGTTACAGTAATCCAACCTAGAGAGAATCAGAGCTTGGGAGACAGTGAGCTTTTGAGGGAAGGAGAGGAAAAGAAGAGTTCCTCTAAGGAGGTGCAGTAAGAAGTTTGACTTTTTAGAGATGTCAGAGATGTGTGCAGAGAACGAAAGTGTGGAGTCAAAAGATGACCCCAAGGTTCTTAGCTTCGCAGGTAGGGGCAGGAGGAGGGCCAAGGGAGTGAGGTGAAAGGATGTAGAGGGTGTACCAATGAGGAGGATCTCAGTCTTGTTGGCATTTAAACAAAGATCATTGGCGGTACACCAATTTTGAATGGTGATAAGACAGTCAGAGATGAGGGAAGGAGAGGAGGTGGCGGAAGGAAGCCTGAAAATAAGTTGGGTGTCATCAGCATAGCACGGGTAATTTGAGCAGAAAATGGAAATGCAGTAGGCGAGAGTTGCCAGGTATTGGTTGAAAAGCCAGGGCGAGAGGTTAGACCCCTGGTGAACACCACAGATAAGGAAGGCGATGGAAGATAGGAAGGACTGAAGTTGTACCCGGGAGGGTCGATCAGAGATAAAAGAGGTCAGTCAGGCCAGAGCCTGATCAGTGGCTAGGTTGTCACAGAGACGATTGAGCAGGGTGGTATGGTTGACCGTGTCGAAAGCAGAGGAAAGATCAAGTAGGATGAGGATAAAGGGAATGTTAAGAGTCAAGGTTGGAGAGAAGGTCTTCACGGATGTTCAGCAGAGCAATTTCCGTACTTCAGGCAGCTCTAAAGCCGGACTGGTGGTCACAGAGAAAGCCAACAGAGTCAGAATGAAGATTAAGCTGAGAGATGGCAAGCTTTTCCAGGAGCTTACCCAAAAAGGGAGTAATGGAAATTGGGCGATAGTTAGCCGGACAAGAAGGATCAGCTGTGGGTTTCTTGAGGAGAGGATGCACAAGGGAGTGCTTCAGAGGGGAGGGGAAAGATCCAGAAGCAAAGGAGCGGTTGCAGAAATCGGCAAGGGCCGGAGCAAAGATATTGATATGGTCCTTAATGGTTTTAGAGGAACAGGGATGGACCTGTTTTGATGAGGCTTTCATAGATCGGACTTATCTAGCGACCTCATCAGGGGAGAAAAGAGGAAAGGCAGAGAAAGGGGGGGGTAGCTGAGGGTGGGTCAACAAGCAGAGAAGGAGGGGGAGAGGAGGAGAGTGTGGACAAGATGTCCTGGGTTTTAGAGATAAAGTGTGAGGCAAGGTTGTTGCAAAGAGCCTGAGAGGCGAGAGGAGACTCGGCAAGGATTCAGTGAGGGATCCATAAGATACTTCACACCACAAAGAACACACATCCCATACACATGAAGTACTATTAGACAAGGATAATAGGAGGGCTATAATACATTTGGGGTGAGGGGCTTGAAGTTTGCAATAGCTGAAGTCTAAAAGTAGAGTTTGAATAAGTGATCCTATACGCAAAGGGCCATCAAGGAGCACTAAATTGTACAGGACGTTAACAGAAAAAAAAATACGGTTGGCTGCAAAATTAGATGGGTAGCAGAGCATGCGTTTACTTCCTTAAAGAACCACTCATTTGTAGCCCCGCCCAGACAATGCAACTGCTCACCAACGATCTGTGTTATAATACACAAAAGCATAGCAATTGTAGAGGCTAGGGTACAGTGCACTGCCTACTGTTGGCTCAATATACAATTGTCAAAATGAATGAGCAGGGAAGACGGCTGCTCCAAGCTATGCATACTTGAAGAAGCAAAATGCTGGAGTTCAACATTGTATGATATGATAATATATGATAGGTTAACCAGAGGTTTCGAAGCACAGACCTGGGGTATCGAACCGGTGTTGCTCTGTGTCGTCTTGCTTCCAAGGCCAGCACATTGCCCCTGAGCTATCCTCCCGAGACGTGGATAACTTGTCTGCCCCCAACCCAGGAGGTGTTGGGTGCATTGTGGCTGCAACAGCCAGACATACTACGAGCATTAGGCTCCAATGCAACTGCCCTTCCTCCCAAGTCTCTCACTCATGTCTGCCTTGTCAGGAACATAGAAAAAGAACATCTCAAAAGTCTGTTCACACTGGAATGTCCGTACCACTTCATCAGATTTCTTAAATTCTCTCCAAAGCGCAGATTTTCCAATGGAAGCTCAGCAAGCCTCCATTTTGGGTCCTCATTCCCACAATGAGCTTATACTCATCGTTTCAGTGTTTGCTGATGAAGCCATTGAACTTGCAACAGGAGCTACGATTGTTACTTTCTGCATCACTCGGGATCTAACAGGTGCCACTGAGATTGCTGCTAGTGACTGTGTTCAGCAATCCCTTGCCCACTACTGATCATCCAAACCCCGGTGTGAGCTTTGGGCTTTCCCAGATGCATGCCCCACCATCAAAAGGACATTAAGCGACTGTGCTACAGCCAATATGTTCATTTTTTTGGACTCCTCAAAAAACGGCTCTCCCTCAACACCAGAAATTGGGCCACAAGCCCTTCGAAACTCTTGGGTTTAAGCTTAAAAACTCTGAATATACATACATCACTAGAAAATGATTTTTCCAATTATCAAAAAAAACAACAAGACATTTACAAAATCTAAATAATTGTGTGCAAGCCTGGAGCATGAAGCCAAAAACTTCACCCAGCAAATTGCAGTGTGGACAATAGCGGGTACAATGTGGAGTATTTTAACAGACTATCATGATTTACGATCTTTATTGTACCACACCAGTTCTAGGCCACATGGAGTTTTCTTGTAAAAGCAAGCCTCAGTGACTGCTCCTCTGTGATCTCTTCTTAAAGAAAGAGAAAAAGGTGGATCCCCAGGCAGGCACACTCCTTGGTTCTCAGTACACATTGTGAGGAATTTATGGTGACAACAGTAAAGACAGACACAGTTCAAGGGTTTTTATTAAACTGTATGCAGGTTGGAAAAACGCCTAATCTCAACCTAAATCTAAGATGGGAGCAAGACTCGACCATCAAATGAAAATAAGAAAGTCCTAGTGGTGTTGTGTCAAAATAAGAAAGGACTATAATAAGAAATAGACTGCCAAACCTTGAAACTAATACAAAAAGGGTGTGGGATAATTCTCAAGAAAAGAAAGAAGTGTTCTCAAATATGTCAGAATCCGGAAGCATGGGTCTCCCTTCCCCACGTTTTGAGCACGGGGTAAGGTGGGATCTTGGAGCACAGTACAGTCTCTGGCTTCTCCAGCACGAAACAACAGTTCTAATGGCAGCTCTCAGGACCGTTGATGGCTAAGTCTCGTTTTCTTGAAAGTATCTCGCCTTTGAGGACCTGGCGTATTCAACTAACAAAACAAATACACTGTCTCTTTGGGGAAGGGAAAGGGCCGTCAGGTGTGGGTGTGTGCATGGTTCTGATCAATTGCCCGACTTTGCCTGACCTTTGTGTTGGGGAAATGTCAGGTGAAAGGTGCTGGCGTTAGTCCGTTCTCTGGTATGTCGCTTGATATGATATTTTATTTATATCGCGCGCATACAGAAGTGTTTTAGAGTGCGATAAAGGCATGGGGGGGGGGAACAGGGAAGAACAAAACCACAATCTGTGTGAATGTGTTTGTCGGAAAAGGAGGGGAGGCAGTGGTGTTGAATGTCCTACGTGGTAGGATGGGGAAAAGGTGTTTAAGGAAGGGGGATACAGCGTCTCACCCATTGGTGCCCCACTCCCTGAGGACCTTCCATCCAGGTGATCCTCCCTCACTGGTCCAACCCCAGGAATCGGGTCCTATAGCGATGGGTATATCCTGGCCACCTGGATGAAAGATCCTACTGTAGAGAGGATTTTCCTGATTTGGAAGAAACAAAAAGCTAATCTGTATTTTGAGCAACGAAGTGCTGCTTACTCAGAAGAAGCCTTGCACCGTTTCTCCATGCTTGCAGCTTCTCTTCCACACAGCAACTTTTACCACTTCAGTTTTTAAATCTGTGGAACTGTTTTAGTTATTCATTTTGTAGTTTTAGGGTGACCCAAGGACCCATTATTCAGTGGATAAGTGTTCAATTAAATCAGGAGGGCACATCAGACTATTGTACAATTCACCCTGCAACAAAATCCCCCTTATATATTTGAAGAGTGGCCTTCTGTATTTTCAGATCATGCTAGACAATGTATTTACCATCATTCACACATGATCGGTACGTAGAATCTGAGTGTACCCATAGACAATGAAACAGGCAATTTAAGACAGGGCTCAAAATGTGCACTGTCACTGGCAAGTGGAGTAAGACTTTGTGTGCTTTGTGTATTTGGAGAACAGAGGGGGGCAAGTGATTATTTATGCATGCTAGTAGCTTGGAACATGACATTTTTACCCCAGCATATGATATATGTAACAGTAGACAAGATTAAAGAAAATTTATTTTATCATGTTTTTGAGCAAAAAACGATCTTTCTCCCTTTACTCCCTTTTCTTCTGAGTGATTGCTGGTAGGATTAAGCGTCTTCAACCAGTAGGAGAGCGCTACGTTTTTATTGTAGTGGTATATAAAAATGGTATAGTGCATTTGCAAGATATGGTTTGGACTGCACTTCTGAAATCAGAATAGCACAGAATGAACTTAAGATTTGAGCCCAGGTTTTCAGGGTACAAGGCGAGTAACAAATCGATAACAGCAGGTGTACAGAATATGTCCCAACCAGGTGTGGGGAGGTCTCAAGACAATGAGCCTGTGGGTAGGGGATGGTGAGAAAATGCAGAATACCTCTGAAGAGGTGCAGCTGATAGTGGGACTTTTTGGACATGTCCGAGATGTGAGAAGAGAAATGACCCCCAGATTTTTGGCCTCACTAGTGGATGAGGGAGCAGGGCCAAGGGTGGTCGACCAGAGTGAAAGTGGGAAAACGTGAGCAGGGATCCCAATGAGAACGAGCTCCGTCTTACTGAGAATTAAGGCAGAGATCATTAGCAGCACACCAGGACGGAATTGCAGACAGATAGTCCGGGATGAGTGAGGAGGAAGAGGCAGAGGGTAGCCTGAAAGAAAGCTGTGGGTCATCCGCATAACACTGAAACTTGGGAGGTGGAGGCAGAGATCATGTGGGCCAAAAGGGCCATGTAGACATTGAAGAACCAGGCAGATAGATTTGATGCCCGAGGAACAGCACAATTAGAGAGGGTGATAGCTAAGAGAAAGGAACAGAGTTCTACCTGGGAAGGACGGTCAAAGAGAAAGGATACTAGCCACGCCAGGGCTTGATCAGCGATGCCCAGGGTCTCCCCGAGATGGGATATTGGGATGTTGTGGTTTACCGTATCGAAAGCCGAGGAGAGGTCAAGAAAAAAAGAGGACAGAGGGAGAGCTACAGTCAAGGTTTCAGAGCAGGCCATCACTGGTGTTCAGAAGAGCAGTTTCTGTGCCTCTGGATGCTCTAAAGCCAGACCGATGGTCATGGAGACAACCAACAGATTCAGTGTGAAGGGTACGCTGAAAGATAGCCAACTTCTCTGGAAAGAGTCGGTCAGTAGTAATATCGAACCCCTGTCGGACCAGAAGCTTCTCCTCAGAGACATGTGCAATCAGTATTGATATTATCCATTAAAGGGCACTCTGAACATTTGATTTTTATGATGGGCAAATGAAAAACATTTGAAATGGAAGTTAACTAAATCAAAGGGAAGCAATTTATTCAAATTCAAACCACTTTATTTGAGGAGTGAAGCCAACATTAGGATCCAAATTGTACATGCTTACTAGAGGGAGCCTAGCCAGCCATCTAAGTCCTAAGCCGGAGAAAATGCACACAAGCATCTCTTAATCTAAACTCTTACAACCTCCTACACATTGACCACGGTCACCGATGGTGTTCCAACCACAACGTGCATTGAGGCCCTGCAAATGGGGAATGAGTGCTATATAAATAACGAATACAATACATTTCCGAAGACAATAACTTGCCACTTTAGCTCATCTCCTCTGTCTAGTTGGGTTCTAGATCATTTGGGACACTAAAGCACCAACGATGTGTCATTGTCAAAAAACATGTCTAAAATCGTTTCTCATCTGGTGGTAACAGCCGGACGGCTAGGAATAATTTATCAAAAGGTCCATGATAAACGAAGAAAAGAAATATGTAAACATCCACTTAAAATATGCAGAAATTAGTTAAGTACATGAAGTAGTAAAGTGTATTAATGTAATATTAATGTAATATTAATTCAATTGTTAAACGTGATCAGTTTATACAAAAACACGTATTACTTCAAATGCAAAAATAAAAAAGTGTATGAATTGATGCTCATTATACCATGGGAAAAAGGAGAAATCAAACATTATTTTGTCAGGCCTCGCAATCCGAGACCCTTCATTAAACTGACAGCTGAGGCAACCAAGTGCAACAAAGGCACTCACAGGAATTGCTCTGGGCAACACTCCATAGCATCATTTTTCAGCCTAACATGCCGTTAGACAGGAAAATACCATATGCATATCGGGATAGTTCCCACCTCAATTGCTAAGTCACATTCCTTCTGCAGAAGACCACAATCAACCCCAGTCATATTTCAGCCTAACTGGGTATGTTAAGTAAGGAGTAGCTTTGGATCCTTCAACATTGACAATACCACAATCACCGCCCCGGCGGGTGCCAAAACACTTTGCATATACCTAGATTCCGCCCTTTCTATGACATGGCAAGTCAACGCATCTCCTCATCAGCTGCACTTACGACCAAGATTAAAAAATGCCGTCAAACCATACCTCTCCTACAAAAACTGCTTCTCCATAGCCAGAGCAACCATTGGAGCCAAGTTGGACTATTGCAACGTCCTGTTTCTAAGCACATCATCCAAAAACATGAACAAACTACAAATCACCAAAAGCAACGTCCTCAGAGCAGCTCTAAGCATTCCCGAAAGAGAGCACATCTCCCAGGCTAGAGGGGGCACCCACTGGCTCCCAGTTAAAGAGCGTATTCTCTTGAAAACCTTCTCGATCACAAACACATGCCTCTCACACACAGCTCCTCCCTACTTATCAGAAACAATTCACTGTGCCACATCAAACAGACCCAAGCGGGCCCAGCACTGCAATCACTTTCAAAAGATCCAAAGCAGGAGGCACTAGTTTCTCCTTCCTTGCACCCAAGAACTGGAATGCGTTACCGCCTTCCCTTAGGAAAGAGACCTCCCCCCTCACATGCTTCCGCAGAGCGCTCAAAACCAAGATCTTTAACTAACCCTGCCCTGAGCACAGTCAGCCTCCCTATCAACTGTTGAACCTAAGATTGTATTAACATTGCCTATTAAACTACCGCCTGACTGTACACTTATTACCATGTAATTGTGATTACTGACCAACTGTACCAATGCCTAACTGTTTATCATATCGCTGTACCATAGGTCCTAAGCATGCCATCTGTAACAGCACTACGATGCCCCAGGGCCGTCTGTGCACTAAAATTTATAAATTCAAATAAATAAAATAGCTTTGGACTCTAGGCACAGCAGGCTCGGTATCCACATCTGGGCATAACTGCAACCATGATACACAGTGGCACGCTTAGGATTCTGCTATAAATGATCATATTATTCCTTCAAAAAGCCATTTGAGGGCAAAACATCTGCTTTAAGTTACAAGAGTGTTCAAAAATGAAATCACAATTGCATAAATGAAGTGCAGCTTTTTTTACTGCAGTGTATTATTGTATAGGATATAACCGTTGTCAACGTCTTGCTTTCAATTTCAATAATTACTTTCTTCTTTGGAAAGACATCCCTTTCATCCCATACAAAGTTTCTGTGCCAGAAACATGCGAATGGAACACTGGATATATTTGTAACGCTTGTAATATTGTACAGAATTAAGGATTTACACCACTATCAAGACTAGCTAGTCATAGGAAACAAAAAACCCCAAAAAGGTGTTTAACAAGTAATCATGCCCAACAATCCCACTGGGATTGAGGTGACATTTGCAAACCAATTAGTGTTCGGCTTAATGGTTTATCAGGTCACCCATATTTCTTGATGGCACTGAAGTGCCATAGCATGCTTATGGATTCCGCGCAAGTGACAACTGTTGCAGTGTCTGCATGGTATCGATTTCCAACTCTGATTATCTACCTGCCAGGGCAGGTCTTTGCAATTGAATTGATATTTTATTTCTATCACGCTCATACACAAGTGTTTCAGAGCGCGACAAGGCAAGGGAGGGGAAGAAGGGAGAGCAAAACAACAATCTTACTAGGCCCAGTGGCATTGAGAACGCGCACTGCATGGGAGAGGGCGAGGGGAAAAGTGCAAGGAAGGGGGGAGAAGTGAAAAGTGCAGAGCTAAAGGAGAACAGAATAAATAATAAAAGCAACAAAAGTGGTAGTGCAGCCAGCAAATGGCAAGTGATGAGTTTAAGGCAGCAGATAGGGTAGGTCAGATAATTGCAGAAAGGAAAAAAGGGGGGGCTGTATGGGTACAGATACAGACCCCAGTGCTAGGGGTGGCCTGGAGGCAGTGCGGGAGGGGGGCAAGGTGAGCAGGAATCTGGGCCTGGAGGACAGAGAGTGGCCTGGTGCACAGTGCCAAGAGAGGCCAGATCAGCAGGGGAGAGCGAAGGCAGACGCAAAGAGGAAGGTCTTGAGATGCTCCCTGACCCGGAGATGGTTCTCAAGTTTTAGAGTGGCAGTGAGGCTGTTCCACAGGGAGGCCCCAGTCGAAGACAGATCTACCCCCAGCCCGTTTCTTTGAAAAATGACTGACCCTGAGGGAGTTAGAGGTTGCCAATAAACGTGCAAGCTAAAGAAATACTTTAATTCATTATTTGAAAACTAGCGATAGCAGGAGAAATCCCCATCATCATCGCCCATAACAACAACCGCAAACTAAATAAATGAATTGTCGCATTGAAAGCAGCTTTGTGAAATGTACAGGGGTTGACGTACCAGAGCAGTTGTAGCCATTCAACACCCCATCAAGGATGTCCCGGGTAGTATGCTGGAACACTTCTTGCTGCCGGGAATCTTCCCCAAACACATGGTCGAACATGAACTTCAGATCCTTGCACTTGCGCTTCGGTGCATCGTGGTTGCGCAGCCCCACAAAGACACTGTTTGGATCAGATTCCTCAGGGTCGAACACTAACATGCTGCGATCAACCACCTGCACCACAGTCTGCTGGTTACCCTCCTGCTCACGCTGGTTTGGTGGTCGGACCCGTACCACCACAGTGACATTGCCCTCCGAGACACTGCCCTCCTCCGGAGCCACCATGCCCGGTCCACACAGACGCTTGATGTCTGAAAAAGAAAGATCGAGAATTACTTCCCAGAACATAAGGGTACCAAACTTCTACTAATGTGACACTGTGTGCATTTCGATACAACTATGTTAAAGACCTTTTAACATCATTAAAAGACCTTTTAACATCTGCAACCAAACGTCTTCAAATGAACACTTCTGAGCACAACTGCATTGTTTAAATAGGACAAAAATCAGTACTTCTTACCAGGACAATTCTGTTGATGTGTACACGGGTGGTGCCAGCGCTAGCGTTGTTGTACTTATTGGGACAGCCCTAGCATCTCTTAACCTTGCTACTTATTTAAAAGGAACTGTAATATCAAGCTGCTAGACTTTGCATATCGCAAAAAGAAATCAGCATTTCTCAGCAGGATAATAAGTTAATAAGTTCAGCAGTACATGAAATTGCACCTCTGTTGTTACTAACTCACACAACATACAGAATGTATTGCTTTTTCTTGATGTAAAACCAATGGCTCAGCTCTTGTTGTTGACCTTTTCTGACATTGGTTGGTGGGCAAGTTTAAATCCTTAAAGAAATGGAGCGTGAACATAGTCAGCTTCTCCAAGGAACTCTACAAGAAACTGTTAGACACACCCTCACTTCTGGGTACAACCCCTACACCAGTAGTTCCAGACAAAAATCCAACTTCTAACGACGTTGATATACTTATTCAAAAGAAATAAAAATTAAACAGAACGGAATCACACGGCCAGCTCATGTACAAGTTATCTGAAGGCCGGAGTGATCTCAGAAGGACTCCCAAGTAAAGAACATTTCAAGAGTTTTCTTGGACAATCCAAGATTTATGACTCAATTTAGTGGCGTAGGTAACAAGTGCTCACGCGACTGGGTCATCCTTGTAATAGAAAAAGCTGAAGAAGAAACAAAGACACAGAAGGAAGAACTAGATGCACTTGAAGAAAAAAATTCAAAAAGATTGCATCATACTGGACATCAATACACAATTGGAGAAGAGATCACCAAATTCCGCCAGTTTACAATATATAGAAAACTTTGGAAACTCAAGAATTATATCAAAAACTATTAAAAGAGTAGACTTTTCCATTTGGTCCCAGGATTTTATAATCAATTGAATCAAAATCCTACCACCAGACAACCCACAGCATTTCCCTAAGAAATTCGTCACCTTCTCGAACAGCTCCAATAGTAGCGATTCAGACTCAACCAGTTACGAACCTTCTACATCCAAACAAGGACAAGCCCAGCAGTTTTTTCAAGGGAGGGGACAACGAGGCAGGCCCCGATACCAAGGACCACACGCAATGTGGACAGGACAGTGGATCCCGCCACCACCACAGACGTGGAGATACCAATTTACAACCTCAGCAGCCATATTCTCTCAAGCGACAAAAATCAGCATTCTCAGCAAAGGACTACATTTTATTCCTAATACCAACGCGGATAGATTTGACACTGAAGTCGAACTAAGAACATTTTCTCAGGACTATCAGGCTCAGATATTTCTTTAGAGAAGCTCCTGAAAGAGAACCGCCTAAACCCACTGGTTTGAGACCACCCTCGACATTCACACCTCCGTCGTCCATGGTCTGCCCTGAAATCTTAGCGTTTGAAAACCGCCTCCTTTCAGAAATGCACATGTTCTCCGGGCGCCTCAGATACCCTGACAATCTAAACAGGAAAGACTTGGTCTTAAATCTCTCGAAAGTGACCACAATTTCCTCATCAAACTGGCTGACAAGGAGGTGGCATAGTCCTCTGGAGTCGAACAGTATACGACAGTGAGGTGAACAAACAGCATTTAGATACCACAGCAACCACACCCCCAGACTCCTCTCAGAAATCGAGAGTTTGATGCCCCATGCCTGGCAAGAAGGCTGGGTGGATGACGACGAAAAGGCATTCCTGATTAATAAAACACCACATTTTAACAGCCTTCTATTTATTGCCCAAAATACACAAGAACATCCTAGTTCCACCAGGAAGACCAACAGTCGCCGGGATAGGTTCTATCCTAAAACCATTATCAGTGTACGTCGACCACTTCTTATGCCCCTTCATCAGTAAAATGCCCTCGTAGATACAGGACACTACCTCGATGATAAAAAATGCTCAGTCACCTCACCATTGCACAGGTAGATCTTCTGGTAACGCTCGATGTAGAATCCCTCTAGACTAGTATCCCCAACTAGAGTGCATCAATGTATTAAAAACTTATCTAGACCAGAGAAGCGATACTGAACCTCCAACTGCATTTCTTCTTGAGTGCACCAGGCTTGCATTGATGGAGAAGTTCTTAATCTACAAGGAAACATTCTACCTACAGTGTCACAGAACCAGTATGGGGGCCACGTTTGCTCCCGACGTGGCCAACCTGTTTATTGACACTTTTGAAAAACAATCCATCTATCACGATAACATATTCAAAAACAATGTGCAGTGCTGGTACAGATACGTAGACGATGTCTTTATATGGAACGGAAACAACTCTACATGAGTTCCTAGGTTGTTTGAATATACAGAATGTGTCTATCAAATTCACTATTTAGCATGAGAAAACAAGTATACTTTTTCTAGATCTAGAAAATCTACAAAACTACCAACAATACTTTAGGGACCACTCTATACAGGAAGCCAACTTCCAAAAACACTCCCCTGGCTTTCACCAGCTTCCACCCTGCAGGGCTTAAAGAAAACCTGCCCTATGGGCAATTTCTTAGACTCAGACGCAACTGCACGACATTGACCGACTATGAGATCAAGAGTGCAGAACTGTCAAGCCATCTGAAAGAACGAAGATAGCCAGTTATAGGTAGAGCACGGAAGAGAGCAAAACACGTAAACAGAGACTCCAGTTTATCACCAACGGTAAGAGACCAGACCATGGACAAAATCACATGCATTACCACTTTTACACCTCTCAGTAACTCTCTAAGAAAGGTAATACTACGACGCTGGGATACTCTCCAAACGGAATCATTCAAACCAGTCAAACCGCGATTCGCTTTTAAATGCAAACAGAAATCTGAAAGATCGCCGAGTGCATACCTACGAGGAAACTCGACATCCCCAAAATACTCAAGCCATCTTGTGGAACTTACAAGGACACTACAAATGCGGTACCTGTTCCGTCTGCTGCCTCACAAAAAAAACATGCAAGACATAGACCTTAAAGGCAAAACTTGGACTTTCAACACCTTCACCAACTGCAAAACAAAATGGTCGGTGTATGCAGTCAAATGCCGTTGTGGCCTGCTATACGTAGAGAAATGCAAACGTGAAATAAGGCAACGCATATGTGAGCATAAATCCTGCATCAAAAACCAAATAGAAGACAAGCCCATGGTAGCACATTTCAAAGCGATGAAACATGGTCACCAAGATCTATTTTGGTTTATACTACTGACAGCAAAAAAATCCTTTCCGCAGCGGTGACCGCGAACTAATGTTAAGTAAACTTGAGCAAAAAAGGATATACCGTCTTGACTCCGTTAAGAAAGGACTGAATGTTTCTATCGAATTGAATTTGTTTTTCAACTAAAAAAATCCTTCTTTCTAAATATCACTCTATTTTAGTAGCTACACCGTAACATTAACACTGTCTGCCCTCTTGTACACGGGTACATCTTGTACTCATTTCATCTCTCCATGCTGCTGACCATTTGTCTCAGCTGTTTTATCGATGCATACATTGGCCTGCTATTTATGCTTTATCTATACTCTGTTTTTCTCACATTTACAACTTGCATTGTGATTGTATGTAGCATAATAATGTTTTTCACCAAGTTGACTGCACCATGTCTCTCCATCCGAATGGCACGCTGCTGACCCAGGCTCAGATCGCTGTGTCTAGCAATGTCAATATATATAAATATATGCATCAACTTTATTACTTATTTCCTGCGATTGTATACAGCAAAATATTGTCCTTTGCCATTGTGTCAACTGAAATGATTTTTTACCATCGAGTCACCAGCCAAATGACATATCTTTGACCTTTGTACAGATCTTTGTTCATGAATATTAATAGATGCATCAACACTACTTTTTGTGAAGCGAACAGCTCATAGGTGTTTTCTGTATTAATTTCCCCATAGATTGACAGACGCACACAGTTGCAGTTCTAATAGATCAGACTCATTTAATCTAGACTCGATAAGGTTTAATAGTCTTTGGCCACCACGCCTACCAGCAGCAATTCATACGCTACCAGTCACATTTGTGGCAGCACATACAGCATTTAATAGACACCAGCGACACAGCTCATAATGTGCCCGCCGCTTAATAAAGTTAAGCCCGTTCTCAATAGAAACATTGCTACCTTTCGCGCATGCCCGCGTACGGAGACATCGATTCCTTGGGACATGCAGCAAAGCATACACCTCATAAACCGCTTTTATTTTACAGACTAACTAACGCTAGTCTGTGCAGCAATCCTCATTGCCACGGCTCACAATGCTCCGTGGCCCCCCCCCCTGGCCAATTTGATGTCAGGATGCATATTTTTGCACAGCAGCATGCCGTATAGTTATCAGACGCATCACTATGGTTTCCACCTTTAATCACAGTCTATGCACGTCCGCTCTAGCATTTTTGGCCGCACAGATGCCGCTTGTCCCCAACATGGGTAATTGTGACTTTATGGCATAATGTAACAATGTGGACTCGTCATCAGCACACCTGAGCCAGTAGGTAAGTTATATGGGTTTATTAGTTCATAAATACAGCAGGAAAGCACCGGCACATCCTAGTCAACCAGCTCTCTATCTCCAACTGTCCCCCATGGAACACTATTCAGATGACAACACCCTGAACACACTGAGCACAGTGACCTCACCACATTCCACTGACATCACCACTGCAGGGAAGACACAGGAGGGGGGACACTCATTACAACACAGAACTCCTCCATCCCATCTGATTCCAGAACACACGTTCGCGGGTAACTTGGCTGCACCCCTTCAGGCACCAGCTTTACCATCCACCCTAGCTCGAGCACCCGACTGAGCACTTGTGCGTCTCTCAAGAGAGTGGGGTCATAATACAGACCCCTTTGTCCCCTCTCTCAACCAAAATAGATTCCTAACAGCTAACCCCCTGCTGTTTTCTATTCCACTGCAGTATCGATTGTAAACCAACGCAGGATTTACCTCTACACCGCGTTTTGGACCACAGACAGCCATTCCCCTACTTTGGATCCATTATGCTGCTAAAACAGGTATGCCAAGCCAGATTCTTTTGCTACTTGTGCATACTCGAAACATACAATATTAAACAAGGCTTTAATTCAGCCTCTGGTTTTTTCAGACACCTTCCACGTCCTTATGAAAATGGCCAATTCCTGCTTGGATGCAAGACAGCATTCAACCATATGTTCTCAAGAAGCAACCTCAGTACTCTAGGTAGGCTACCTTGTCCTCAACCTACTTGTCAGGGTCTTGATCACATTTTAAATATACTTAATTTTTAACCTTTTAGATGAACAGAGCAATCCATTGCATCAGCTGTCCAGGTCTACAACATTTCTTATTGTCTTGACAACAGTTTGGAACAGATAACTGTTACATCCCAGTCATAATTACCATCCGAACCAGAATCACTTACTAGCTGTGTCAACAGTAATTACGTACTGTTAATAAGTTCAGCAGTACAAGAAATTACACCTCTGTTACTAACTCACACAACGTACAGAATTGATTGCCTTTTCTTTATGTAAAACCAATGGATCAGCTCTTGTTGACCTTTTTGAACATGATTTTTCTATTATGATTAAACTTTGTTTTATCTTGTACTTACTTCTTTGTGATCTACTGGTTAGTATACTTTAATCTAGCCTTCTGTAGTCGGTTTGCACCTCCAGTGCATCTATGAAAGGGGTAGCCTTTTGACTCTGCTCTTTGCTCTCTTAGCAGGATCCAGACATGCTAAATGGTCATGGCTAACAATTCTCTTGAGGATTGCTATAGGTGAACATAGCACTCTTTGGTCTGGCATTGCCAGGCCACATATTGAGCTCTTTCTTAGCGCACGGCATGGTGAAAGCAAGCGTCCCCAACCAGCACGATCCTCCCCGCAATGAGAGACAATGAAGGACTCTCCCAAAATGGGAATAAGGCCAAGACAGAGTGCGGGTGAGCGTAAATGGGAGTTTATCAATCAGAATTGGGCATGCAAAGAACTCTGCAAACTCCGAGAGCGCTCTGCCTGACAATAGCAAAGACAGGCGTATATATATCTACAAAAAACGTCATCAAAACCTACATACTATAGGGGGCACAAGTTCATTGGGATTGGGTGGCGACGACTAACTATAGGTGCTGCTGCGGTGTGGTTGGTCTTGGCTGGAGGACGTCACTGGTCACCCTCGTGGGTTGGGCTGGGCCTGGCAGGTCGGCTTGAGTTCATCCGGGCGGTGTTGGTGTGCCAAGGCGGCTTGTGGCAGAGACGAATGCCTTTCCTGACTTACTTGCCCTCAGCCATGCACATGCAGTCATTCAGTCATTTACAGTTCTATTCTCTTTAGTAAATCTTTCAATAGGTTAATGCAACACAGGAGGAATGCACCTTGTGAGGGGTCTGGAGATAATATATCGAGGCCTGGTTACTCGTGATCTGTTGACCGGGACCGTAGGTCGAGGGGCTAAGCTTCGGGGACTGGGGTGGGTGGTACAAGTCATTCTGTCTTGTTAGAAGTAGTTATGGATGTTTCGCTGTGTGTTGTCAAAGTGTTGGGTGTCCCGATTGCACAGGGCCATAAGTCTGAGACAGTCCGGTGGGTTGTGGGGTTTACGAAGGGGTGCTTGAGTTTAAACTAAGGTTTACTGCTGTGCTGTAAATAATGCAGGTGGCTGGCCGCGGCCTTGGGTGCTGCAGTGGGGTTACAAGTCTTTGAAGCGGCTCCAGTCGGGGCGGGGGAGGCGTGATAACGCAGAGCGGGGCTCCGTTCTCATGTCTTGGCAGCCTTCTGAGGGAGGGAGGGGGATACATCGAGACCTTGTACGCTTTCACAAAGGTATCTCCCTCGTGTGTTGCCGAATATAGGAAAAGACATCGCAAACATTTGAATACTTTCTATGATACTTATTTAAAGTCACTTCAAAACATGCATTTAACCTTTGCTGGGTGCGTTTCGATTATACCCAGTCCGAGCATCATATTTGTACATTATATTCTAGCAGCTACAGTGTTTTAGTTACATGCATATACATTCGCAGTAAATGAGGTAGTAGTTGGGTCGGTGGAGTACATAGAAAACGACCCGCCACTGTACGTGACGGAGGTGGCATATGAGGGGCTCAGACATTCACACATGATAAGTGCACTCTCGCACATTCTTTACATGAGTTCATAGTATAGTTGCATCCGCTTTCTCGTGTACTCTAGCAGCATTAGCTTTAGTTATGGCGCGAAACCATGTGAGGTGGGCTGCCTAGTGATACACGCAACGAACAGATCCCTGGAGCGTTCCTTTATCATTGGCATCCACCAGTGATGGTGCGAGCTCGCCGTAGCTTATATTATGGGAGCATACTCTCTCATTCTAATACATTCTACAGGCATTTGTATTTTGTGGAAGAAAGAAATAAGGCAAGAGGTCTTGACACTAATATATACATATATATATATAAA
Source organism: Ambystoma mexicanum (assembly GCF_040938575.1). Lineage (NCBI taxonomy): Eukaryota > Metazoa > Chordata > Amphibia > Caudata > Ambystomatidae > Ambystoma > Ambystoma mexicanum. Next base: position 1,299,297,123 of record NC_090921.1, on the reverse strand, counting down.
GACTGTCTGCCATCAGAGGACCATTTTACTGTTCTTCCCATTGTTCAGGCCTGCTGGCCGGGTCAGGCTGATAGTGATGGTACACTGCGGGAGGTGAACTGCTACAATGTTAGCGTATTGCGCTAGCTCATGTCCGTCTTGTTCGTGGGAACGTGCTCGCAGCGGATCTGCCAGGGTGCTGCGGCAACAGGGATGTTCTCCAAGGGTGGGGGCCGCGCTACAGTGCGCTGAGCTCACACCATCTTTACCAGGCAAAGAATGGTTTCTGGGCCTAGCTAAATTTGTGTTGTAATCAATACATGTGGGCATTCGATACGTGTGGGCAATGTCTCCAGTGGGTGAGCCCTCCACCACCTGGGCCCGGGTGGCATGAGGGAACGCCCAATGGGCCATAGCCCTCACCTGGGGAAGAAACGCAGGCGAGAGGGGTCTCCTGGACCAGTCCTCCCCTACATTTCCCCCCTTTCGTTACTTAAGTAACGAATTCTTTAAATCCTCTATCCTCCTACATTCTGCTTCGTCCATCACCGCCTCATCCCATGCAGGAGTTCCTTTGATAGGCATCCATGCTCTGCACACCCCCCTTAAACTCTCACCTCTCCTGGCGTATTCATCTGGAGTACACGTAAGATATATGCACCCACCATCTCCTTCCAAATCTACCCATACTTCCTCGTACCATTCTAGTATGCGGGGCTCTTTGATGGTGGTGTGCCAAAGCTTATCTACAATATCCTTGTCGTGGTACATGGGCACCAGTTGGTACCTGGGTGTGTTGTCTACCCCTGTTTGCACTTGTGCTTCTTGCATCGTTTTTATTGTACCGTGTGAGTTGCCCATTGTCACCATCATCATTGCACCATTTGGTACTGCGTTGGCACAGACTCGAAGACCCACTTGGCATAGGCAGAAAATTAAAAGGAGGAACACCACAGCTGGCATCAAAAATTTCATCGTTGTTCCAAGCCATGAGGGGACCCAGGAGAAGAGGGTATCGAACCATGTACTTTCTTCTGCTCCGCCTTCCATCTTCATTTTTTCTCCTAGGTTGTGGACTGCTTCGATCACATGGGACAGGGAGCCGTTCTCTGCGTCTTCAGAAGGTACGAAAGTGCAGCAGGCACTTCCTATTTTTCGGCAAACACCGCCGTCCATCGCCGTCAACAGGTCCAGGACATACCTGTTTTGCATGGTCATCAGTCGCAAGGCTCTTAGCTCGACCTTTATTATGTTAAAACCTTCTTCAGTGTCGTTTGCCAGCTGAATTAATTCCCAACGGGTTATCTGGAGCCATTTTGCGTTAGCCCTTGCTTGGACACTTGATACGAGCGAGGCAAAAAATGTTTCTGCTGAGCTGAATAATCGATATTTGTCTGGGATCTGAGCCAATAGTTCTGATGATGCCTTCGATATATAGTTTGATGCTCGTCTGTTACGGGTCAGCACCTCTCCCTTGCTTCCAGAAGACAGGACATAGATTTGTGACTCTGAAGTTGGTTGGGCCACACTCTGCTGCATGCGCTCCTGTGTCCTTTGGCTCCCCTCGATGTGGCTTTCTGGTATCACCATTAGAGCTGAGTGCAGTGTGGCCATTGAGTAGCTGCCACTCCACGACGGGGGGAGGTGTAGGTATGCCTGGTTGCCACATACCCAATACGTGTCCATGAGGGCCGCTGTCCCTTTTCTTAGGTCTGGGATAGTAGGGTTTTGTTGCACTTCTTGTTCGTCCCCATGGACGTTCTCCCCTCTCCTTTGAAACATAGTTCATAGTCTATTTCACTCTGCAACTTGAAAGGCTTTTCGATGGGCGTAACCCAGGTTAGTTTTGAAATGTGTTCTCTCCATACGGGTGTGCATGTTTCTTCTATCCATTGCAATTTCTCCGGTGCCACACCCCTCAGTGCTTCAGCTTTACACATTACTTCTTCGTTCTTCCACTTGTTATCAGAAAAAAGTGTCCCTTCGATTGCAAAAAATGGTTCTTTCAGACACACAACCCCTGACGGTTTTGGGTAGCACGTTTTCTCGTTCTGCAGCATTTGAAAAGTCACTTCGTGTGCCTGGAAGGTGTTCTTAATTCTGCACAACGTGAGATGAAGGAGACATTGGGCATCTATAATCGGCAACTCTTTGGGTAACAGTACCTTGGGTGTACCTGATGCGTGAGGGATGAGGGAGCAAACATAACAGCTCTCGTTTGTTGTTTGTTTAGCTGTGGCACTCATGTCTGCATACCACTTATTTGTTTGGTGGCGGTGTCGTGGGTCTTCCATCTTATCTAGACCTAGCCCATAGTACTCATCATATTTCTTCCTCCCTGCTTCCCTCTTCCGTCTATTGTTCTTATTCCTCATATACTTCCCGGTTCTCTGGGCAAGGGACAACCTAGACCCCCCTTTCTCATTCCCGCCCCCCTTCACCCAGTCATCATATAGTATTTCATGTGTTTCTCTCATTCTTTGATTCTCTATGGCCGTGGGGGCAGGTTGGCTGGTGGGGGTATTATACAACCAGGATATGGCAGAGGGGTTTCGGTCGTTTAAGCTGTGAGCATTGTAATTAGACATCTCAGGTGGGGACAGTGTGTTGTTTTGTTTTTCACCCTTTGGCCCTCCATCGTGTGAGATGACAACACTGGATGACGTAGTATAGTAGCCCCACACAAGTTTAGTTCCGTCCCATATCAAAAAATCACCTTCCCTTGTAGTTGCATTGACACTTGCAGTTGTATTGGTCCCAGTAGTTGTGTTGCTCCCTCCCCCCTCGTTCATCTCGATAGAGATGAACGCTATCAACCAGTATGTAACCAGAGCAAATAACAATGTAAAAAACAATATAATGCACGCAGATAGTCCACATTCATACGAATATATACATTTCACAGTTAACCATTCTCTAATTCTAGTAAATCTATCCGTTGCAGGCCGCCCGTTAGATGCCATGGAAGCTCCTGTTTTAAGATATAAAAGTGCATTGAGTGCATACATGTAAACATTTTTGTTGGCACCATCAGTGCCAATATACATATGACGGGGAATGGAAGCGGGTGGGGATACGGGGAGGGGTATTCACAGACAAGGGTGTATACAAGCTCATAGTTTGGCATTTTATTCAAAATATATATATATATTCACACTCAACAAGATGAAAGTTAAAACAAAATTTTCCCTTTTTTTTTTTTTTTGCATCTTTATCAGTTGTGCATTTCTTAAAATTCAATACCAGCACATACACGCAAGTTCATATTCAGTCATTCTGTTCAGTCGCAGCGTTTGCTGTTGTCTGTGCCTCCCCATCTACCTCCTCTTGTACGTTGCTATATGCCTTCCGTACATCGGTCAAGTGCACCCAGTACCTCAACCCTTTGACCTTTACCGCTGTAGGCGTGCAAAATATTACTTCATATGGGCCATGGAATCGTGGTGCATTCCACCGACGCACAAAACTTCTGACATATATCCAGTCGCCGGCATTAGCTGTAGTTGTTGCCCTGGCTCCGTGTCAGCGCCTGTTGCGTTTCCCTCTTCTCTAGTGAAGGGTGGGGACAATTGCTTTGCTATCACGCGCGCTGCCCTTGTTAGTTTCTTTAAATAGTCTGTGAACTCATCTCCCAATATCGCGGCGCTTCTGTGAGCGTCTGAGTGTTCGCGCAGTGGTGAATGTGCTGTGTTCATCCGTCTCCCAGTCACGATCTCGTGCGGGGACAAATGGTGGTCTTTGCTTGGCTGGTTTCGTAACTCGAATAGCGCAAGCGGTAGGCAGTAAATCCAATTCTTTTTTAATGAAAAGCATAGTTTTGATAACCTGCCCTTCAACAGTCCGTTCATCTTTTCCACTACGCCGTTACTTTGAGGATGATAAATTGAGCATAATTTGTGTTTTATTCCCAACAATGTAGTCACTTCCTTAAAAAGCTCATTCACAAAATGAGTGCCATTGTCTGAGCGGATCACGTCACAAATTCCCCAGCGCGGGAATACTTCCCTTACTAGGAACTTGGCGGCGCTCTTGGCATCGGGGCGCGTGCAGGGTCCTGCTTCCACCCACCTTGAAAATGGGCACACGACCACGATCATGTACCGTGCGCCATTACACCTTTCCCCCATGTCTGCGTAATCTATGTGTAGTTCCTTGAATGGGCCAATGGGTTTAGGGATTGTTCCCCGGAGAGTGCGTAATGTCATCCCTGAATTGTATATTTGGCATGTTGTACATTCCATTGCCAATCGAGACACATGCTCCTGGAGACAGGGCACGAACCATTCTTCCTGTATTTCTGCTGCGATGTGTTGTTTGGTGTTATGTGCAGGGAAGTGTAGCTGTTGAAATGCAATCTCTAGTAGCTGAATTGGCATTACCACCTTCCCCGAGTTATTTTGCCTCCACAGCAGGTCTGTTCCTGACTTGCTGCACCCTTGCTTTGTCCACAATAGTTTTTCCTCTTCACTGGCTCCTTCTTGTAATTCTATTAGTTGTGGTACGGGCATCATATTATATCCTTCTGCGGGCTCGTTATTTCTCTTGTTCTTAATCATGTACTCACCTGTGTCATTTTTCTGAAAATAGGAAGCCTCCTTGGCGGCAGCGTCCGCTGCCGCGTTCCCTAAAGACACAACATCTGTGTTGGACGTATGTGCTTGGCACTTTACTATTGCTACTGCAGTGGGGTTTTGCAGGGCCTCAATTAACTCTTAACAATTCTGCATGCTGTACAGGTGTTCCATCTGCCCTCCTAAAGCCCCTCCGCCCCCATCTCGCTAGGCCTCCATGTACTGTCGTTGTCATGTAAGCTGAGTCTGTGTATATCGTCACTGCACAACCCTTTGCTGCATGTAGTGCTTCTATTAGCGCAATCAGTTCTGCTGCCTGCGCGGAGTAATGTGATGGGAGGCGGTATTGTACCAGTGTTTCATACTCACCGTCTTCTAACCTCACCACTGCCATGCCAACGTGTTTTTCTCCCGTGTCCGCGTCAATTGATGCGGACCCATCCACAAAGTACACTTCCCCTTCGCTTAGAGCGTTCTCACACACCACTGTCTCCTCCCCGCTTCCTCCTGTGTAGGTTGCGCAATCGTGGTTCTGCATGTCTTCGAGCGTGCACGCTTCTGTAATGAATGTGGCAGGGTTCACTGTCTTGCATCTCACTATATGGATGTTGGCACTGGACAGTATAATCTCGTAGGCGGTCGCCCGCTGTGTGGTCAGTGTGCTTTTTGATCTCTCGAGTATTGCAAATAATGAATGTTCCACAAACAATGTCACAGAGCAGCCCATTACTATTGTGGCACTTTTCTCAATCGCGAACGCGGCTGCAGCGAGTGATTGCTCGCACGCGAAATGGCCCTGCATCACGGCATCTAAAGTGCCACTATAGTAAGCCAATGGCTTGTGTCCTAAGGATGTTTCTTGTGTCAGGACTGCTGTCATCAGTGTTTCCTTGCAGTGTGAGAATGGGTAAAACTCGCGTCCATAATCAGGGTTTGCGAGTACTGGGGCGCTTGAAATCAACTCCTTTAGTGTTTGGAAGGAGGAACTCATCTCTTCCGTCCATTCCACCTTCCTGTTCTCCTGTTGGGCCACCTTTAGTGCTTGTAATAAGGGCCTGGTGTATGCTGCATAATCTAATATCCATGCTCGGCAGTAATTGCACATTCCCAAAAATTTCTGCATGTCTTTTACTGTTGTGGGTTCTTGTACTGATCTTATGACTTCTACCCTGTCTGGTATTATTCTTTTCCCATCTCTTGAAATCAGCTGTCCTAGGTACAGGACCTCTGTCAGACAGTATTGTAGCTTTCCCTTGTCCACTTTGTACCCCTTGTTGGCCAGCAAAGTCAATAATGTTATTGAATCTGTTCTGCATGTCTCTTCGTTTCGTGCGCAGACTAGTAAATCATCTACGTACTGAATAATGGTGCTCTCAACTGATAGGTTTCCTAAGTCTTCATGTAATACGCGATTGAAGATGCTCGGGCTCTCGCAGTAACCCTGTGGTAATCTGCAATTCTCATACCTTTTACCCCCCAGTGTGAAGGCGGTGAGGTATCTACTCTCTTCAGCCAGGGGTATAGAGAAAAATGCGTTTTTCAAATCCACTACTGTGAAATGTGATGCCTCTTTCGGGATGCTGCATAGTATTGATGCGGGGTTCGGGACTAGAGGGAACTCCTTCTGAATTACATCATTGAGGGGGCGTAAGTCCTGTATCATCCTCCAAGACCCCCCTTTTGCTTTTTTGATCGGATAAATACACGTGTTACATGGGGAGTTTGAAGGCACTATTATCCCTTGTGCTAGTAGGGCATTTATTGTCTCTTTTATCCCTTCTTCAGCTTCACGAGACAGAGGATACTGTTTAACTCGTGGTAAAATTGCTCCTTGCTTTAACTTTATTACCACAGGCTGTACTCCATGCAACAGTCCCACATCATGGGGGCCTGTTGTCCATAAGTTGTTTGGTACGAGCCTCATGTCGTCATCAAAAAACGACGGCGGTGCTCCTACCACTGTCATCAATTGGACGGGAGTCTCCCTTGCTTGTATTAAAATATCACAGGGCATCGCTATTTCCATCACTATTTCACCATCCCCTTCTGAGTCTGAAAAGAGATCCTCATCTGTTACCTCTCGCAGGGCGATGTTGGCGTTTGTGCATAGCACTGTGCGCCACTCACACCCTTCCTCGTCCACTCCGATCACAGCTATTCTTTTTGCTGACACTTGCACAGCGTGCAAATCTAACGATACCACTGATCCTGGTGCTGTGTTGGGGCATACTATGGGGCGGAAGAGGAACTCCGCCGGGATCCTCCAGTCCATGCTTCTCAGCTCGGGAATTATGAGGGCCAGAGTCTTCAGCCCTTTGATAAACATTTCCTCATTTTGCGGCAGTCCTCGTATTTCCTGCGTGGTTGTGTAGGCTTGTACTACCAACATTGCACGCAAGGGGCATATCCCGGGTGTGGAACACACTATCCCTCTCTCGGTAAATGATATGGTCATGTTGAGTTTACTCAGGAGATCCCTCCCTAGCAAGTTAATTGGGGAATGTTCGTAATACAACAAGGGTGCCTTCACAGTCTTACCCCCCACTGTTACATCCAAAGCTTCTGTGTAAGGAACTTCAACTACAGCCCCAGAGAACCCCTGCGTCTCTAACGTCCTGTTAGATAACGGGAATCGGCCCTCTCTGATACATGATTTCTCCGCTCCCGAATCAACCATGAATATAAACTGCTTGTCTCCTATCTGCGCCCCTACCAATGGTTCCTCTGCTGCATTGTAGGTGGCGGATAGAACTGGACACGCAAGTGTTCTCTGTGGGCTGTCCTATGCGGGGTATCTCGTCGCCCCTCCCTCATTAAAGACATTTCCGGAAACTACCGACATGCCGCTGTAAGGTGCTGGCGCGGGGGCCCCGTTTGCTGTTGTCGCGAAAGGGTTACCTGGCGTGTATTGCATACTGTCATTGTTTTGGGGGTGGTTCTGTGTCCTATACTGGTGTCCTTGTTGCTGGCCCGTGGTACCCTGGCCGGGGTTTCTTAGTTGTTGCTGTCCCATTGGGAGACCATATGGGCTTCCCGGGTGCGGATGACCATAAGTCTCCCCCTCCTGGAACCCAGTGTTTTGTCTACTTCTGCACTCCCTGGAGTAATGACCCCATCGTCCACAGTTCCAGCAACTCCCTTGGGGGCCCCTGGGACCCTGCCATCCATTTCCTCCCTCCCATTCCCCCATACCCCTGTCCGCCTCCTCTCCGGCCCCTGTACCCACCTCGTCCCCCTCGAGGGGTCCACTCTTGCCACTGCAGGCTTCCACCTTGCTCCTGCTCAGTCCACTGCCGCTGTGCTGGTCCTGCCCAATTAGTTGCCACCCTTCCTTGGAGCGCTATCAGCCCCTCCTCCTCCTCATCATCTCCCTCTCTGCTGTGTAGGAGCGCGGCTACTGCTGCTGCAACCTTCACTAACTTTGACTGTACTAACTTCGCCTCGTCTGCCAATCTTTTCTGCGCCACCTCCTTCTCCCTCTCCTTTATTCTTTTACAATGGTGTACTATTATGCTCTGAATTTCTGGCCATCCCTTTGCTTCAATACCTGCTATCTTGTCAAGCGCCTTCTGCACTTCCTTTGGGAGCCCTCTCTTTATAATAAAATAAAATAAAGACGTCGATTGATACCAGGGCGTGCCCGTTTCTGCTCTCCACATCTCTTGGACCCGAAAAATATAATCCATAGCCTCTTCCCCGTCATTCATGGTACACTGCATCACTGACTGCAAGTCCGGTGTGTCTGGGAATGTTTCGCGTAAGGCACCCCACACCCTGGCACGCACCGTGTTAAAGGATGCCCCATCATGGCGGTCACAGTCTAACGTTACTCCCGGGAAACCGGCCTTAACCCATACCCTTTCAGCCTGGTCACCTACTGCTGATACTAGTAGACTTTTTACATCTCCTATGGCTAGGGGTACCCCGGCAGTATGTTTCTCAAAGGCATATATCCACTTACTTGCCCCTCCTGACAACGGGGGCAATAGCTTTAATAAATTGGCTTTATCCATCTGTGCCCATGGGATATAGTTAGGCCTCCCTCCTCCCCTGTGTATCAACGGGAGCTGTAGCCTTCCTTTTGTCGTTTCGTCCGGACCCGTTTGAGCCGTTGATGTCCCCAGTGGTGCCATTTTTCCCACTCTGTTCCTTAGTCGCCCCGTCCATTCATCATCCAGAGTTCTCAGTGAACACGTACCTTCCTCCCCCTCGCTTCCCCCTCCTATCGCCATACTCAACCTGTCGCTTTCTTCTACCTCGTCTCTTATATCACACAGCAACTCTTCTCTAATTCCCCCCCGCCTTTCTTCGCTTGCAGCATCTCCCTCTCCGGGCCCTACTTCTATTATTCGCGTTGGTTCTTCCTCAATTCTGAACAAAATCTCGCCCTTTTTCCACCCCTCTTCGGGCTTTCTATTTTCACCTAGCGCTTTGGACATACGTCCTGATCTAGTTGCGTCTAGTGCCGTTCGTTCGCATATGTCTTTTATCCTCGAGAGCTCATCCTTTGCTATCGTCAGTCTTGATTCTAAATCATCTGTGAGTTTCTCTATATCTACCCTTTGTGCGCCTGCCTGGGCTCGCTCCCTCGTGCTTTCGTATGGCGGAGGTGCCGTGGGCCGGAGGGGTGTGGTACCTCTCGGGGGAGGTATGTAAGTGGGATCACTGTACCCCTCTGCGGGCACAGGCTTCTTTATTATCGGGTACAAACTTATTACTTCTACTGGTGGCGCTACACTTGAGCCTTCTTTGACATCTTTTTGTATTAGCAGTGGATTGTCTGTGGTGGACGGGAGATCAGGATTTAGTGCTGGTGTCTTAGGCGGTGGTATCTCTTCAAATAACCTCCAGAGATCTAATATTTCCCTCCTATTTTGCAGCTGCTTTCCTTTGTATTTTAGATAAATGCATGTGGCCACTGTATCCAGGACACTTATCAAACGACCCTCCCTCGGGCCAAATCTGAGGTAACCCCTCCCCCTTTAGCTCGGTCACCCATTGGTCGTGATATTTTTTAATCCGCTCCACGTATCCCGGGAGATTCTTACAAATATGTGATAAGGGTGTTTCAGCCCCCATCTCTGTGCCCTCCTAGTGCTGATGTGCCTAGTGTGTTTGCAACTACAATGTGAATGTAGTATCAATATTATTCTTTATATTTTACTTCACATTCAATGTTGAGTCCCTTTGGGCTCTCCCCCTCGCTGACTGCACAATACAAAACTGGCCGTACACAATTTCTGTTATGTTCTTTTTGAGGGGCACATACAAAAGCCACCCATTCTTTGGTTTGACAATATCAGACTGGAAATCAAAAAAGATACTCACTCACTCCACTATATTGGCGTTATCTGAAGAGAGAAAAAACTTTTATCCGACCACACTTATCATGACCACTTAACTATTATGCACTTATAATCGTTCACACATTCACAACGTCAAAATCTCTTCTAGCACATACGAGGTGCACACACCTCTTGGCACCATTCAAGCTGCCCTCCCTTTCCTCCCTAGCCGGCTGTCCCTAATCGCCTTATTTGAGTATCTAGATGCCCATATATATATATAGATATTAACCCGTTTTCCCCTCCTTCTAATAGGACTCTGTTTCTCTTACTGTCTCCCTAAGTCTGTGCTAATCACAGTTCTTTATTCTCCCCCCCTACCCTTAAGAAAAGGAAAAAAGTAATAGCGGTCACTAATGTACTCTCAGTGTCCCCTTTTGCTGAACACTTTTATTTTATACTCCACTTCTTCATATATTCCCAGTACTAGTCAAGATAGCACTATGCGGCGCCGCCTTCCACCCCCTTTCGGAGCTAGGTTCCCATCACTTTTATCTCTTATTCACCTCTTAATCCTAATGGCCATATGCAAAGAAAAAAGCAAGGAAAATTTAAGATGATCTTTAGTAGATCTGCGTACCCCCTCTTCGTTCCCTGTCCTACACTTCACTCCCCGCTCCCCTTAAGATCGCTCGCACTCAGTACTCACGTGCCCGTCTTGAACCGATACTCTCCGAAACTGGGTCCGTCCAGGCAGTGTCGCCGTCAGCTCAACAGTCAGCCCCGACTCCGGCGAGCGGTACTCAAAGGGGATTTTTCAACCGGGATCCCGTACCCCCTCTCTATTGAGTGCGCACTTCTTAGTGTACCGGTCGCCGTTGGCGGGCAGCCTCCCGGAGCCGGCTCACCGTGCGTATCCCTTTTCGACCGGAGATTCTCGTGCCAAACGGGGACGGTTATAAGGAGTTTAGGAAGAAATAAAAATCACGCTATCGGGGTCACCACTGAAAGCAAGCGTCCCCAACCAGCACGATCCTCCCCGCAATGAGAGACAATGAAGGACTCTCCCAAAATGGGAATAAGGCCAAGACAGAGTGCGGGTGAGTGTAAATGGGAGTTTATCAATCAGAATTGGGCATGCAAAGAACTCTGCAAACTCCGAGAGCGCTCTGCCTGACAATAGCAAAGACAGGCGTATATATATATCTACAAAAAACGTCATCAAAACCTACATACTATAGGGGGCACAAGTTCATTGGGATTGGGTGGCGACGACTAACTATAGGTGCTGCTGCGGTGTGGTTGGTCTTGGCTGGAGGACGTCACTGGTCACCCTCGTGGGTTGGGCTGGGCCTGGCAGGTCGGCTTGAGTTCATCCGGGCGGTGTTGGTGTGCCAAGGCGGCTTGTGGCAGAGACGAATGCCTTTCCTGACTTACTTGCCCTCAGCCATGCACACTGCAGTCATTCAGTCATTTACAGTTCTATTCTCTTTAGTAAATCTTTCAATAGGTTAATGCAACACAGGAGGAATGCACCTTGTGAGGGGTCTGGAGATAATATATCGAGGCCTGGTTACTCGTGATCTGTTGACCGGGACCGTAGGTCGAGGGGCTAAGCTTCGGGGACTGGGGTGGGTGGTACAAGTCATTCTGTCTTGTTAGAAGTAGTTATGGATGTTTCGCTGTGTGTTGTCAAAGTGTTGGGTGTCCTGATTGCACAGGGCCATAAGTCTGAGACAGTCCGGTGGGTTGTGGGGTTTAAGAAGGGGTGCTTGAGTTTAAACTAAGGTTTACTGCTGTGCTGTAAATAATGCAGGTGGCTGGCCGCGGCCTTGGGTGCTGCAGTGGGGTTACAAGTCTTTGAAGCGGCTCCAGTCGGGGCGGGGGAGGCGTGATAACGCAGAGCGGGGCTCTGTTCTCATGTCTTGGCAGCCTTCTGAGGGAGGGAGGGGGATACATCGAGACCTTGTACGCTTTCACAAAGGTATCTCCCTCGTGTGTTGCCGAATATAGGAAAAGACATCGCAAACATTTGAATACTTTCTATGATACTTATTTAAAGTCACTTCAAAACATGCATTTAACCTTTGCTGGGTGCGTTTCGATTATACCCAGTCCGAGCATCATATTTGTACATTATATTCTAGCAGCTACAGTGTTTTAGTTACATGCATATACATTCGCAGTAAATGAGGTAGTAGTTGGGTCGGTGGAGTACATAGAAAACGACCCGCCACTGTACGTGACGGAGGTGGCATATGAGGGGCTCAGACATTCACACATGATAAGTGCACTCTCGCACATTCTTTACATGAGTTCATAGTATAGTTGCATCCGCTTTCTCGTGTACTCTAGCAGCATTAGCTTTAGTTATGGCGCGAAACCATGTGAGGTGGGCTGCCTAGTGATACACGCAACGAACAGATCCCTGGAGCGTTCCTTTATCATTGGCATCCACCAGTGATGGTGCGAGCTCGCCGTAGCTTATATTATGGGAGCATACTCTCTCATTCTAATACATTCTACAGGCATTTGTATTTTGTGGAAGAAAGAAATAAGGCAAGAAGTCTTGACACTAATATATACATATATATAAAGACTGTCTGCCATCAGAGGACCATTTTACTGTTCTTCCCATTGTTCAGGCCTGCTGGCCGGGTCAGGCTGATAGTGATGGTACACTGCGGGAGGTGAACTGCTACAATGTTAGCGTATTGCGCTAGCTCATGTCCGTCTTGTTCGTGGGAACGTGCTCGCAGCAGATCTGCCAGGGTGCTGCGGCAACAGGGATGTTCTCCAAGGGTGGGGGCCGCGCTACAGTGCGCTGAGCTCACACCATCTTTACCAGGCAAAGAATGGTTTCTGGGCCTAGCTAAATTTGTGTTGTAATCAATACATGTGGGCATTCGATATGAGTGGGCAATGTCTCCAGTGGGTGAGCCCTCCACCACCTGGGCCCGGGTGGCATGAGGGAACGCCCAATGGGCCATAGCCCTCACCTGGGGAAGAAACGCAGGCGAGAGGGGTCTCCTGGACCAGTCCTCCCCTACAATGGCCATGGCCTTTCCATTTTTACCATAAAAAGGAGTGCATTTGGCGTGAGAAAGTTGATTGTCAAAGTAAAGTGTGCGGTAGAGAAGAGTCACAAACAATGGGTGGTGTGCTTATTCGCCAAAAACATTAAGCGAGTTGTTTGATACTACAAGGGTTCAAGATCCGAGGACAGTGTCATTAGCAGGGACCTGCTCCGATGTGTATGGCATTAGGATGAAGCTTGTGCGAGCGTGCGATAACTTATTTTTTATCAGCCTAGAGCTAGCAATGTGTTTGCCATCTTAGTGTCTCCCGCAGAAGGTGGTGATATCAACTCCAATGACTCTGGAGTTTGTCCAGTGAAAGCGCTTATGTTACTGCAGGTATGGTAGGACATGTGCTCACAATATAAATAGTAGGTTCATAGTTCTGCTATACAGGTTCAATTTCAGCATGCAGTAGTGTCACAGTACTGCGCGCTGAATGCATTCGGCATTTTGCTGCATGATCCATCACAGCTCCACTGATGATACCATATAAACATAGGGCAAAAATGCACAATTTTCCAAGGGGAGGTTCATCCCATGATTATTAGGGTTACTAATGTGCCTAGATACCTCCGGGTAAGGTGCGCTCTATAAATAAATAAACTAAACTTACTGAGCACCACTCTGCGAAGTAACGCAGCACCTCATAATGGGTTACACGGTATGGAGAAAGGGTGTGTAGGATTTGTTCGCGTAAACCAAGAAAATGCAAGTGTTGCTGTGCTCCGATAGCAAGTATGTACTACACACATGGTAGACACAATATGAGTATCCAATTAAAACATATAGTAAGCAGTTTTCCACTTAGAACACCTGTGCGGGGTGCAGTAAACTAGCCTTTTATATCAAGACCTGCCTTATTAAAGCTGTTTTTGTTAAATATGAGGTGCTGTTTGTCCAATCGCATGATGAATGCCCTCAAGAACTGGAATACGTGGCGATCTCTTAAAAACATGGGCAAAAATCTGATATCCGACTCCGCTTTTTTTTTTAATCACTGTGCTAATATTTAAAACTTGAGGAAATCGGAAACACTGTGAAAGGCAGCCCAAAACGGACATGTAAGATGGGCCAGTCCTAGTGCTTCAAGACTGAATTGCACACTAATAATCTTCACTACTCAAGAGTCCAAATCTTCCTCGTCCCAGTCCTTACGAATGAGGATTCTGCAGGTCTACCAATAAAGATGAGAAAGCATATGCCACAAAACATTGAAAATGCTGCAAAATATGTATTCATAATGTTTAATGCATTTTGGTACTAAAGGAGCGGTCCTCAACACAGTGGTTCAAAATGACTGTCAAATTCCCAGGACTATGCGATCTATAGCACCAGAAAAAAATATATATATATTTTTTTTAAAAAGGACGAAGAGAAGGTTGAACCAGGTGGCTTCGAGAAGAAACCTCCCTTGTATACGGGCCACGAAGCAGTCACCAACCCGTCGCTTGACATGGGGAGGGGAACCTCCTGGAAGTCATAAGCAAGCAAAATAAGTGGTCTGTCCATCCACTAGTAGGACAGTTTTTCGCGTTATGGCCAAAATCAGACAAGTTTGGACATAGAATCACGTCAGGAAGAAAACAAATATACTGTACTGGGCACACCAAAGTCCTAAACAATGGGCAAGGTTAGTTGCCAATGGACATAGCACCTTAAAACTTCAAGATGTTCAAAGGAGATCAGAAAACACATATATATATATATATATATATATTCTCTCTTTAAACTTCCAGAACCAGGGGACAGGGAGAACGAGAAGTTTGCAACATGAAATCATTCATAAATAGCATAGAAGTCAAGGCCTCCTCTATAAAACACTAACAAGCCCTAAAGGTTCATACTGCGAAGCCCAGCAGGAAAAGACCAAATACGACCCCAAAACAGATAGGAGATCCAGCTTTTGAGATGCACCAATTTACAAATGACCACCACTTCCGATTTTAAAGATTTGATGGAGCAAGGACATCTAGGCTCTTGAAATGCAGAGGCCAGTTCAGCTGGCAACCCCTCATATCCGTTCAACATGCAGTGTGATGGAGAATCACATCAGGTTGTGGAGTGACGGGGACAAGGCCACCTCAACTGGGATCGGTCAATGGAAGCATCCGTAGATGAGTAGAGGACACTGACAGAATGAGGTCATCACTCAAAGTGACTCTGATTTTATTTTGGCTATCACCTGAGGGACCATAGGGAATGGAGGGAATGTGTAAATTAACTGGCTTAGACAATGGATAAAACATGGCCTTCTCTGCCCCGGTTAATGGATCCCTGGATGACTAACATATGCTTTGGTTACCATATGTCCGCTTAAACTAAAACAGGTGCAGAGATAATCAGGGGGACCAGATGCCAATAGTGCATTTAAAATTGCCACCACTTCCCTCAAATTGGAGGATTGCACTGTTTTTGTTGTCAGCCACTGACCCAAGAGTCAGCTTGGATGGCACAATTCCTCCCCAACCATGCACTAGTGGCAACAGCGATCAGTTCACCGAGGTCCAGATCCCTGAAGCCATGAGCGCTGGTCATCCACCAGTGGAAGTAGTTCCTTAAACCATTGTTAATGGACTCTATTTCCCCAACTCCTTGATTTGAGTGACCAGTGAAGGAATAGCTAACAAGCTAATGATGTCAGGAGAAACCTCCCCCATCGATTAAAACATCGTATTCTACCCTTGGGGAATTATTATTCCAGCAAACGTAATCAGTCTCTTTAGCTTTTAAAATGGAGGGCTGGAATACATATTGGGAGAGCTTGAAAAAAAAAAAAAGGAGGATTACCAATTTTTATCGGATTCATGCAACCCAACAAAGATATCGTCAATAGGCCCCATTTACTCGGTTGACACGCTATTTCCTTCAATAGCTTCGTACATCCCCGATAATTCTGGGGTCACTATCACACCTAAGAGTTTAATGCTATCTCGTGCCCAGCCTAATTGAGTTTGTATGCAGTGTACCTGAACTTCCTCCATGGAAAGAGAAAGATTTAAAATTTCAGACTTACTATAATTGCCACCAAACCATAATTCTTTAATTCACGTTCAACTGAGATCAAAGTTCTTTCCGGATCTGTTATAAACATGCCGTCCTCACAGTCCATAATTTTATGCGATATCCCACCGAACATTATCCCAAATATGACTGTAGTTGGGAGAACCATATCTAAGAACGGCTCAAGACAAATGTCGTAAAGCAACAATGACATCAGGCATCCCCGTTTAGTCCCTCTTCGAAGTATAATGGGGGAGGAGAGTTGTTCACTGATCAAAAGCGAGGGCCATTGTTTTTTTTATAATTTACATTTATTTTCTCAATAGATTTCGGGCCAAAGCCCATCTTCCTTAGCATTAGAAAAAGAAACCCTCACTCAGCCCAGTCATAAGCCTTTTCGGCATCGAGGGAAGAGTATGACCACAGAGGTGCCCTTTTCCCTACTTTTTCCAAAATATGGCAAGTTTGCCTGATGTTATCATGGGCCTGACTGTGCTTTATGAAGCCGGATTGATCTGGATGTAAATTGCAGGAAGCAAACTCTCAAGCCCATTAGCCAGTATTTTGGAATACATTTTTGCATCTATATTTTTATGGGCCAAAACCTTTTTGACCAGAAAATGAATAGTAAAAGCATGTGCCCGGTTCTTCCACTGGTACCACTCAGATTTCCACTTGAACAACCTGCTGGTGGGACCGAGTGGTCATTTTCAAGTACCACGGTTTCAGAAAATTCTATTGTGAATCCTTGTTTTACAAGGGCCAGTATGCAGTGATTGGACACTGGAGCAGTCGGTTCCATGAAACTGCTATATACAATGTCGGACAGGCCCATGGATCAGGGGTTGTTGGAGAAAGCCAAGACTGTGGATTGTGATGGATGTGTGTGAATGGGAAGAACAGATTGGATGGGTAAATCTGCGAGTCACTGGCAGGCCTTGGGAGTCTGCCAGGATGAAAAGGTCTTGAACTGCTATGCAGATATAGCTTCCAGTCTTCCACCTCTTGTTTCAAGATTCGTATAGCGGTAACAACAGACCTAAATAGTATATGGCAAATAAAGAAAATTATCCCACAGTAATACTACCATTAATAATGCCCCTTGGCTGCCTAAATTCATTTAGAATACCATACCTAAACAAAGGCCACGTCAATGTTACTCACACCATTCAATCAGCTCCCACATACTCATTCAAATCAGAACTTCCAAACCAAAGGCCTTGCATGACACCACTAAAACCTCTCAATACTCTCTATCATAACAGGAAAGATCCTTAAAAAATCCGGATCTAATTCTTTCAGCACAAAAATGGAGGAGTCTACAGATTCCCCTATAAGCTCTCCGCACGACCTACAATGTCCCCATTTCTCCTCCCAATGAGCTTTTAACACATTGAATGCACCCAAACAACAGTTACAGAGTGCGACCCCTCTGTCACGATAATCCCAACAACTTCCAAAATGGGACCTTCTCCTGGAACCTTAAACAGTCCCTACTTCTCTCACCGGAAATTTTGAACACTTTTCCAAAC
The DNA here is from genome assembly GCF_040938575.1 of Ambystoma mexicanum. Lineage (NCBI taxonomy): Eukaryota > Metazoa > Chordata > Amphibia > Caudata > Ambystomatidae > Ambystoma > Ambystoma mexicanum. The sequence continues at coordinate 1,299,279,676 of NC_090921.1, read as the reverse complement.
CATCAGTATGCTGAAAACCCAAAGTTGCTTGCTGCTCAAAAACTGTCTCTTTTTGAGTTTCGAAAACTTACTTTTCACTTGCGGACAGTTCACTCCTTTTCCTGTATTTTGTTTCTTCCTGACACTTACGCTGATAAGCTCTCGCTACTGCTCCTCCCAATAATGTCACTTCACCTGCCTGTGTTACAGCACCAGCGTAATCCAAATCCGTAGGAAACTCCCTCTGATCAACATCGCTTTTCCGTTTGCCCAGCACTGTGATGATCCTTTCTGTAGAAGAATGAACCCTCACGTCGTCCTCCGAACACCCGCAAGACTGTGTCATGCCTTGTGACATCATTCTAGCCGCGACCAGCAAGCCTCACAGAGCTCCCTTCCAACTGCCACTTCACTCCTCTAGACGCCTTGTGTATGTCCTGAGCACGCCCTGTGTACTTCTAAAATTACACACCTTGTGTACGTCCTGTGCACGCCTTGTGCACTTCCAAAATAAAATTAAACCCCAATCCACGAACAGTTCAGTGGGTTTTCCTTGTTGCCAAAGCCTTGCATTTCACGTACACACCATGCGTACTGACAGGAGAATACTCCTGCCCTTCTGTGTATATTGGGTACGTAATTCACTCTTCTTTCCCAGTCACTCTAAGCGCATATTTACATATACAGCACATACTCTGTGCGGCTGTCCCTTCTAAGCTTACCTCCCTTGCAGCGCCTGTCACAGATGGCCCCAAACATTGATTTACAATCCTAACACCTCGCGGCCTCTCGCGCACAGCTTTTCTGCTCTCACCTGGAGCCCCGAAGGAGACAGAGCACTGTGTTCTCTCAGTACTCTTCAATGATCGCTGCTGGCGCAACAACAGTTCCGTTTTCTTTTTTTTTCACTGTAACGCTCCTGAAACTGGCATCCTCGTCGCCAATGTAATAGTCGGCCGTTCGTAATGAATCTAGTACAGTCCTTTATAATGAGTACTTTATTTTTTATATAATATGAGTACTTTTATTTGTTATAGTGCTGAGGTGAAGTTCTCAGTTACAATTCAAGATTGGAACATAAACATCCACCAGCCCCCATGGTCAGCCGCACTCGTACTCACACACTCTCTCTCTCTCTCTCTAACTGTCCACCTTGGAACCAGCACACGCAACATTCCACTCCACTCCAAGTTCCATTCATATGACATCACACGAAGCAGCCTGAATGTGTTACTCACATGAAGGGCAATGCTCCAGATCACTACAATATGCTTTTAAATTCTTAATAAATTACACATAGGACTACTTGAAGATAATTTTCAAAAAGCGCTGGTTGGTTTGTAGTTGCTCGCGGTTACAATTGTAACAGAGTTTGACACTAATGACAGTTCTACCGTATTATCGGTACTACTGCACACTCGCGTACGATTTAGTTAGCAAAACCCCATAAGATCATGGTATAAAATAAGCAGGGTCGCATAGCAATTTCAATTTGGTATGCAATTCTGTATGTTTGCTAATTAAATTGACAGTTGTGGCGCACAGCTAGCTATATAAATGATCCTGTACAGTGAAAAGAGAACTTGGCCTGCATTCCTCTCTTGCCCTCAGGGCTTTCTCCACTCTTTGGTATCTGTTCACTGCAAGTTTAAAGGGGCTAACGGAGAGAGAGCAGCAGTAACCATCTGCCCCACTCTTAAATATGCCAAAAGCCTGCGTGGGAGAAAGACTGTTCTCCAATTACATTCCTAAAAATTAAGAGCACACATATTTCTTAATTACAGTATTGCTAAAGTAAAACATTGTCACCAGATTTGGCTCCGAGTGTTAATAGCAATAAATATCGCTTTCATGCGTGGGCAGGGCTGGTATGTTGCGATTGAGCCTACATGGCTTAGTTTTGAGGTTTTTAGTGTCCCTGCCCTCCCCCATGTGTTATTGAATGCTGAATTGAATACAGTTGATATCAATGATGGGCAAGGGCCATCTTGTCCACCTGAAGTTGAGATTTACCCTGCCTGCCACAACACCATACCATGTATTTAGTATCCAGCTACTCATTCATGAAACTTGTGAACTTCTCCTTACACAGAAAATGATAGGGCAACCATACAGTATATGGGACACTGCCTTTTGCAACACCAGCTGCACCCAGTTTCACAGAGCTTTCCACTGAAAACAGTTTTCAGAGCTTTTCTGTCATATCTATTTATGTCCATTCATGTTACTAACCTGTAACATGAATGGACATTTTACAGACACTCCTCTCACTGATTTGTTACATCAGCGGTACCACCAGAAAAGCTGTATTCTTGTTCTTTTTTAAAACTTTTTATTGACATTTTTCAAAATAACCATCACTCACATGCCAACATTAACCATGTCCCACAACACCCCACAGTTGGTACACTATATCAGCTGAGGGCATCACATTTTTTCTATCATATCTCCATAGGTATCATATGTAAACTTGTACAGCAAAGTGTTCTATGGTCTCTTAACACGTCTCCAATTCGGTGTATGGTCCTTGTTGGGTTTATTCACCACTTTGTGATTGGTGACTCTGCACGGTGTATTGCTCTTGATTTTCCTGGTCTCTTGGGGCTGTGACTGTCAGTCCCTTTGAGTTTGCTTATTAAAAAGGTAGTATATAAGGACCCCATATGTCTTTAGTACCAGGCTGGGTGTGCATTAGATAACTAGTCATTTCCATGTCATTGTAGTACAGGATATCAGCCTGCCAATGTTCCACCTTTAAGCATTGTGTTCCTCCCCACATCATCGCTACCCGCCCCTTAGCCAGAAGCAGCTCTATTAGTTTCCTCACACCTTTAGGTATGCCCAAGCAACGCAATCAGTGGGCTTGGTTCTATTCTTCCACCTGTTATTTCACAGAGTATTTCAAATAATTGTCCCCAGAAGGCCAGGGTAGGAGGGCACCCCCACACAGAAAGTCAGCCGAGGCGTTGTGACATTTTGCATAGCTGCTTGGGACATCTGGGAAAAAGCTGTTGAGTTGGTGTGTAGTAAAATTGATTCATGTATTTGAAATGGATTAGCTTGAATCTACCATCAATAGCCACTTTCCTCGTCCCCTTGCAGCAGTACCTCCAGGTCTCATCTGAGATCACCTTTCCCAAAGAGAGCTCCCCTATTTTCCTGGAGGAGGCCTTTGTCTCCTCTTTGGGGACGAGGCTCATGTCATGCATGGCTGAGACCACTATTGTCAAAACCAACCTAAGCCATTGTATCTAAGATGGGGGACACCTGTGGTTGTCTGGGGAACGTCAGGAAAATGCTGTATTGTTGCTCATTTCATGTTTGGTTAGAATTAACTTCTGGTGACATTAAAAATATCAGTGCAAAACTGCTAATCAAAGACGTTTGTTTTGTAATCAAGAAGATTATAATTAGCGCATTTTGCTAATACATTTTTTGGAAGCTAATTTATGCTTTGTAAGATGAAGTCTATTTGGAAGGAAAACAGTTGGTTAATCAAACAGTAGCAGATCTTAAGGTTCTAGAGGCAGCTTCTTCACACTGTAAGGCTTTCAACGTCTAATTCGCAATCCTAGCTAAAAGGCAGTTCAGAGCTATGCCTCAGGAGTACAGCTCAGGGGCAATGTGCTCGCCTTGGAAACAAGACGACATGGAACAACACAGGTTTGATCCCCGGGTCCGCGCTTAGAATTCTCTGGGTATTAAGCGTGTTATAGATATCATGTGGCTAAGGTTTCACACTGTGACTGCGCCACATGTTAGTCATAGATAAGATTTTTAAAAGGTATTAGGCCATCAAAAATTATTAGCAGAAGGTATTAGGCCATCAAAACTTATTAGCAGAAGCCAGTTACATATTTGGAAACTCCCGTAGGAGGCCCTTTTAATTTGTTAACACGTGTCGGCTCATACCGATTACTTCCAAGTAGGTGGGATTCTAACCCAGGGACTTGTATACAAACTGTTGAGTACTTGAAGTAATCAGAATGATGCAACTACGACATTGATATATGCCCTGTTTTGAGAAAGGCTCGATATGAACCGAAACACGTGTTAAATAAAAAAGGACCTCCTACGGGAGTTTACAAATACGTAACTGGCTTCTGCTGATCATTTTTGATGGCCTAATAACCTTACAAATCTTATCTATGACTAACATGTGGCGCAGTCACGGTGTGAAACCTTAGCCACTTGTCTAAAACCTCAGAGATGGGGTAGTGGTTCCTCTGAAAAACTTTTCACACAGACGCGACACTCTTGCCCCAAGAGTAAAAAAGGGTACAGGCCTAAGAGCTTGACCTCAACAAAACTACCCGTTATAAATATATCAATCAATCGAGAGGCTCAAAATCTTGTGAAGCAGCAGAACAAAAGTTTCTATGGATACTTTCTAGTCTCTAGTCTTTATGATGCTGAACAGACACCCTGTTAAAGGACTCACAAAATCATCTTGGATCAGAGGTAAGAGGGGGGGGCTCCGAGAGTAGTTGTTCCCACTACTAAAATGGTTTGGAACACCCTTGCAGGCCTTCTAAGGTCGAGAACAAAGCAAGAGTCCCACAGGACAGCAGAGGGCTCAGCGGGCTAAACCTTCCAGCTCATCTCTGGCATGCTTCAGCCCACATGATACTTGGCTCCTTCTGTAGTTTGGTATGAACCACTGTAGATCGACCAGGAATGGATACAGGGCCCATTCTCTTATCCAAAGTTTGATGCAAGATCGAATCTGATGCAAGATCGAATCTGGACAACCAATAGAAGATCTGCTGTCTTGCATGCACACCAATAATGGTCCACAGTGGTCCTCATGCATACCAGACATCTTGGCACAAGTAGTGTGGATTAGGACCAGACAGTCCCAATCCTCTCCCAGGGCACTAGCACAAGTGGCATGCAGGAATCCGCAAAGGATGTGGTTTTTCGCAGGAGGCTGCATGCTCAAATAAGGAAGTCCCAGGTCAACCTGAACTGGGGGACGGCCAAGGGACTAGATGGCCAAAGGACAGGACAAAAGACTTTGTGGCACTGCCATTTTCGGCACTGGCCACAGTCATGAGCCATCAGTGGTAAGAGTGGTACATCTCGCTAAAAAGTAGTAAAACTACCATTACAGTAAACTGCTGCCACCAGTTCATCCAAGACACACTTTTACATTCACCAAAAAATTCCTTAGAGGGTGTCTACGGCCATAAAACAAAAAGGACACCAGTGCACGGTACAGAAAGTACTTTCCAAACTGAAAGTTACCAAGGAAGGACAACATAGTCAAAGACCAAGGGAAGCATAGTTGCCCAGTACTGAGAGTCTGAAGGACGCGTCACTTTCCACGTAACACATTAGCAAAAGCCTAGGGGAGTGCAGCTGAAGGCTGTGCTCTACTAGAAAGAGTCAGGTCAACCAAAGAAAAGCAAAACGTTTGGGGGGTCCATAATATGCATTCAAAGAAATATGAACCAAGTACCGTGCAAGTACCGCTTGGCCGCTGCCTGCTGTCCGCTGACCGCTGTGTGCTGTTCGATTACCTTTGGATTTCCATCTCACAGAAGGACTTCAAATTCCAGCAGGCTGTGCAACAACTGTTGACACACCCCCTTGGAGGCGTGTATTTATTCGAACTTCCGCGCGCGCGCACCGTACCAAGTACCGTGCAAGTACCGCTTGGCCGCTGCCTGCTGTCCGCTGACCGCTGTGTGCTGTTCGATTACCTTTGGATTTCCATCTCACAGAAGGACTTCAAATTCCAGCAGGTGAACACCATATATGTATGGACTAAAGGACATTACTACATGAACTAAGTTCCTCACAGCTATTTTATTTTGTCTGTTTAGGCTGTGCAACAACTGTTGACACACCCCCTTGGAGGCGTGTATTTATTCGAACTTCCGCGCGCACCGCGCGCGCGCACCGTACCAAGTACCGTGCAAGTACCGCTTGGCCGCTGCCTGCTGTCCGCTGACCGCTGTGTGCTGTTCGATTACCTTTGGATTTCCATCTCACAGAAGGACTTCAAATTCCAGCAGGTGAACACCATATATGTATGGACTAAAGGACATTACTACATGAACTAAGTTCCTCACAGCTATTTTATTTTGTCTGTTTAGGCTGTGCAACAACTGTTGACACACCCCCTTGGAGGCGTGTATTTATTCGAACTTCCGCGCGCACTGCGCGCGCGCACCGTACCAAGTACCGTGCAAGTACCGCTTGGCCGCTTAGCCGCGAAGTTGCGGCGAAAGATTTTGACTCTAAATTATTTATTTACTTCTACTTACTCAATTTTACTTAGCAAATTTGGCTTATTTTTAAGTTTGGCTCATTACAATATCATGATTTAGTTCCTTATCGCTCACGATACTTAACTGTGATTAACAGTCCTACTACCCCTGCAGTTGTGAAGAAACCACTACTTAGTTCTACCTCCTTTGAAGCTAATTTTCCTTTTATGCGTTCATACACTTTGAAAACTAACATGCCTGAGGTACCGGATTTACCACTTACTCCAGCAAACAGTTTCTCCAAAACTGTTGTCAAAGCCAAACGCTTGGCCACTCGAAAAAGCATAACACTCACACCAGTGCCCAAAACCTCTCTAGCGAAGTATGATATTCGCTCCTTTTGTGCGCAGCCTACAAGTCATGTACAGGCCGTCATCTCAGCCCCAGTCCCATCAGAAAAGATTCTAAATAATACCTCCCTAACCTTAAAGCAAATACAGCCATTGCAAGCTCGCTCTTTACAAAATGAAGAACAGTGCATGTCGGACAACACCATTCTACAAACCATCACGTCTCCGACTATCAATCCAAAACAATATGCACCCCTACCATCTGTGGCTGAGGAAGAAGATCAAAACGAAGTGTTTCTTAATACACCATCATGTGTCTCCAATATGATTCAGAACTCTTCTGTGGTGTCAAATACACCGGATTACCGCGCACCGTGTTCCATGGACTCTAGTGTTTCTTCAGTAGTCTCTTTCATACAACCCACTCCTCGACGACGTTTAACATCTCCTGAACACCCGTCAACTTCTATCAACAATGGCCTCTTAGAGATTACCCTCACAGCGGTAAACACCACGATCAAAAGTTTATACAATATGTTTGAAACCCTTGAAAAAAAAATTAATCATCAATCAAAACAAATTGATAAAATTGCAACGTGGATACAATTGCACCCCTATATGAATCAACCGAAACCACATAATGATATAGAGGATGTACATTCCCAGGCAATTTTAATTGAGGATGAAATCCAAGAAACTGCAGTTCCTGCTATACCTGGTATCATCCGACCGGTGGAAAGTGTTAATCACACCAATCACGATCCAAATGCATCATGGATTAGTGTTGACAAAATACCTACAAGCCCACTTTCGATAACTTCAGCAACCTATGATGTCTTTAAAAAACAAGCCCATCAGGGCCCTTCTGCAAGAACTCTTATTACAAGATCACGTCATACCACACAAAAATCAAGACGAATGATGAAAGCGAAAGCACGCTTAGTGATGAATGACGCCATCCAAAAAAAAGCTCTTACTAATATTCAATCTAGTTCTACTGCTCAACAAGCAGAAACAACAAACCAAATCAGAGCGACGCCAAATGAACATCGAGTACCAACAGCAGCTATTATGTTTCCTGCTCCAAAACAATGCACCAAATCCCCAAGTGACTCTCAGATAAATACTTCCACTACTCAGACGCGATTAATCCATCCATCCTCACACTCACCTTTGAATGCATTGATCGCTTTATCTGAAGAAACGGAAGATCCCAGGATGAATACTGCTCTTAATTCCAAAAATCAGCCGACACAATTTTGCCCAGCTGTATCATCGTCATCATCACACACAAAAACATCTCTCAGTGCGAACTCTGACCGAAGCTATATTTCTGAACGAGCTGAAGAAATTAAAGCAGCTGTAGATGAATATTTATATCATCGTTCACTACATTCTAACTTCAACCATCCCAGACAACCAGCAAACTGGGAATCGCACTTACAAATACAGGATGAAAATTATCCCATAGAAAATGATTGGACACATGTAGCCCATTCGAAATGTCAACTAACAGGACCACGATCCATCTTGACTAACGACGTGCAGAATAAGAAAGTAGTCCAATTTGCAACTGCTGAACAACCAATAAAAAAGACACAGACAATTCCTCCAAAAAAAGAAACCAAGAAGAACAAATTTCATAACTTTCATACTCTTATCTTGAAATGCCGCAACGCTCCACATGCTCAATATGACTTGTCCAGAACAAGTGTTCTCAACATATTTGGCGAACTACCAGCTCTGGAAGATATTTCATCATCTGACATTGACCAAGTAGAATTTCTGTGCGATAGCAATCTTTCAATCGTCCGTCTTTGGATCAGATCTGGTCTTGTGTTAAACACCCTATGGCGAGCAAAAATGGCCCTATTCGAAATGGGATTTTTATTGGCGCAAGACCCAGAAAGAAGTCACAATGAACAACAAGAGCAAAAACCAAAACAAAATCATTATACACAAAACAATCAACGACAAGAAGCATGTATATGCGCCTTTTGCAACTTATCAACCAAAACATAACCATCAATGAGCTCGTCTGAACAAAATATTACCTTGATCTCATGGAATTCACGAGGCTTTCGACATTTATTGAATCAAGAACAGAATTGTATAAACAACTTTGAAATAGTAGCACTGCAAGAAACATGGATCACACAAACCCCACTATGGGATGAGCATTCTGTGGTACATCTCCCAGCAATCACCTCTACAAAAGGTCGACCTATGTCAGGCTTATTAGTGGCTGTTAGAACTACATCAGGCCTTAAACTCCACGCTTGGGCTTCTCCGAACAACTTCATGCAATTAGTCGAAATCTCGAGAGGTTCCGTGCGTATTGCATTAATTAATCTGTATCGCAATCCAGCGGCAATTCCTGACAAGATCTTTTATAAAGATTTATCTAACCTATTAGAAATAATCTCGAAAACTTCGAACATCTCAACTATCATAATTGCTGGTGATTTCAACCTACATGATATGTCCACATTCAAAAGAACCTTGTCTCCAGATATCACTAGAGCTCAAAATTTCATGACTGAGTGGAATTTATTTCTCGCGAATGGCTCGCTTCCAGGCGATATACCATCTCGACCCACGTGGCACAGAGGCAAATTTACAAGTACTATCGACTATTTATTTCTTTCTGAAGATTTATTCATGAAGGCTCAAAAATTTGAAATCATACAACAATCAACAAGTGATCATAACATGCTGCTATTGACTTGGCCTTGGACAGAACTCCAAGCAGATCCACAACATCGAATGATGCCAAATCTACAAATTAATAATGCTAAAACAAGATTTAAATGGACCCGAGACAAGCTAACAGCAATGGAAAGAGCACTTCAAGTACAAACAAACTCCCCTACGTTTCAATCTTATCCAACAGTCCTGAATATGTTCAATGAGGTTCACCATATACATCTTATCTCATCAAAAAAAAAAAACAAACATGTCTATGACCACCAATTACAGAAGGTGAAATCCGCTTATAGAAAAGATCTAAGACAGACGCGAACCCTACCTACAGATCAGCAACAACGAGTCAAAAGAAATCTAAAATGCAAATACAAAAACTGGATACGTGGTCATAAAGCCTCCATGTTTCAAAAAGACAGTGAAAATTTCATGGACCTAGCTCGAACCAAAAATACAGCTCAAATATGGTCCCTTTTGAATGAAACTGCTGTCCACAAACAAGTCGATACACAACTAAATGGTGTGACAGAGAGAGAATGGATAAAACACTTTTCCAAACTATATCATGATGAAAATTTTGAACATTATCATTATTTAACACCAAGCAATGCACCTTGGAATCTTGATATTTCTACAGAAACCATCGAAAGCTTCATAACTAAGGCCTCTTCATCTCGAGCGGCGGGACCCGATGGTCTAACAAACCAAATGATGAAAGAACACCCACATGCATGGGCTAGAATCTTAAACAATATATTCCAACAGATTCTATACACAAAAACTATACCTGCATCATGGTGCACGTCATTAATAGTTCCTATCTTCAAAAATGGAAACCGTGAAGCCCCTTCCAACTATCGCCCCATCGCTCTTCTGGACACCCCGAGCAAAATCTTTTGTAGATTTGTTTTGCGAGATTTTAACCAATGGACTCTGGAAACTCAACATCGAGACCCAAATCAAACGGGCTTTGTACCAGGCATGGGAACAGCTGTTAACTTAATTACATTACATGCTCTAAAAAAACAAGCGCATTACACCAAGACGCCTATATATTTTGCATTTATCGATTTACAGGCAGCCTTCGACTCTATCTCTCGAGGTAAACTCATTGACAAGCTCATTGAAGAAGAATGTCCTCCTACCTTGATTGATATTATTCATGCGTTACATTCTGAAACATCAATACGTATCAGACTATCAATAATGGGTCTACTATCTGCTTCTATTAAAACATCAAAAGGGTTAAAACAAGGCTGTCTACTAGCATCCGCCTTGTTTAACTTTTATATTCAAAATATAAAAAAGATTTTTAGAGAAATAACATCAGATTCTCCTAAGTTAAACAATGTGATTATACAAGCCCTTTGGTATGCCGACGATCTAGTACTCATATCAAAAACACCTAGTGGCCTACAAAAACTTTTGACAGCCCTGTCACAATATTTTGACCTAAACGAACTCACTATAAACATGAAAAAATCACAAATAGTGCAATACGTCCCAAAAAGATCTTTGAACAATAGAATGAACTGGCAAATTAAAGACGTCCAACTTGATATTGTTAGAAATTATACATACTTAGGATTGGCCTTTGATGATGTCCCCAACATCGACACCCAAAAACTCATCATTGCAAATAAGGTGATCCCAGCCATATCGCAAACCAGGATAATTCTGTTTAAATTTGGCAAATTTTCAATAGCCCCGGCAATCCAATATTGGCGACAGAAAATCACGCCCACTCTTCTCTATGGACTAGAAACCAGACCATATATTGAAAATTCATTCTTTGAAAAAATCGAAGCAAAATACTGGCGACACTCATTAAGAATCCCGAATTGTACACCTGGCTCTTGGTTACGATATGAGCTGGGACTCACTTCTTTACACGCCAGATATCACTGGCAATTATGTGCGCTCTTTAGGAAATGTATAGTTTATGACAAGAATAACACCTTGTTAGCAACTATATCAGATTACATGTTCCACTCTAAACACCGTTTTGCTCAAAACTGGACGAAGAATGTAATAGTAATATTGGCTAGGGCGGAAATTACTCTTGAAATGCTAATTAACAATCCGAATCATGTCAAAAAAAAAATCTTTATGCAAGATTGGATAACTACCCGTACCAACTGTCTTTTATATAAACATTTTAATGCACAAGCATTTCGGGACAAAAAAATGGGAGTAACTGAGACCTACTTGCTTAAAGCTCCAAATCCTAAACTACGATCAGCGATCCTACGTCTACGCTTGAATTTGTGGCCCACTCGAGATATTCAAGCTCAGAGAAAACAGCTAAATTCGGAAAGTAATTACTGTCGATTTTGCTTTAATACTTCTATTCGGGAAACACTCGAACATCTTGTTATGAAATGTACTGCACTATGTAAGCTGAGAACGATACACTATGCTAATCATTTGCTCTACATGTCTCATATATTACCTGAACATAGATGGTTAACCATACTCACAACTGAAAATATGAGTCTATACATAGCCACAACCAACTTTTTGT